>NC_056744.1:372111177-372157169 GCF_019279795.1 Protopterus annectens | reverse complement strand
ATTGCATCTCCTTAACACTCCTACCTTCATTTCTCTAGTATTTCTGCCTTCTGATCTCGAGCCTTTTTATTCTTATTTGACTACCTGACTGCCCCTAGTACTTTCTCCTTTAGATCCGAAACTTCATATACCCTTACTTTTACTGTATATCCGCTCTCCTTATCCCCTGCCCGATCTAGTTCTACCTTCCCTGTAGTCCTCACCCTACCCCTACCTTTCCCTGCTACTTAACCTGCTGCTGTATACCTCATGTTCTCTGGTGTCTACCTGCTCTTACTCCCTTTCCCTCCCCGTCACATGCCTCCCGTACTGCCTCAACTTCCTTTACAATGATATAAATTTACCCCACTCCAGGGGACGCCATCTTTATTCTTCTGCCCCGTTCCCCTGGCTGCTATGCATCCCTGGCTCCGGTGTTTGCTACCTAGTGTAAATACGAAATTGTTGACTGATTTATTTAAAATAACAGTATCACTTGTCAAGGCTACGAACTGCTATTATTTTCAATGGATGTGGAAAGATGTTTGTGTTGGTATTCAATCGGAATCTTTTTTAAAGCTACCGTAGCGTGGTGCACGTGCAGCATTATAAAAACTGCTTCACTTTTCTAGGCTACGGACTGCTATTGATTTATCACTTGAGGGGATAAACAATTGTGTTGCTTTGGTATTTCTTTCTGAATGGCTCTGTGGCTACTGTAGCATGGTGTAGGTGGTGCGATAAGATATGATACGCCGTTCTACAATCAGTTGTAAAATTTGAGGCTAGTACAATTGCCTTTGATATGTGATGCGAGACAATGGCTTCTTAATACACAGAATAGCATTATTTTACTCGATGTGAATCTGCTACATCAGATTAACCCCGATTCTGTTCATGTACATGGATACTTTTAAAATAAAAGTTCAGCTGTACTACTTGATATTTGCATGTACGTTCCTTTTCTTGCTGTACTACTTGATATTTGCACGTACGTTCCATTGCTTGCTGTAAGTGCCTGTGCGGAGATGGTAGTACAGCCTTGGGTTATTTAATAGGTTTTGCTACACTTTTGGTCGTTTACTCCTGCATGGAGCTTATAATATAATTATTATGGATTATATCTGTTAGTGTTATAGTACCTGCAGGTACTATTAAACTATTCTTTACTAGGTCTCCCACTGTATGCTGTCCCCTGGTCTTAGGAATTGCTTATCTAACTGCAAATATCTAGCGTGGACCTTGTGTGATGCATATTAGCTACTGAACGTGCCTGTCTAGGTTATCGAAGGCTTATTCGGGTGGGTCTCATACACTAACTGTTGAAGACCCACTACCATACTTATTTTTTTTAGTATTTAATACTTGAACAGACTGAATAACTCTATTCACATTAACTCCTGGTCGGGTTCTATCATATTAAGCTAGGTGCAATCTGTTTGTCTTTCGGCTTTTTCCCGGTAAGAGGTCGCCACAGCGGAACTCCGGTCCACTAATGACTGGAAGTAGATTTTTACAAAACGCCAAGGTGCCAGCTCGACGCCCAACCTTCAACTAAGGCACGCCCATTTATGCAAGCATGTCTTTCGAATGCTACCCAACCGCGGGGAGGACATGCAGACACCACACAGAAGGCACTCCCAAGCCAGGAATCGAATGGGAGAATTAAGCTAGTTGTAATCGAATGCGCGTAAATGCGTGCTGACCATGCAGCCTTCTGGAGGCCGTTTTTATCAGGTTGTGGGGGGTTTTAAGCAATTGATCAGGTCGCTACATATTTAATTCTCAGTTAGCTCAACCAGCCATTGATATTATTAGTGTATCTTTGTCTTACCTAACTTGTCTAAATGCAAGGGCATTAAATGTCTACTTTATCCTTTACAAACCTAAGTATTTGTTGGAACTTTTATAAAGTAAATGTATCCCACTCTGTTAATACCTACATAGAATGTTTAGAACTGTACAGATGCTGCTGGAAAAGTACAGTTGTGTACACTTACCATAAATGTAGATGTTCGAATGTATCCACTGTTGCAGTCATTACATTTGGGTAACCTGCTGGCAAGTTGCCCTCAGTCGGCCTGATTAACAAAGTCTTGGGTCTTGCCGTTGGTTGCTGTCCCTTCTTCCATGACGTCAGGTCATCAGAGGTATAAAACATGCAGCCGACACTATTACATCAGTTTTGCTTGCCCCAGATGTCGTGCCCCCAAATGGGAAGCAAATAAAATTAAATACACAAAAAAATACACCTCCAATCCCAAAAGCAAATACACAAAAAGGGCTTTTAAGGACAATGAAAGAAAGTAGAGGTATAGCAAAAGAAAGCTAGGGGGCTGGAGGGAGGGTAACCAGGACTGCAACAGTGAATACACTAACATCTACATTTATGGTAAGTGTACACAACTGTACGAGGTTATTCGTGTTTCACTGTTGCAGTCATTACATTTGGGTAGATTCCAAAGCAATGGTTGGGTGGAGGGAATTATACAGCATTAGGACCAACTATAAGGTCCTGCAGGACAGCAGTGGCAAAGCCAGCTCTGGATTTAGAGAAAAGTGGTAAATGGTAATGTTTGGTGAACATATGAACTGAGCTCTGGGTTGCAGCTTCTAGAATGTCCCTGGTAGGAACACCTCTAAGAAAGGCTACAGAAGTAGATGCAGCCCTGGTGGAATGGGATCTGATCCCCTGGGGGATAGTTTTCCCATGGTGCATATAGCAGAAAAGGATAAAATGGCTTATTCATTTGGAAATGGTTTGCTTTGAAAAAGCCTTTCCCTCTGCCCTTGCAGCAAATGCCACCAGCAATTGTTCAGATTTTGTTCTGCTTAAGTAAAATTTAAGTTGTGTACATCCAATTAATGCAGAATCCGCTCCCCCTTGCTCTGTGGATTGGGAAAGAAAGTTGGCAAATGAATGGTCTGATTAAGAGCCACACTGGATACCACCTTAGGCATGAAGGATGGATTGGTCCTGAGAGATACCCTGTCCGCATAAAAAAATGATGAAAGGCTCCATTGCCATAAGAGCCTGTAATTTTGAAATCCTTCTAGCTGAAGTGACTGCTAAAAGGAAAGCTGTTTTCCGGGAGAGAAATTTTAAGTCTGCAGTAGCATCTGGCTTGAAAGGAGGGCGAGTGAGCTTTTCCAGTACAAAACTGAGGTCCCTGGCAGGGGTTGGAGCTATCCAGGGTGGTCTTAAGTTTTTGGCCCCTCAGATACTGCTTTAGCAGGGGATGAGAAAAGAGGGGAGGTTCTGTGTTGTAATGAGCTGAAATGACTGAGGCATGGATTTTTATGGAAGAAAAAGACAGGCCCTTGTGAAGCATCTCAGTTAAATATTGTAAAATCTGAGGCATGTTGGGCACTGCTGTGCTTATCCCTCGAGACCGATTCCATTTTTCAGCATAAGATTTTCTAGTACTAGGCCTTCTCGCCTCCAAAATGACATCCATCACAGGTTTGCTGAGGGATGCTAAGGGTGAATTTAGGTGATTAGCCATGCTGCAAGATTCAAAGTTTGGTGCTGTGTGCGCAGAATTTGGTTGTTCTGCGGAGACCGTAAGTAAGATGTCGGAGGCAGGTGCCACGGTGGAAGGTGTGACACATTGTGCAGGAGTGGGTACCAGTGTTGGCGAGGCCAGTCTGGAGCAATCAGAATCATTTTTGGTTTGTCCTGTTTGACTTTTAGTAGAACTTTGGAGAGCAGAGGGGGAAAGGCATAGACTGATAGGTTTTTCCAGCTGATGGATAGAGCAAAGGATAGAGCATCCACTTTCCAGGCTTTTTTGTGATGAGCTCTTGTGCAAAATTTGTCCAACTGATAGTTCTATGTCTGGGCTCCCCCATTTGCGTGTCAACATGTTGAAAATCCGTGGTTCCAGTTTCCATTCGTGTGGGTCCATGAGATATCTGCTTAGTCTGCCAGAGTATTCAGCTTTCCTGGCAGGAATTGTGCTTGTAGTTGTACTTTATAGGTCAAGGCCGTGTTCCACAATGCCATGGCTAGTCTGCAAAGGGGGTAGGAGTGTGTACCCCCCTGCTTGTTTATGTACCACATAACTGTGGTGTTGTTTGTCTTTATCATTAATTGTCCTGGAAGAAGGTAGTCCTTGAAGGCTGTCAGTGCATTCTGTAAAGCTAGCATTTCTTTTTGATTGATATGAAGGTGCATTTGATTTGGGCTCCATTTGCCCTGAATGCACTTCCTTGCCAGATGTGCCCCCCAAGCATAGTCTGATGCGTCTGTAGTTAGGGTTTGGGCAACAGGGGGTGGAGTGAATGGCAGTCCCTTGTTTTGATGGCAGGCTTCTGCCCACCATAGGAACTCTAGTTGCAGGCAAGGTATGCTAGGAAAGTACAGTTGTGTACACTTACCATAAATGTAGAGGTTAGAGTGTATTCACTGTTGCAGTCATTACATTAGGGTAAATCTGCTGGCAGGTTGCCCTCAGTTGGCCTGAATATCAAAGTCTTGGGTCTTGCGTCAGTTGCTGTCTCCTCTTCCGTTACGTCAGGGGTATAAAACATGCAGCCGATGCCATTTTATTCAGTTTTTCTTGCTCCAGATGTCAGAAGCCCCCCAAATGGGGAGCAATTATATATATATATATATATATATATATATATATATATATATATATATATATATATATAAATAAACTGCAATACATATGTAAATGTAATTGTAGCAACAAACCTTACCTTCATCTAAAAGCAAATACACCACAAAGGCTTTAGAATATAGTGAAAGAGAGAAATTCTACAAAAAAGGGGGATGGCGGTGGGTAACCCGGACTGCAACAGTGAATACACTCGAACAACTACATTTATGGTAAGTGTACACAACTGTACTATGTTCTTCGTGTTTCACTGTTGCAGTCATTACATTTCAGTAGAATCCCAAAGCTATGGATGGGAGGCTGGAACTAAATAGCATTATGAGCGGCTAGAAGACCCTGCAGAACTGCAGTGGCAAAGCCTGCCCTGGACTTGGAGAAGAGAGGCAAATGATAATGCTTTGTAACGGTATGAGCAGAGCTCCAAGTAGCAGCTTCTAGAATGTCTTTGGCAGGAACTCCTCTGAGAAAGGCTGCGGAGGTAGATGCAGCCCTGGTGGAATGTGACCAGATTCCCTTGGGCACCGGTTTACCATGATGCAAGTAGCAGAAACAAATGCAGTGGCTTATCCACTTTGAAATAGTCTGCTTTGATACAGCCTTCCCCTCTGATCCTGCAGCAAACGCCACCAGTAGTTGCTCAGACTTTCTTAGAGATTTGGTCCTATTTAAGTAGAATCTTAGTTATCTGTGTACGTCCAAGGAATGCAGAATCCGCTCCCCCTTGTTCTGCGAATTTGGGTAAAATGTTGGCAGGTGAATAGTTTGGTTAAGAGATACACTGGATACCACCTTAGGCATAAAGGAAGGATTGGACCTGAGGGATACCCTGTCCAGGTAAAATGTAATAAAAGGCTCCACAGCCATGAGGGCCTGTAGTTCTGAAACCCTTCTTGCTGAAGTGATTGCCAGAAGGAAAGCTGTTTTCCCAAGATAAAAACTTTGTCCGCGGTAGCTGGTGGTTCAAAAGGAGGCAGGACGAGCTTTTCCAGCACAAAATTGGTCCCATGCAGGAGTTGATGATCTTCTGGGGGGCCTTAAATTTTTGGCCCCTCTGAGCTACTGTTTTAGCAGAGGAAGAAAAAAGATGGGAGGCTCTGTGTTGTAATGAGCAGAGATGGCAGAGGCATGGATTTTTATTGAAGAGAAAGATAGGCCCCTGTCAAGCATCTCAGTCAAGTATTGTAAAATCTGAGGAATATTTGGCTTTGCTGTGTCCGTTCCTTGTGCTTGGTTCCAAGCACAGAATCTCGTCCATTTATCAGCATAAGATTTTCTAGTACTAGGCCTTCTAGCTTCCAAAATGACATCAATCACAGATTTACTGAGAGGTGTTTAAATAATTACATGATCAGCCATGCTGCCAGGTTCAGAATTTGGAGCTGACTGTGCAGAATGTGATTGCTCTGGTGAGACAGTAGATGAGGTATTTGAGGCAAGTACCAAGGAGGGAGTTGAGACATATTCCTTAGAATTGGGTACCAGTGCTGGCGAGGCCAGTCCGGGGCAATTAGGATAATTTTTGTTTTTTCCTGTCTGACCTTTAGTAAGACCTTGGGGAGAAGAGGCAGAGGAGGAAAGGTATAGACTGATAGGTTTTTCCAACTGAAGGATAGGGCATCCACTTTCCATGCTTGTCTGTGATAAGTCCTTGTGCAGAATTTGTCCAGTTGATAATTTTGGGGGAGAGGCAAACAGATCTATATCTGGACTCCGCCATTTCTCTAACATGCTGAAGACTATTGGATCCAGTTTCCACTTGTGAAGGTCCATAAGATTTCTGCTTAGGTCGTCTGCCAGAGTATTTTGTTTTCCTGGCAGGAATTGAGCTTGAAGATGTACTTGGTAAGTCAAGGCTGTGTCCCACAATGCCATGGCTAGTCTGCAAAGGGGGTAGGAATGTGTACTCCCCCTGCTTGTTTATGTACCACATAACTGTGGTGTTGTCAGTCTTTATCAGTAGTTGTCCTGGATGAAGTAAGTCCTTGAAGGCTGTCAGAGCATTCTGAACAGCTAACATCTCTTTTTGGTTGATATGCAGATGCATTTGTTTTGGGTTCCATATGCCCTGAATGCATCTCCCCGCCAGGTGCCCCCCCCCCAAGCATAGTTTGATGAGTCTGTAGTTAGGGTTTGGGTGACAGGGGGTTTGTTCTGGTGACATGTCTCTGCCCACCAAAGAAACTCCTGTTGTAGGCAGGGAATGAGAGGAAGCATTGTTTCCACACTGTGACAATGTTGACTCCATAAACATTTTAGATACCACTGTAGTTTCCTCATATGCAGTCTTGCATATGGAATTAGTAGAATGCAGGATGGAATGAACCCCAAAGCCTACAGAATTTGTCTTGCAGACAACTGGGTTTTTGTTGCCATCTGTTTGAAGTAAATACTCAGTTGCCTTTGTTTGTCTGGCGTAAGGTAAGCCATCTGAGCAGTTGTATTCAAGCTTGCACCCAGGAATGTATTTTTTTGAGAGGGTATCAGTTGTGATTTCTTTTCGTTTATTGTGTACCCTAGGCATGTTAGAAGCCTTTTTACAAACGCCAGATGTTGAAGAAGAATGTCCTTGTTTTCTGCCTGAATGAGACAGTCGTCCAAGTAAGGATAGATTTGTATGCTTCTTTGCAAAATGCAATTTACTGGTGCCAGGCACTTTGTAAAGACCCTGGGCGCAGTAGATAAGCCAAAAGGGCAGTGCAATGAATTGGTAATGCATGAAACTTGCCTTGAAGCAGAGGTATCTTCTGCACGATTCCCTTATTGGGATATGCAGGTATGCCTCTTAAGTCTAGAGTCACTGACCAAGCGTTCTTGCCCAGCATGGGCAGAAGCTGTTATAAAGTCAGCATTTTGAATTTTGGGATGTCCAAGAATGTGTTCAAAATCGATAAATCCAGTACTGGATGCCAGGCATGGTCTTTCCTGGGTACCAGGAATACTCGAATAAAAACCTTGTCCTTTTTCCTGTTCTGGTACTGGTTGAATAGCCCCCATATCCATGATGGACGTAACTTGTTTCTGAGCCTCTGCCCATTGACTTTGCGGCAGATCTGGCCAACTGTTTAGAATTGGCAAGGTATGGAAATTAAATCTGTACCCATGGGATACTATGTTTAATACCCACTTGTCTGGGTTATTAACTGCCAATTTTGAGCATGAAGTGCTAATTTTCCCCCCAAGGGGGCTGCCAAAAGAGTGCTTGGTGATGGTATAGAGAAGTCATTGAGACTGCTTACTGTAGGGTTGTGCTTTGTTTCCTCCAGATTTGGAGGTAGAGGCACCCCATTGCTTTGACCTGTAAGAACCATGTGATTGGTATCTAGAGACTTTTGAGCGCCTGGATTTGCCTTGTGAGGCTCTGTTGGACACAGGAAAGGACCAATTTCTAGTAGGCCAGTGTCTACTGAATCTGGGTGGCTGCACTTGTAAGAAATCTTTTACAGTTTGCATAGATTTAGCTTTGTCTTCCATTTTCTTTAAAACCTCTTCTGCCCTATTACCAAACAGAGTATCATGCTGTAAAGGTGCATCCAACAATTTAGCTTTAACATGATCAGGCAGATTTTGTTCCTTGAGCCAGGCATGCCTTCTAATCACAGCTCCAGTAACTGCGGCCCTGCAAGAGGCCTCCAAGGAATCAAAACCACATTGCAAAGTATGCTTTCCAACCTGTTCTGCTGCATGCAATAATTCCTGTAATTCTTTATTTTCCACACATTCAGAAATCATCATTTTCTGTTTCAATAACCCCATAACATGCTGTTGATATTTAAGCATATGAAACTGGCAGTTTAAGGCCCTAATTACCAAGGTTGCAGATGTATAAACCTTCTTTCCCCATCTATCCAGCGCCCTGGAATCTCTATCAGAGGGGGTAGGATTCTTGGCTGTAGAGGCCTTACCACCTTTGGAATCCTGTGAGATAGTTTCAGCAGCAGGATTTTTGAATAAAAATTTCTGGGAGTCAGGAACCCTGTAATATCTGTCTGGCTTATTAGGAGCCGGAGATAGGGAATCAGGAGCCATGCTTCATTCCGAAAACACATCATCAACAATGTCTAATACAGGAGGTATAGCCAAAGGCCTATGCTGAGGAAGAAGGAAATCCCTAAGCCTCTTTTTTGATGCCAAGAAATCCTGACTCTCCCAATGAAAATGTTCCCTTAAATGTATGCACGGTTTCTCCAAAAGAATAATCCTCAGGAGGAGATGCAGATGCGATGGATTCTTCTGCATCTGAATCCTCATGGGGTGGTATAGAAAAATCCTGATCAGAAGAAATAGAAACCCGATCTGAAGATTCATAATCAGTGTCTTGCCTAAGCCTCTTATTGGGGGGGGGGGGTTGGGAACCCCTGATCAAGGTAATTAAGTTCTCAGCCATTTCGATCATCTGTTTTTTAGGCATAGGGGCCTGAGCATGTGGTTCATGCGTCAGTTTTTTAGACTTAGAAGTTGTTTTTGAAACTGGCGTCGGTTTTATATAGAAATGTTGAGGGCTGAAAACACCCTCAGAAGCCAGTGTCTGCTCAGCGGCTCCGGACCAATCTGAGGGAGAGACATCCGCAGGTACAAGGTCTCGGTAGAGGCCTGCGACTCAAAAGTAGCTGGTATCAGGGGCTGCAAAAGCGCCAGAGTACCAGCAAACCGGCGACTGGCTAAGGAGAAGCTTACTCATCAGTTTTGGACCTCGACGGTCTGTCTCTCCTTTTCTTTGCGCTTTTTTGTAAACTACGGTAATCTGATAGTTATCAGACGACATTTCAGGGTAATTAAATCTGGATCCAAAATATTTTGAAGCAAAGATATCCAGATGCTTAATAGTGCGTTGGTTAAATCTAGCACAAAATTGACAGCAAGGCACGTTATAATCTGGGCCTAGGCAAGGAATATAGTACAAATGAAAATCCTTGAGGTATTTGCTTCCCACAAGTAATGCAATTATTAACTTTTACTGACATCTGTAAGGATCAAGAAAAAAAGTTTCCCCAATGGGGTACTTAGCTTTAATTGAAGACTTTGGTTCTGAAACTCGAATGCGAAAATTTCAGGAGTCGGCCGACCGGCAGTTGAGAACTGCTTTTGCTTCGGGCACCGCACGGCAAGAAAGAATGAATAAAATGGCGTCTGCTGCCTGTTTTATACCCCTGATGACCTGACGTCATGGAAGAGGAGACAGCAACCGATGCAGGACCCAAGACTTTGATATTCAGGCCGACTGAGAGCAACCTGCCAGCAGATTACCCTAATGTAATGACTGCAACAGTGAAACACGAAGAACATTCATTGTTTCCAGGCTATGACAATGCTGACTCCATAGACTTAAGTACCACTGAAGTTTCCTCATATGCAGTCTTGCATATGGAATTAGAAGAATGCAGGAGGCCATGAACCCAAAGGCTTGCAGTATTTGCCTTGCAGAAAAAGCAGGGTTTTTGTGGCCACCTGTTTGAAGTAAGTCACCAAATGATTCTGCTTCTCTGGCGTAAGGAAAGCCATCTGGGCAGTTGCATTCAAGCTTGCACCCAGGAATGTAATTTTTTGAGAGGGTACCAGTTGTGATTTTTTTCATTTATAGTGTACCCTAGACAAGTTGATACCCTTTTTACAAACTCCAGATGGTTTAGAAGAGTGCCCTTGTTTTCTGCCCAGGTATGGATATATTTGAATATTTCTTTGCCTGCAAAATGCAATTACTGGAGCCAGGCACTTTGTAAAGACCCTGGGCGCAGTAGATAAGCCAAAGGGCAGTGCAGAGAACTGGTAATGCAAGTAGCCTGCTTTGCAGCGGAGGTATCTTCTGCAAGATTCCCTGACTGGGATATGCCGGTAAATCTAGAGTTGCCAACCAGGCATTTTTTGCCTAGCATAGGAAGTAACTAGTGAAGAGTCAGCATCTTGAATTTTAGAATGTCCAGAAAGGTGTTTAGGAGTAGACAAGTCCAGGATTGGACGCCATGATTTTCTTTTTCTGGGTACCAGGAAAAGTCTTGAATAGAAACCTTGTCCCTTCTCTTCTGGTACTGGTTGAATAGCCCCCACTTCTGGCACTGGTTGAATAGCCCCCATACTCATGAAGGAAAGTACTTGTTTCTGGGCCTCTGCCCACTGATTTGGGGGCAGGTCTGGCCATCTGTTTGGAATTGGCAACATGTGGAAATTGTTCTGGGTTACAAGTTGCCAGTTTCTTGCATGAAGAGCCAGTTTCCCCCCCAAAGGGGCAGCTAAAAGGTAAGTGCTTGGTAAGTGTAAAAGGAAGTCATTGAGACTGCTTACCATAAGGAGGTGTCTTGTTGTTTCCAGATTTGGAAGAGGAGGCACCCCATTGTTTTGTTCTGAAAGTCCCTTATGACTGAAACCTGGAGCCTTTGGAATGTCTGGGTTTGACTTGAGTGGCTCTTGAAGGAACTGGAAAGGGCCAGTTCTTAGTAGGCCAGTGTCTACTAAATCTTGGAGGTTGCACTTGTAAGAAATCTTTCACAGTTTGCATATATTTAGCTTCATCATCCATCTTTTTTAAAACTTCTTCAGCCTTATTACCAAAGAGACGGCCCTGTTGTAAAGGAGCATCCAACAATTTTGCCTTAACATGGTCAAGCAGATTTTGCTTTTTGAGCCAAGCATGCCTTCTTAGCACAGAACCAGTTAGAGCAGCCCGGCAAGAGGCCTCCAAAGAATCAAAACCACAAGTATGTTTTCCAACTTGTTCAGCTGAATGCAATAGATCCTGTAAATCTTTGTTTTCCACACAGTCAGAAATTAACATAATTTTCTGTTTAAGCAGTCCCATGATATGCTGTTGATATTTTAGCATATGAAATTGACAGTGGGAGTCAGGAACCCTGTAATATCTGTCTGGCTTACAAGGAGCCAGAGGCAGAGAATCAGGAGCCATACTAGATTCTTAAAAAACATCATCAACAATGTCTAGAACAGGAGGTATAGCCAAAAACCTATGCTGAGGAAGAAGAAGAAAACCCCCAAGTCTCTTTTTAGATTCATAGAAATCCTGACTTTCCCAGTGGAAATGTTCCCTTAAAGTATGCAAAGTTTCTCCAAAAGAAAAATCCTCAGGGGGAGAAGCAGAAGGAATGGAACCTTCTGCATCAGGGTCCTCATAAATAGGTATAGACAATTCCTGTTCATTAGAAGAGAGTCAGAAAAAATAGCATCCTGTTCAGAAGATTCATAATCAATGTCTTGCCAAGGCCTCTTGGGGGGGGGGGTTGGCTAACCATGATCAGACTAATTAAATCTTCAGCCATTTTGATCATTTGCTTTTTAGGCATAGGGGCCTGCACATGTGGCCCAGGCGTCATTTTTTTAAGCATAGTTCGAGATTTTGGCCTTAGTTTTGAAATGCCTGAAATCACCCTCAGAAGCCGGTGCCTGCAAAGTGGCTCCGGACCCATCCAAGGTACACATCCGCGGGTTTCATAATTGAAGTATCTCGTGGCATCCAGGACTCCGAATGGGTCTCAGTAGAGGCCTGGGAATCAGATGTAGTGGGTATTGGGGGCTGCGAAAGCACCTCACTGAGTACCGGTGAACTGGCGACTGGCTTAGGAGAAGCGTCGCCGGCAGTTTTGGACCTCAACGGCCTGTCTCTGTCTTTTTCTTTGCATTTAGGTATTCCGGTAGTCGGCTTGCTAACAGACGAAATTTAGAAGCAAAAATGTACAGACGTTTGATAGTGCGTCGATTAAATAAAGCACAAAACTGACAGCAAGGTATGTTATTGATCAGGGCCAAGGCAAGGAATACAGTACAAATGAAAATCCTTATGAGGTATTTACTTCTCACAAGTAATGCAATTAACTTTTACTGACATCGGTAAGGAGCAAGAAAAAGTTTCCCCAATGGGGTACTTAGCTTTTTAGTTGAAGACTTCGGATCTGAAACTCGAAAATGAAAATTTCAGGAGTCGGCTTACCAGTACTTGCGAACTGCTTCTGCTTCTGGCACCACGCGGCAAGAACGATTGATGTAATGGCGTCAGCTGCATGTTTTATACCCGACGTCATGAAAGAAGGGACAGCAACCGACGCAGGACCAAAGACTGTTAATCAGGCTGACTGAGGGCAACCTGCCAGCAGATTACCCAAATGTAATGACTGCAACAGTGAAACACTAAGAACATCTGCCCAAATTTTCTCTGAACTGTAGTAATCTAGTTGTGAACTACTGTACTGCCTAAATAGGTCTGCATGCAATATGTGTTATTTGAAATACGAGGACATCTTATGATTTTTGGGTTTCACCTTCTGAGGAGACTCTGGAGCTTGTGTCTATTGGAATTCACGGTTTTGCATCTCCTAATTCCTGAACTGTTAGAGAGAAAAAAAACAGTGAATGAGGCTAATTCTTTCATGTACCAGCTTTTGAATTCCTGCTTGTCCCAGCTCTAGCCTACCTGATTGTGCCCTGCTGGAAGCCAAGGAATTAACTCCTAAACTGAGAATAACTCAACCCTCTCCCAGGGAATCCTTTTTGTCCCAGAAAAGAATACAGTGAAAGTATGTCTTCTAATGCTGTTATTGCCTAGCTTAATAATTCTGATTGGTAAAACAAGCAACCCTCCCAGGTTAGCCAGCAGCCAAATCTCCTTGTTAGCCTCAAATTACCCTTACTTCCCAATCTCTTACCCTCTTCCTCTGAACTAGGATAGCTCCATCCCATACACCAGCTTCTTATCCCCCTTAGGGGATCTCGTTCTCCTGCTGAATTTACATACCTGGCCACTAGGTGGCACCCTATCAGCTAATTGCCCTGTATTCTTTCCCATCTCTACTGGCTCCTCCTGTTTCTGAGTTCCTAGACTTTCTGTAGTCTATCTCGCCTGCTACCTTGTCTCCCAGTAGGTTCTTCTCACATTTCACTATACTCGTAGCCTAGTCTCTCCCTACAACCCTTCTAATTTTCCTCTAGTTTCTCCCTGAAACCCCCCCTTACTTTCCTCTTTAATCTATACATTTACCTTCTGATCTTCACACCTTACTGATTGTTCTTGACTTTTTCTTACCCTCTCTGGCTCTTCCTGCTCCATTCGCACTGCGGTCTCACTCCACTCTCCTACCCTACCCCCAAATACCACCCACCCCCAGTGCTCCTACATTTATACATCACAAGCTACACCCCCAATTAACCAATTAGCATCCAATCTTCTCCTAAACTTCACAAGAATACACACCCACATTCCAAACACTCTTCACAATACTCTCCAGAATAGCCTATTCTGACTACAATCCATCTCCTTAACAATCCTTATTTCTTGCTGACATTCTATATTTCTATCTTAAAATGCCCCCACAACACAAACCTAAACTAACAATCCTTATTCTCTTACCTACTTTAATACTAATTAATTTCTAGATAGTTTAACCTTACTTTGTATGAGAATGTATACTACAGGGAACCCCCCCCCCCACCATTCTTTAAAACAAACACTGCCTCAGAGTCAACCAAGCTCACATAACCACGCTAATATCACATCTACCTACCTTTTCCCAAAGTAACATAGGCTAGCTCATATTACCTTCCATCAGGCCAGAAAGTCTAAGAATAGTGTCTATAAAGCCCTAAAGTTCTTACTTACCCTTCAACACCCATTATTCCATGGAGATATTCATCCCAACCCAGGACCAAACATCATCTTACTAAAGCCCCACCAACCAACCGAGGACAAAATAACATCCCACTAAAGCCCTGCCAACCACAGCCTACAACCTCTTTTTCCTCCTTACTCGTAGGTCATCTTAACATACAAAGCTTAAACAACAAAATCAGCTAACTCCATGCTCTACCTGACACCCAATCCTTTGATGTCCTATGTCTAACAGAATCCTGGCTAAAACCAGCAACAAAGGACGAGGAAGTCATCCCCCCTGGTTATAATATAATAAGATTAGATCGTACAACCAAAAAAGGGTGGAGGGGTAGCAATTCTGTTTAAATCTTCCCTACGTTTCCATAGTAGATATACAACTACCTCTTGATAGTCCTGCAGAAATCCTTATCTCTAAGTTCCAGATCAATGCAAACAAGTCCATTAATATAATTTGCTCCTACCTCCCTCCAGGCAACAACACAGATATCCTACAAATCATCCTCTGTTGGCTTTCCTCCTCCTTCCCACAAGAAACCATCATACTTGGTGACTTCAACATTGACTGGAATACCTGTACCTCAGCCCAACCTGCACACCTTATAAATCTCTATGGCTTCTCACAAATTATCACCTCACCAACCAGAATCCATAAGCCAAGTGGAAAACAAAGCACATTAGACTGGATCCTTGTAAATAACCACCCACTCTCGTATACAAGCAGATACCCTACCAGAGGATATAAGCAATCTCTTCCTTACTTATATAAATCAGGAAAAAAATTAGAAGTTATGTACTCACCATAACGTTCCATCTGAATAGGTGACTTCATTTGGATGCAACCTGTGGGTATCGGATCCGACCTCGGATCCGAGCCGGCATTTCAAAAGCTTAGGATCCGAGCTCCTAGCTCCTCCCTCTACCCATAATCCCCTGCCAAGCCCTAACTGACCTCAGATTGAGTTTGTCTAGTGAATACTAGTATAAAAAGTATCTGAACACAGGAATAAACTCTTACTCTGTATAGGTCAGGGGGATGGAGGGGGGGGGTGGTTGCATCCAAATGAAGTCACCTACTCAGATGGAACGTTATGGTGAGTACATAACTTCTAAATCTGAAGTAGGCAGACTTGATTTGTCTGCAACTTGTGGGACAGAGTCCCCAGCTACCTAAATCTTGGGCGGCCGTCATAGAAGGATGTTCCGGAGCACCGCTGAGCCAAAGGATGCTCTCCCCCTGGAAACAACATCCACCTTATGAGAAATGAGGGTATGAGACGAGGCCCAAGTGGCTGCCGCACAGATATCATCCAATGGCACTCGGGACTTAAAAGCGGCTGAAGTGGAAACTGCCCTAGTAGAGTGAGCTGTAACCCTCTGAGGAGCAGGCCTACCTGAAGTGTCATAAGCCTGCAAAATACAATTAGCAATCCATCTCGACAGTGTGACTTTGGAGACTGCTTTACCCATAGCAAATTTAGCAAAGGAGATGAACAGTTGATCTGATTGTCTATGACCAGCCGTTCTGTGAATGTAGAAGCGCAATTGTCTATGAACATCTAAAGAATGCAGCTTATATTCTCCTTTGTTTTTATAGTTGGGGAAAAACAGGTAAATTGATTGATTGGTTAATATTAGATTCCGAAGAAACTTTTGGAAGAAAAGATGGATTGGTCCTGAGGCACACCCTATCGGGAAAAAAGGAGAGGTAAGGCGGTTTGACGCATAGAGCCTGGAGTTCCGACACTCTTCTGGCTGATGTGATGGCTAACAAGAAGGCAGTCTTCCAGGAAAGGTACTTTAGATCTACAGAAGCTGCAGGCTCAAAGGGGGGAGCAGTAAGGGCCTGTAGGACTAAGGATAGGTCCCAAGGTGGCACAGCTTCTTTGACCGGGGGCCTCAACAGAAAAACTCCTTTAAGAAAGGTCTTGCAAAGTTTTGCAGTCATGAGGGGAGCTGACTCATGACCCACATGATAATGGGAAATCGCTGCCATTTGTACCGTTACTGTGGAAGAACTGGCCCCCTGATGAAAGAGGTATGTTAAGAAGTCCAGTACCGCAGACATTGGTGCCGAAAAAGGATCAACATTGTTCTGAATCGCCCAAATAGAAAACCTTTTCCATTTGCTCCGGTAAACCTTCCTAGTGGAAGGTTTATGAGCCACCACTAAAATGGCCTTGACAGGTGACGAGATACCGGGAGTCCTAATCAAGGATGGAACTGGAGCAGCCAGGCTGCCAATCTCAAGGTGTGTAGATTCGGAATCGGGAGTCCTTGAGGATGGGAAATGAGATCCGGGATCGGATCCAGAATCCAGGGTGGATTCACTTTGTGAGACCATACATAAGGGAACCAAGGCTGACGAGGCCAGAACGGGGCAATGAGAATCATTCTGCTCCCCAAACTGTTGGCTTTCTGCAAGAGCCTCTGCATTAGAGGTAGTGGAGGATAGGCATAAAGGAGACCTGGAGGCCAAGCATGCACCAGTGCGTCTCTCGGGGATTCCCCAGGTGGGGGAAGCAGAGCGAAGAAACTGTCGCATTTGGCGTTTGATTGAGAAGCAAAAAGATCGCAACAGGGTTGCCCCCAGATGGCAAAAATCTTCTTCGCTACCAGTGGATTGAGAGACCATTCGTAAGGGGAAAGAATGGTGCGACTGAGCTTGTCCGCAAGGATGTTGGACCTTCCCGGAATGTGCGTTGCTACAAGAAAGCATTTGGTGGAAATTGCCCATTCCCAGACTCTCATGGCCTCTCGACAAAGGGGATAGGACCTGGTTCCCCCCTGCTTGTTGATGTACCAGACTACCGACATGTTGTCTGTCTGGATCGCAATAGTCCCTGTTGGAAGAAGGCTGTGATGTGCTTGCAACGCTAGGAGCACCACCCTCATCTCCAGGACATTTATATGCAACGAGGTCTCTGAACTGTTCCACGTGCCTTGGACAATCTTGCCCGCAGAATGCCCCCCCCACCCGAGGCGAGAAGCGTCCGTAGTCACCGTGGCTAGGGGGAATGTTGCACAAAAGGGTCTCCCTGCTAGAAGCTCCGGTGACTGGAGCCACCAAAACAGGGAGTCCCTGCATGCCTTGCTGACCGCTATCGGGCTGCTGAGAGAAGAGTACAGCGGAGACCACTGGACCTGTAGGGTCCATTGAAGAACCCGCATGTGTAAGCGAGCATGGAGAAGTGGAATAGCTGCTGCCATTGAACCCAGGGCCCTCAGGACCGAAGCCGCCGTCAGAAATGGTTGCAGGACTGCTGTGATATGACACCTCAGGCTGGACAGTCGATCTGGAGTGAGGAAGGCCCGCATTGATCTTGTGTCCAACCTTCCTCCTATGAAATCTATAAGTTGTGTGGGGTGCAGTAAAGATTTTTCCAAATTTATGGTGATGCCCAGCCTTGGGGCTATAAGGAGGAAATAGTCCCTGGCTGAGCACAGTAGATGCCTTGATGATGCCGTGAGGAGCCAGTCGTCCAGGTACGGAAAGACCTGTAATCCCTGGAGTCTCAGGTGGGCCGCTACTACTGCTAGTACCTTGGTGAACACCCTGGGGGCAGAGGTGAGACCAAAGGGAAGGACCCTGAACTGGTAGTGGCTGGCTCCCAGCCGGACGCGAAGGAACCTCCTGGACCATCTGTCCATCCGAATGTGGTAGTACGCGTCCTTGAGGTAGATAGAGCACATCCAATCGTTCTCCCGCAAAAGGGGGGAGTATAGATTGTAGTGACCATCCGGAACTTTTGCTTGGTTACAGACAGGTTCAGCAGGAAAAGGTCTAAGATCGGTCTTAAGTCCCCCGTTTTCTTTGGCACCAAGAAGAACCTGGAGTAAAACCCTGATCCGGTCTGATCTCAGGGGATGCGCTGGATGGCTCTTTTTTCTAACAGCTACTCGATTTTGACAGCTGCTGCCTCCCTTTGGTCGGGTGGTACATCGGGGAGGCTGCGGAACCTGGGGATTTTGCTCAGGGGAATGGCATAACCTCTGGATATCACACGAAGCACCCAACGGTCTGATGTGATTAACTCCCAAGAAGTCAGGTGCCTCAAAAAACGCCCCCTCGACTGCCTCCAGAGATGGACAGCCGGGCAACCCTTCAGGGCTGTTGCGTGGGTCTGTCAGAGAAAGGTTCTCTGGACCCAAAGTTCCTAGGAGCCCCTCTGCCTCT
The DNA here is from genome assembly GCF_019279795.1 of Protopterus annectens. Lineage (NCBI taxonomy): Eukaryota > Metazoa > Chordata > Ceratodontiformes > Protopteridae > Protopterus > Protopterus annectens. The sequence goes on along the minus strand of NC_056744.1, from coordinate 372,138,784 downwards.
AGGACGGCGACCTCCCTGTCCTCCTCTGCCACGGAAGGACTGGTTATCTGGAGCAGGTTGGGACTGCTGCGACTTCCGGAACCACATCTTCTTCTGTCCCTTTTGGTTCTTCGAGAAGGACCTCTGGGGAGCTGAGAAGCGGACTCCGACGGCAGACAGCGTCTTCCCGTCCTTCTCACTCTGGACTAACGTTTCACGAACGGCTTTGCCAAACAGGGCAGAACCATCAAAGGGGGCATTCGTGAAGGTCGCTTTGAAGGGCTCTGCAAAGTCACAGTGGCGGAGCCAGGCCTGACGCCTCATGACAAGGCCCGCTCCACTAGCTCTAGCGGCTCCCTCAGTTGCATGAGAAAGTAGCCGCATAGAAGTATTAGAAACTGATCTGAGAGTGGCCATTCGGGTGGAGTACACGTGCTTGTCCTCCGCCGACATGGACTCTGGGGGAGATGCCACGTACTCTTTAATCAGGTCCCGCTGCATCCTGATGACATGTGCCATGTAGTTCAGCGCTCTCAAAGAGAAGGTTGCTGAACTAAAAGCTCGCTTCCCAATGGGATCCATCGAGCGGGACTATTTGCTCGGAGGATGCATAGAGGGACTTTCCTGGGCTAATTCCCTCTTTGTGGCTGCGGCCATCATCATAGCATCTACCGGGGGGCCCTTGCTCCAATGAGTGCGGTCCGCCGGTGGACTCAGGATTCGATCTGGATGCTTGGGGACAGGCTCAACGGTGTCCGGATCCTTCCATGCTCTGGTGGAAATAAGGTCCACCAGAGGATCGGCAGGAGGGGACACCCAAGAGGTAGATGGGCCCGCCTCGAATGCCTCCAAGAACACAGACTCGTCTGAGGAGACCTTGGGGGCAGACCACCCCCCCGATTCTAAGCATCTCCATAATGTCTCCAAAGGAGACGTCCTCCGGGGGTGATCTTGGGGAGCCCTCCGCTTCATCCAAGTCTGTGTCTTTGGTAATGGACTCAGGGGAGTCCACGTGTCTCCTTTTACACTTACGCTTCTGAGGCACTTCCTCGGGGGGGGGGGAAGTGTCCGAGGAGTCCTCTTCAGCAGCCAGATGTTCCAAAGGAACTACTTGGGACATCGAGGCAGGCTGTCCCTGGGACCGGCTGATGGGAGCCTGGCCCAGCTGCAAGGGAGTGCGGGGTGGAGCCGCGGCAGGGACCGGGGGTCCGGTAGTCCTCAACAGTGCCCTTTCCACTACGTCGAAAGCCGAGGGAGAGCCGGCCTCTCTCAGCCCAGAGAGCCGACCCCCACTCGGATCAGACGCATGGATCAGAGCCGGTGCCGAGACAGTCGTATCAGAGAGACTGATGTGCTCCGACCTAGACAGAGTCGAAGACACACCAGCTCCCTCAGATCAGAGGCTAGGCCCTCGCCTCCAAGAGGTCGGGTCCGCAGTACCCGAAGCACTCAAGGGATGGATCAGATCAGAGGTGCGCCGACCAATCTGATCCGAACCACCCCCGGATCCAACTCTGCCCGGCTCCGACAGCTCCGAACCCGGGAGACGGGTCGGAGAAGGAGACAAGGGGGCGAAAAATGGGGTCGAAGCCCCTCCCGGTTGGGGGGAGGCTAAGAGCACTCCCATTTGCATCTGGGCCTGGATGAAACGCCTCATCATCCGGTCCATGTCTGCTTCTGACATTGAGAAAGTGGATCTAGATGAGGCCACTGAAGCGGACCTAGAGAGCCGCCTCGGAGACCTCACCGAAGGGCTAGCCTCCTCCTCCTCGGGTCCAGAAGAGAACCGAGGGGAATGGAGCCAAGGAGGAGGAGATCTAGAAGACACAGGAGAGGCCCGCTTAGACGGAGGGGCCGAGCTTGAGGTCTCGGCCCGCCGTTTGTGGTGCCTCTCCTTATGTCTCTCCTGTCTCTCCTTCTCTAATGTTCTCCCTATCCTCTGGCTTCTTGGTGGGAGGTTGAGTCCCTGCCGGGGAAAGGGAGACCGAAGCACCCGTGGAAGGTTGCTGGCTAACAGGGGCAGAGGCCGAAGCCGTATCTGGAGGGAGAAGTCCCGCCAGTACTAACTTCGACCTCCGCTCCCTTAAAGCTCAGGGGTTGAACCCTGCGCATATGGTACAACCAGATGACAGGTGTTCAACCCCAAGATGCTTGCCGAGTGTGGCCATCAGCTGGGGACAGCTTGTGGCCACACTCGGTACATTTCGAGAAAACTGCCTTAGGGGCTTCTGCCATTACACCCTAGGCCTAACACACAATTAAAACGAAAACTCACATAAACTACGAAAAACCCAAGAAAAAGTTTTAAGGTAAAGAGAGGAAAGCCAAAAACACACACAGAACTAAGAGTAAAAACTTTAAAGATTTTTTTTTTGTTTTTTTTTTTGTCAAAACTTATCTGAACAGTAATTCTGCCAGGAGCTCGAGGAATCCGTTGCTACTTGAAACGTGGCAAACGAAATCTGAGGTCAGTTAGGGCTTGGCAGGGGATTATGGGTAGAGGGAGGAGCTAGGAGCTTGGATCCTAAGCTTTTGAAATGCCGGCTCGGATCCGAGGTCGGATCCAATACCCACAGGTTGCAGACAAATGAAGTCTGCCTACTTCAGATCAAACATTCGTTCCCAACCAAACCATCTTCAAAACTATACACAACAAAAAGAATTTTAATCCAGTTAGCTTCCAAGCTGAACTACAAGCTTGTGACTGGTCTCCCTTGAAACAACTTCCACTGGATGAAGCTGTATCCTTTTTAACTCCAAATTCCTACAAATCTTGGAATACCACGCACCTACTAGAACTATAAGAACTAGCACCAAAACCGCTCCATGGCTCACCAAAGAGACTAAACAAAAAATTTGATTAAGATCTGGTCTAAATGGAGAATCACTAAGAATCTAACCGACCACCAGAACCAAGATAAACACTCCTTGACAAAAAGAACTACTACTATAAAATTCAGCATAATCCTACAAAAAACACAAACTTTCTGGTCAGCTATAAATAAACTCTTACACCCAGGCTACACCAAAACTCCCAACCCCCAAAGGTCTCTCTAAACTCTTCATATGAGACTGCTAATGCCCTCAATACCTGCTTTACTGAAACTGTACAATCTCTTACCAACTCATTACCTCCTGCTAGCTCTAACCTCCCATCCACCCTGACTAGCATACCACCCCCCCTTTCATCTAAAGCCAGTTCCTACATCTCTCATCTTTACCTTACTTACTAAACTTAAACCATGCACCCCTCAGCTGATCTCCTACCAGCTGAACATCTGCAGATTGCTGCAAAAGTACTATCCTACACTATTTTCATGCTTATCAACAGAACCATTACTGAAGGCCTTATCCCATCTCTCTGGAAAATCTCTCATATTATCCCACTTCACAAAGGTGGTAACTCCATCGAACTTTTGAACTATCGCCCCATTGCTATACTCTCTCCTCTAGCCAAGCTAATAGAAAAATGTATCCACCAACAGCTACTTGATCACCTTCTCTTAAATAACCTATCAGATTGTCAGCATGGCTTTAGGCCTTTTCATAGTACCACTACTGCTCTCTTATCCTTCTCAGACTGCATTAACAAACATCGTAACAATAATAAGCTCTCCGCTGTACTTTTTAGTGACCTTTCTAAAGATATGGTTAATCATCAAATACTTCTAACCATCAAATACTTCTAAACATACTAAAAACTCTCTTGTTCACCTCACAAGCACAACAATGGTTCAAGTCCTATTTAGAACATAGACAGCAAGCTGTCATCTGGGACAATAACCTTTCCACTCATCTTCCTATTACTTTGGGGGTCCCACAAGGCTCCGTCTTGGGACCTCTCCTCTTCTCTATATCTATTAACGATCTACATCTAAATATTCCCCAAGCCACCTGCATTCAATATGCAGACGATTCTACTCTAGTGTGTACTGCCCCCTCCGCTCCTGAACTCCAAACCATTACTCAAACTGTATTGAGCTCAGTTGAGAACTGATTCCTACAACATTGCCTCCTACTAAATGCCAAAAAAACAAAGCTACTGCTTTTTACCCCAACACTTGAGTCTTCCCCTATTCACCTCACTGTCAAGACCAATAATGGCACTATCATTGCACCAGACCCAACTACCAAACTATTAGGCATAACAATTGATCAACATCTTAACTTTGATTCACATATTAACATGACTATCAAAACTGTAAACAGAAAACTTGGCTCATCGAATAAAATCTTTTCTTACCCCTGAAGCCAGAACCACCATTGCCCATATCCACCTTATCTCTACCCTCCTATATGCCTCCCCCATTTATACCAGTCTCTCCAAAAGTAACCTTAATAAACTAGCAACCTCCTATAACATTACAAGCTTTGCCACTGTCTCCCCATTTAAAACCCATCACTGTCTAAATCTTAAACAGCTTGGTTGGCTAGAACTTCAAAACCAGCTACTTTTTCAACAACTTATCACCACACATAAAATATTACATCAGCCCACCAACACTAATATTCTCAGTAGCCTAATCTCTCCCTATAGTAATCTCACTACCCTTCGCTCAGCGAATAAATTACAAGTAACCATCCAGAAATCCTTGAACAAAGCAGGTAACTCCCTCTTCTCTAATTCAGTAGGGTGAATCTGGAACAGACTTCCCAGCAATCTACAATTACTTTCATCATTACCACTCTTCAAGAATCAAATAAAACTACTCCTTAAAACCCAATGGCTTTGACCATGCACTAACCCAGAGTAAAACTAAATGTAGCATTACTGTTTTCACCCTCATTCAATAACCAAACCAGATTACTAATGTCGCTCTTTGGCTTTAATCTTCTCCAGTCTTCTAGCCCCTGCAAACTACCCTGTATTACATAAAATAAGAAAATTCCCCCTACTCCAGGCACCTGCATTGCAGCCTTATATGTATTTCTTTCTGTTTTACTAGTGGGTATAATCCTGAACATACCCAGTAACCACTTAATCTTGCCTTTCCTACTTATCTCTAAGACAAATGTCTATCCCTTTACCTAATCTGCTTACATTGGAAAATAAGACTTTCTGAAATACTATCAGTGATGAAAATGTATGAATGTTTTATTTGATGTGTTTTTTTGTCTTCTGTCTTTGTCAGTTTCATTTTTTTTTCATTTATTCTTTGTAATATTGTTACTTAGCATAGTTTGGAGCTTACCTCCCAGGTCCTCTACTGAAAATGGACATGTATCCAGTTGGACTAGCCCAGTCAACAAATGTAAAAATAAAATAAAAATAAAAAATAAAATAAATAAAAACCCTAATCCAGTTGTTAGTGGTATATTTGGAATTCCTAAACTACACAAAGGCCTGGACGATTTGAAATTCACGCCTACAGTAGACAGAAGCGGAGTAGAACCTGCTTTATTAGTCAATACTTAGAATATTACTTGCAAAGAGGGTTGACTAAGTTTGAATATATTACTAAAGACTCATGGAACTGTTTGGAGAAGTTAAACGGAGTAACGATTTTGGAAAACACTATTACTATTGATGTAACCAATTTATTTTGTGTCATTCCGCATGCAGAGGATTTAACATGGTTAGACTGTCAATTGAACAAAACTGGTTTGTATGACCAGGACCAGATTAACGTGTTTGTTACTCTTATGGAGGCAGTATTGACCAATAATATTTATATTTTGAGGGGCTTTTTTACAAGCAGGTGACAGGCGTGGCAATGGGGGCAGCTTGTGCCCCCATTTACGCCAACTACATCATGTCATTTTGGGAGCAGGGGTTTGTTTTCACTAGTGTGTATAAAAGGCACATCAAGCAGTATATGCGTTTTTTGGATGACATTTTCGTGTGGGAAGGGATGGTGGAACAACAAACTATTTTTGGAAAACAACAACACTGTTGATTTTTTGAAATTCACTTATGAATGCAGTGTTGATAAAATAACCTATCTGGAAGTTAGTTTGGTGGTGGACAGAAATCGGATGTGTTTTGAAGTCTATGATTCATAGAAAGGCCACCTTTTCCAACTCTTATTTAGGATTACACCAGTTGGCACCCTTACCATCAAAAAAGATCTACTGTGAAAGGGCAAATGGTGAGGGTGGCCAGGATGGTTAGTGATGACCAAGATTTTAAGAATGAGCTAGAGTTGATTATGAAGATGATGTTTATTAGAAGGGGGTATCCCGAGAGTTTGTGTATGGGGCTAAGGGATGAAATCGCTGGTAAAACGGAAAGATGTACAAGGCCATACTTTTTGCTGAAACAACAGGAGATTTTAGAGAAGGATTGGACAATCATAGTAGCCCCAACAGTCTCAGAATGAGGAATGATGGGATAGTTTTTGTAACTACCTTCAACTTGAAAATGAATGGCTCACCAGAAAGGTTAGGAAAAATTGGGGCATTTTAAAGTTGGATAAAAATGTGTAAGCTAAAATGGGGGGAGCCCCAGTTATGGTATTTCATAAAGATAGATCCTTTAATGAGCTTTTGGAGAATGGATTAGGTTGTCAGCCGCCACTTACTAGAACATTGGGTAACTACAAGTGTGGAAAGATGTAGTACTTGTAAGTATATATTGGAGACAGGCAAACACATAAAAGTGAACTAACATCACATTTTTATTGAAGGTCGTTACAACCGTCAGACCAAGAATGTGGTTTACCTGGCCAAATGTGAAGTATGTCCTGCAAAAACTGCTAGGCATTTCAAGGAAAGGGTGAATGAACATTTGTTGGACATTAAACATCTCAGACCGACAAATGCTCTGGTTAGGCATCTTTGCGAGTATCCAGGTCACCAATTCAAGTTTTGTGTCCTACAGCAGATTAGATTTGACACATAGGGAAAGACCTTGTATGTACATTTGGATATCAGCGAGTTGAAATGGCAGTTAAGGTTAGATGCCCTTAATTATCCTGGCATCAATAATGGTTTGAGTATTGCCCCTATTCTTAAATTGAAAAACATTTTAGGTAGGAAAAATAAATTTAAACTTAAACAGTTTTTATAGTTTAATATTTAGTTTTAACACTTAACAATTTAGAGTAATTTTAAGGAATTTTTCAAATATTTAATATATATTTTTGACTGATTTTGAAATTTAAAAAATTTTAAAACACGTTTCTGCTTTTGGTATGTGTTCTTGTATGCAATGTAGGTTTACTGGTTCATGTCTTTTAGAGAGAGCTCCAATTTTAAGTGGAATATGTTTGATTTTATTGGCTGACTTAACTGGGTGGGCGTATATCGTATATAAATATGTATGTTTTAGCAGAGATCACCATTCTGATGAAGTCTCTAGAGTTGGCACAGAACCTAGGTTATCCACTCGTGCCTGAATATTTCTTATCTTCTTGTAATAAAGTTGGGATTGGTCGCTGTTTCACAAGTGTTTTCATTGAAGCACCAAAACCCAACTGTTACCAGCAGAAGCAAGAAGCAGCTAATGGTTCTAAAAATACAAGTAAACTTCAAACTTTTAAATTTTAACTCTAAACTTCTAACTTTAAATGTAACCTTAAATTTAACTTTAAAATGTAACTTTATATGCAAGATAAGGTTTTAAATAGAGATGCTAAAGCCAACAGAAACTCTTTCTTCCTGCAATTTTATTTATTTTTAAATTTATTTAACATTTGTTCGCCGGGAAAGTCTGACTTGAAACAAAGGCAATTTTCAGTGGAGGCCCGGGGAGAAACACTCCGGACACATGTCTTTGTAACATGGGAGGAAACCGGAGCACCTGGAGGAAACCCACAAGAACGCAGGGAGGACATGCAGACTCCACAAAGAAGGCACCCCAGCCAAGAATCAAACCAGAGAACCTCTTGCTGTGAGGAGACAATGCTACTGCTGTACCACTGCGCCATCCTAAGTCGCAATAAAATAAATAAACGCACACACACTGAACGAAAGATAAACGGAGGGAGAACTTAAGGAATCTACCCAAGGGTAAAACAATAGAACTTTGAAAAACTACCCACAGCATGAGATCCATGTCAGGTATGCTGAAGCAGCAAACATAATCTGGGATACTTGGGTGGATGTAGTGCATTTTGGTTAAGAGGGAGGAGCTTGAAAGTTGGATCCAAGTCTGTAGAACATGTTCGCACTGGATCTGAAGGTCGGATCAGAGACCTTATCATGAGGAAAAATGAAGACAACCTCAGATCTGGTCTCTTCAAAGATTCTCCTTATTTACAAATCCCAAAACTGGAATCTGGAATGTCAGGGGATGTAGAGACAAAAAAAAAAAAAACATTTTAGGTAAGACTGAACTTTTCTCACGTGGTCTCAACTAGAGGAATCAAATGAATCATAGATGCCTTGAGAACTGGAATGCTAAGAAATTCTTGCACCAAGACAGTAGTTTGATTGGAAAAATTCAGAAATAGATCTGGATCAGAGTAGCCTTCTCCTGTGGAAGAAAAGTTCTTTGAACTTGAGGAATCTAGGAGACATCCCAGAAAAACAATCCTCCATGAGAAGGACTAAGACTTTTGTTGCTGTCCTGGAAGCCCAATCCGTGTAGGAGCTTTCTACCATAAATGAGAGTATCCTGACACTTTGAAACAGTCTCTGCAAAGATAAGCAAGTCATCCAAATAAGAACATAAATACCCTGCAGTCTGGAGAATGCCATCACTGCAGCTAGACACTCAGTAAATACCCTTGGCACAACCGGATGAACTAGATACAGAAAATCTTATAAAACATCTAATTTGGAGTTATAGGAATATAATAAGCATCTTTTAAGCATCTAAGGTCACCAAAAAACTCATACAGGGAATGAGAAGTATCAAGTTGTGAGTGGATAACATTTTGAACATAGGCACCATCACAAAATGGTTTAGAAAAGAAAGATCCAGATTTGGTCTCCATGAATTTTGTTTGGCAAAAGAAGCATTCTTGTATAAAAAAAAAACCTTCTAGTTGAAGAGGAGGGGCTGTTTCCATCAACTCTCCCCTCAAGTCAGCAGGTGCTGAATGACAGGAGGGAACAGACTTCCCACTGCCATCTGCAGTCTAATTAATTAGGTTCAGAAGATCTGTTGCCAAAGAGAAATGGTTCAGACTTTCTTGAAGTATTAAAGGTTTACAAAGGTTGGAAGGGGAAAGAGTCTTGTAGATAGGAAATCCCCTAGAACAAAGGGCAATCTTTTTTTAGACCCTCCCTGCAACTGCTTTTTAAACTTTCTTACCAGCAGCTTGCTGTGTTCTCTCGTTTTTGTTACTTGAAAAACGTTGCAGAGGTAGCACTAAACCCCTCTACAAAGAACAGCGGTAAAATCTGAGAAATTCACTGAATTAGCTTGCCTTTCTTCTACTTCAAGGACCTCTACAGTAGCAAATTGTCTAAAACTAAGGGAGAATTCAAAATTTCATATTTAATGTAAGATTTCAAATGTGCAACCAAGTAAACCTCATCAACAGTTCCAGTGGTCGCAGAACTATAAGCACATTTCAGATGTGACAGAGAAGCAATCAGGATTACACAAAGATGTTTATTTTTTCTTTAGAAGAGGACAGTTGCCGGAAAGTTCATGTTCTCAAAAGAGGCAAGCATAAAGTTTAACATAAGAGCTTGACAGCTTAGAACTCTAAAAAAAAAGTAACATCTTTTTCTCAAATTTATCAAAAGCTTTCCCATCCTTAACAGAATGGGGTGGGTTGGAATTAACCAGATGTTCAGCAGCAGCTGGGTTCACCAGATGAATAACTACTGGGTCATGATCTGGGGTTAGCATATAAAAACTTATAAGATTGAGGAACTTTATAGAATTGTTTGCTTTCTTATGGCAGCAGCCTAGCTGTCAGGAAAGTTAGATTGCAACAAATATGCTGAAAGAACAGGAGGAAAGTACAGTTTTGTACCTACCATAAATGTAGATGTCCGATAGATATGCAACTGCAGTCATAACATATGGGTTGTCCTGCCTCAGGCAGCCCTCAGTCAGCCGGATTCCAAAGTCTGGGTCCGATGTCGGCTGATGTCTCATTTCTCTCAGACGTCAGAGCGGCTGGAGTATATAAGCATCAGCCGACGCCATTTTCTTCAGTGTTTCTTGCCCCAGATGCCAGGTGCCCTCCAAGGAAGGCTGTAATCAAATTGGAAGACAAAAACAGGATTCCAGACAAATAAGTAAGCAATAAACAGATACACCATAACAGATATCCCCAGCTAAGAGAAACAGGGATAGGAGTGGACCCAAGGCATAGAGGGGTATGGAGGGAGGGAAAATCCGACTGCAGTTGCATATCTATCGGACATCTACATTTATGGTAGGTACAAAAAGTACAGTTTTGTACCTACTATAAATGTAGATGTCCGATAGGAATGCATCTGCAGTCCTTACAAATGGGTTGTCCTGTCGTCATGCAGCCCTTCGGTCGGCCGGATTCCAAAGTCTGGGTCTGGCCTCGGCTGGTGTCGCACTTCACCCGACGTCATAGCTGCAGTTATTCGGGTATAAAGGCATCAGCCGACGCCATTTTCCTCAGTGTTTCTTGCCCCAGATGCCAGGTGCCCTCTTGGAAGGCTAAATTTGGATAAATGCCAATGTTTCCAAATAGTAGAGAGCAAACACAAAAAATAAGCATGTATGTACATATATACAAACAAATACACCATAATAGATCCCCCCCCAGCTAGCTATAAGATGGGCAAATACCCTAGGAGTACCACAGAGTGGAAGGCGGGTGGGTAATCCTGACTGCAGATGCATTCCTATCGGACATCTACATTTATGGTAGGTACAAAACTGTACTATGTCCTTCAAGGATGCATCTGCAATCCTTACAAATGGGTAGAATACCATAGCCAAACTAGGGGAGGAGGAAAAAGGAGAGATTATGGTGTAGTTAGGATCCCTAGCAAAACAGCAGAGGCAAAACCTGCTCGGGATCTAGAGTATAAAGGTAAATTATAATGCTTGGAAAATGTATGCACGGAGGTCCAAGTAGCAGCCTCTATAATGTCCTTGGTAGCCACTCCTCGTAAGAAAGCTGTGGTAGTGGCTGTAGCCCTTGTAGAGTGAGGCCTGATGTTCTCTGGAGTTTTCTTTCCATGGTAGGAGTAACAAAATCTAATGCAATTTCCTATCCACTTGGAGATTGTCTGTTTTGAAATTGCTTTTCCTTCCCTTCCTGTTGCATATGCTACCAGAAGCTGGTCAGTTTTTCTATTGCCCTTGGTCCTGTCCAGGTAGTAGTGTAACTGTCTATGTACATCCAAGGTATGCAACAGTCTTTCTCCCCTGTTCTGTGGGTTGGGGAAGAATGTAGGTAGGTGGATAGCCTGATTTAAGGACACTCTGGATACCACCTTAGGCATAAATGTGGGATTTGTTCTCATGGACACACTATCTTGATGGAAGATCAGGAAGGATTGCACTGCCATTAATGCCTGTAGTTCAGATACCCTTCTTGCTGAAGTGATTGCCAGCAGGAAAGCAGTCTTCCATGATAAGTACTGTAATTCTGCTGTTGCTGCTGGTTCGAAAAGAGGAAGTGTCAACTTTTCTAGCACAAAGTTCAAGTCCCATGCTGGCAATGGTGGTTTCCTAGGAGGTTTTACATTTTTAATTCCTCTCAGAAACTGCCTGAGCAGAGGGTGTGAGAAGACAGGAGGATCCAAGCTGTATTCTGCTGAAATAGCTGATGCATGTATCTTGATGGAAGAATAGGACAGGCCTGTGTGGAAGAGCTCTGCCAAGTATTCCAGGATGTTGGCTATGTTTACCAGTGACACATCTTCTCCCTTTGCAGCACTCCAAATGAGATATCTTTTCCATTTTGCTGCATAATTTTTTCTTGTTGAGGGTCTGCGAGCCTCAAGGATAATGTCTTTAACCCTTTGTGATAAATTTGGGTTAATAGATCTTATGTAATGTTCCAGGCAGTCAGCTGCAGAGTTTTCAGGTTTGGATGCAGGATGTTGTAGTTGTTCTGTGTTAGCAGTAATGGAACCAGGGGTAGTGTCCAAATCTGTTCCCGAGACATGCTCCTTAGTAATGGGTACCAATGTTGCCTTGGCCAGTCTGGAGCTATCAGAATGATCCTTGGACGGTCCTCTTTGATCTTCAATAGCACCTTGTGCATCAAAGGAAGTGGTGGGAATGCATATGCTGTCAGGTTTTTCCAACTGAAAGATAGGGAGTCCACCTTCCAAGCAAGTGGGTGGTACGTCCTTGTGCAGAATTTCTTTAGCTGGTGATTCCGTGGGGACGCAAATAAGTCTATTTCTGGGAGTCCCCATTTTCTTGTAATGGCTTTGAAGATGTCCGGATGCAGCATCCATTCGTGGGCATCCGTGGTCTCCTGCTTAATATGTCTGCTAGAATGTTTTCTTTTCCCGGTACAAAAATTGCTTGTAACTGAATGTTGTAGCTCAGAGCCACATTCCATAGGTCCAGTGCCATCCGGCATAGAGGGTATGAATGTGTGCCTCCCTGTTTGTTGATGTACCACATCACTGTGGTGTTGTCTGTCCTTATCAACTGACCTTCTCGGAGAAATGGTCTGGATTGCCAATTTTACTGCCAGCATTTCCTTTAGATTTATGTGCAGGTGCAGCTGGTCTTGAGTCCATAAGCCTTGTATGCACTTGTCCAGCATGTGGGCCCCCCAACCGAGGTCTGAGGCATCCGTCATGATGGTTTGGCTTGGTTGAATGCTGTAGAAGGGCAATCCTGTGTTTGATTGACAGGCCTGAGCCCACCATAGGAACTCTTGCTTCAGGCATGGGATTATTGGAATTTTGGTTTCTAGGCTGTGCTTATGTTGAGACCATAAATTCTTTAGGTACCACTGTAGCTTTCTCATATGCAGTCTGGCATGAGGTACCAGTATTATGCAGGATGCCATGAAGCCCAGGGCTTGCAGTACTTTTCTTGCTGTTAGATGGTTCTGCTTTGTTAATGCCAAGAAGTAGAGAGGTAGTTGCTCTTGTTTTTCTACAGTTAGGAATGCCATTTGCTTTGTTGTGTCCAGCTCTGCACCCAAAAAGGTTATTCTTTGGGATGGTATCAGCCTTGACTTTTTTATATTGACTGTATATCCCAGGGCTTGTAGCAGGTAAATGACTCTTTGTAAGTCTTCTGTTAGCTTGTTTTTGTTGTCCGCTTGTATCAGGCAGTCGTCCAGGTAGGGGTAAATTTGGATTCCCTGAAACCTGCAATGAGCAATTACTGATGCCAGGCATTTCGTGAACACTCTGGGCGCAGTAGATAAGCCAAAGGGCAATGCTGAGAATTGATAATGCTCTGATCCTGCAAGAAATCTGAGGTATCTTCTGCAATTTGGTCGTATGGGGACGTGCAGGTATGCCTCCTTGAGATCTAGAGTTACCAGCCAAGACTCCTTGCCCAGCATGGGAAGAAGCTGCTGTAGAGTCAGCATTTTGAATTTTGGAACAATGAGGAATGTGTTTAAAGCGGATAGGTCGAGAATAGGCCTCCATTTGCTCTCTTTTCTTGGTACCAGGAAGAGTCTGGAGTAAAATCCCTTTCCTTGTTCCATAGATGGTACCTTTTCCACAGCTCTCATCTTTAATAATTGAGATATTTGTTTTAGAGCTTCTGCCTTTTGAGTTGGTGGTAGGTTTGGCATTCCTCTCTTTCCTGGTAGAGTATGGAAATGAAACCTGTAACCTTGGTTTATAGTTTGCAAAATCCACTTGTCCCTTGTGATGCAATGCCAGTTCTTTGAGAATAAAGCTAGCTTTCCGCCTAAGGGTGCTTCTAGTTGTTCCCTGGTAGGCGGTGCCAGAGCCAAGTCACTGTGATTGTCCTGTTGCAGTGGAGGTGGCTGCGTCTGTGCCTCGCTGGTTGTTACCCTGCCACTGGCGTCCCCTGTAGGCACCCCTGGATTGGTTTCTGCCTCTTGAACACCTATTCCTGCCTCTCTGTGCTTTAGAGGAGTCTGGAAAGGACCAATTTATGGAGGGCCAATTCCTGCTAAACCTTGGAGGTTGGACCTGTAAGAAATCTTTCACTGTTTGTACAGATTTTGCCTTCTCCTCCATCTTCTTCAGTACCTGTTGTGCAGGAGAACCAAATAAATTGGCCTTGTCCATGGGAGCATCTAATAGTTTTGATCTGACATGGTCCGGTAAGGCCTGCTCTTTCAACCATGCATGCCTTCTGATAACTGTGCCAGTCATGGCTGATCTAAAGGAAGCCTCCAGTGCATCATAGCCGCATTTTAAAGAATGGTTACTAACTTGCTGAATGTTATGTACCATTTCCTGAACATACTTCTTATCAAAAGGTTCATCAGAGGACAGTTTTTTAGTTAACTGGTCTAGCATAAATTCTTGATATTGGATCATATGAAATTGGCAGTTCAAGGCCCTAGCTGACAGAGTAGCAGAAGTGTAAACTTTTTTACCCCATCTCTCTAAGGACCTGGATTCCCTTTCAGAGGGGAGGGGATTTTTAGCAGAGGTAGTTGCTACAGCCTTAGGCCCCTGGGAGATAGTCTCGGGATCTGCAAAAGGAGCCTTGTATAAATGGTGATAGGTTATCTGGCTTAGCAGGGGCCGGAGGTAATGAATCAGGAGCAGTACAAGCATCATTAAATGCATCATCTACAACAGAAAGAACTGGAGGTATAGCTAAAGGCCTATGTTGTGGTAAATGCAAAAAGGTTCTAAGCCTTTCCCTCGAGTCTGAAAAATCTTGGCCCTGCCACTGAAATTGTTCCCTCATAGCATGCAAGGTTTCCCCAAAGGAAAATTCCTCAGGCGGAGAGGCAGAAGGGATGGACTCTTCAGCATCAGAGTCTTCGTAAGGGGAATAAGGAGCCTCTGGAGGGTCTGTATTATCTGAATCATCAGAGGAATCATCTGTGGACACTGGCTCAGGGGGCTCTGCTCTAGGCCTCTTCTCTGGAGGTGGATGAGAGGCCCTGTCTGGATGAGGTTGGGATCCCCGGATTAAAGAAATAAGATCCTCTGCCAAAGAAAGCATTTGGGAACTGGAGCTGGGCCTGTGAGAGGGGGTCTTAACAGGCACAGTTTTTGTAGCTTTAGCTGCTTTAGCCCTGGCAAAGGCCTTAATGGACATGGCTGCAGGAGGCCTAGCAGCTCCACGTGCAGGAGTTGAAATATCCAAGGGAATAGTGTCAGATAATTCCTGAGAAACCGCAACTGCAGGTTGGATTTCAGAAGCCGATTCCACCAGGTTAGAAGAGGCCTCGGTAGAAGGCATGTTTTCGGCTGAAGGAGGAACCGCTTGCTCGGTTTCAGCCGAAACAGAGACACTCACGGTTGGCTTAACCGCGGTTTCGACCGAAACCGCGGGCTGCGAGTGTCGGTCCTTTTCCTTGCGTTTTTTGGATATTTGTGAAGTCGGAGGATCCGACTGCATAATATAAGCAAAATCAGAGCCAAAAAACTGCTCAGCAAATTCCGACCGACGTCTAAGCGTCCGTCGGTTAAAAGAAGCACAGGCTAGACAAGCTGCTATGTCGTGGTCTGGGCCTAAACAAGGTAAGCAGTAAGAGTGGAAATCTTTATGAGGTATTTGTTTCCCACAAGTTAAACAGTTATTCACTTTTCTGACATCGGCTGAGGCAAGAAAGAGTCCCCAACGGGGTACTTAGCTTTTTAGAAGTCTTCGAAGTAGTATTCGGTAGTAGTAATCTCTGGTTCTGACCGACTGGCACTTGCGAACAGCTTCTGCTTCGGGCGCCACGCGGCAAGAAAGACTGGGGAAAATGGCGTCGGCTGATGCCTTTATACCCGAATAACTGCAGCTATGACGTCGGGTGAAGTGCGACACCAGCCGAGGCCAGACCCAGACTTTGGAATCCGGCCGACCGAAGGGCTGCCTGACGACAGGACAACCCATTTGTAAGGACTGCAGATGCATCCTTGAAGGACATCTGTACTATGTCCTTCAAGAATGCAACTGCAGTCATAACATATGGGTTGAATACCATAGCTTAGCTGGGGGAGGAGGAATGCTCTAGGAAAGAGATGGTGTGGCAATCAAACCCTGCAGGACTGCCGAAGCAAAGCCTGCTCTGGATCTGGAGTATAAAGGGAGATTGTAGTGTTTGGAGAATGTATGCACGGAGCTCCATGTAGCAGCTTCTAGAATGTCTTTTGTAGGCACCCCTCTTAAGAATGCTGTAGAGGTGGCTGTAGCTCTGGTGGAGTGTGGTCTGACATTGGCTGGAACATTCTTCCCATGGAAGGAATAACAAAATCTGATGCAATGTCCAATCCATTTTGAAATAGTCTGTTTGAAATTGCTTTTCCTTGTACGCCAGGGCGTAAGCTACAAAAAGCTGATCAGACTTCCTGCTGGTCTTGGTTCTGTCCAGGTAGTTGAAGTTGTCTGTGAATGTCCAAGGTATGCAACAGTCTTTCCCCTTTGCTCTCAGGATTGGGGAAGAAAGTAGGCAGGTGAATAGCTTGATTTAAAGAAACCCTAGATACCACCTTTGGCATAAAAGTAGGGTTGGTTCTTAAGGAGACCCTGTCTCTGTGAAAGATTATGAACGGTGGTATTGCCATTAGGGCCTGTAGTTCCGAAACCCTTCTTGCTGAGGTAATTGCCAACAGAAAAGCTGTCTTCCATGAGAGAAATTGTAAGTCCACTGAAGCTGCTGGCTCAAAGGGAGGTAGAGTCAGTTTTTCTAGGACAAAGTTGAGGTCCCAAGCTGGCACTGGAGCCTTTCTTGGTGGCTTAATGTTCTTGATTCCCCTAAGGAATTGCCTTAACAAAAGGATGTGAAAACACAGTGTTATATCTAGCTGAAATAGCTGAAGCATGTATCTTTATGGAAGAGTATGAGAGTCCATTCTGTAGCATATCTGCCAAATATTCCAGGATGAGTGGGATGTTCAATAATGATGCATCATGTCCCTTGCTGGTATTCCAAATGTATTCCAGGATGAGTGGGATGTTCAATAATGATGCATCATGTCCTTTGCTGGTATTCCAAATGCTGAATCTCTTCCATTTTGCTAAGTAAACCTTTCTGGTGGATGGTCTTTGAGCTTCTGTTAATATCCGCTGAACTTCCTTGGAGAGAGATAGATTGAGATTATTCATGGGATCTCCCAGGCTGTTATAGCTGCAGCGTCTGAAGGTTTGGGTGCACTGTTTTGAAGTTGTGTTGAGTCAAAAGTAGGGGCCATTGGGGAAGGGCCCACTTTTTGTTGTGACATATGCTCCGTAGTAGTGGATACCAGTGTTGTCTTGGCCAGTCTGGAGCTATTAGGATCCCCTTGGGCCTCTCTGCTTTGATCTTTAGTAATACTGTGGCCATCAGTGGCAGAGGTGGGAATGCATAGATTTTTAGGAAGTTCCAGTTGAATGAAAGAGCATCTATTTTCCAAGCTTGTGGATGATATGTCCTTGAACAAAATTTTTGTAGATGATGGTTGAGGTGGGAGGCAAATAGGTCTACTTCTGGCCTGCCCCATGTCGAGGCGAGTTGTGTGAAGATTTTCGGATGCAACCTCCACTCTAATGGATCTATGAAATTCCTGCTTAGGCTGTCCGCCAGCACATGGTCTTTGCATGGAACAAACTGGGATTGCAACTGTATGTTTAGGCTCAGTGATTTTTCCCAAAGATTCATTGTCAGTCTGCAAAGGGGGTAAGAATGGGTGCCCCCTTGCTTGTTTATGTACCACATCACAGTGGTGTTGTCTGTCCGTATCAGTAGATGGCCTTGCTGAAGTTGTTGTCGAAAGGCCTCGATGGCATGCATTACTGCCAGCATTTCCTTTTGGTTTATATGCAGATGTGTTTCCTTTGGAGACCACTGTCCTTGTATACATCTGCCCTCAATGTGCGCCCCCCATCCGAGGTCTGAGGCATCTGTGGTCATGATCTGTGTTATCTGAGGTTTTTTGAATGACATACCTGTGTTTGCCTGGCTTACCGAGGCCCACCATAGGAATTCCTTTTGTAGGCATGGAATGAGCGGTATGGTTGTCTCTAGGTTGTTGCTGTGCTGAGACCATAAGCTTTTTAGGTACCATTGAAGCTTTCTCATGTGTAGTCTTGCTAATGGAACCAGGAGAATGCAGGATGCCATGTAACCCAGGGCCTGTAGGAATCTCCTTGCAGTCATCTGGGTGAGTTTTGCCAAACCTTTGAAATAATGAGTTAACTTCTCTTGCTTGTCTTCTGTTAGGTAAGCCATTTGAGAGGCTGTGTCTAGATTGGCTCCTAAGAAGGTTATTTGCTGGGATGGCTGAAGTCTTGACTTTTGGAAGTTGACTGTGTATCCAGGAGCCTGTAGCAATTGTATGACATAGTTCAAGTTTTTTGTCAAAATCAATTTGTCGTCCGCTTATATGAGGCAGTCGTCCAGGTACGGGTAAATTTGGATCCCCTGGAGCCTGCAATGAGCAATTACTGAAGCCAGGCATTTTGTGAATACTCTGGGCGCAGTAGATAAGCCAAATGGCAATGCTGAGAATTGATAATGCTCTGGCCCTGCAAGAAATCTGAGGTATCTTCTGCAGCTGTGTCTGATAGGGACATGCAAGTATGCCTCCTTGAGGTCCAAAGTAATCAGCCACGACCCCTTGCCCAGCATGGGAAGTAATTGCTGTAGATCAGCATTTTGAACTTTGGTACTATGAGAAAAGTGTTTAATGCGGACAAATCCAGAATTTGTCTCCATTGAGTTTCTTTTCTTGGAACAAGGAACAGTCTTGAGTAAAACCCCTGGCCTTGTTCTTGTTGTGGAACTCTTTCTATTGCTTTGATCTGAGCAAGCAGAGAAATTTGCTTGATAGCCTCTGCCCTCTGGTTTTGTGGTACGTTTGGCATGCCTTGTTTTCTTGGTAAGGTATGAAAGTGGAACCTGTAACCTTGGTCTATAATGTCCAAAATCCATTTGTCCTTTGTCAATCTGTGCCAACTGTCTGAAAACAGAGATCATTTTCCACCCAAGGGTGCTTCTATTTGCTCCTTGGTCAGCGGAAGTAGAGGGAAGTCATTGAGATTGTCCCTGTGGGGCAGGGGAGACCCCTGTGTCACTTCTTTGGTTTGCTGGTTGCCATTGTCGTCCCCTGTAAGAACCTCTGTACTGTCCTCTTCCTCAGCCACGCCTGTTTTTACCCCTTTGAAATCTTTCAGGATTAGGAAAGGACCCATTTTTAGAAGGCCAATACCTGCTGAATCTGGGTGGCTGAACCTGGAGGAAATCTTTGACAGTCTGAACTGATTTTGCTTTTTCCTCGATGGACTTTAAGCACATCTTTAGCATTAGCACCAAAAGGCTTGTTCTTTTCCAAGGGTGCATCAAGGAGTTTTGCCTTAACATGATCTGGTAGAGGTTGTTCTTTTAACCGTGCATGTCTACGAATGACCGCCCCTGTCACAGCTGCCCTACATGAAGCTTCCAATGCATCATATCCACACTGCAGAAAGTGATTGCTGACTTGCTGAGAATTATGTACAGCTTCATGCAAAGACTTCCTGTCTAAAGGTTCAGGAGAGGCCAATGTTTTCTGTAAATCATTTAACAGGTAATCCTGATATTGAAACATATGAAAGAGGCAATTCAGAGCTCTCATAGATAAAGTAGTGGAGGTGTAGACCTTTTTCCCCCATCTCTCTAATGACCTAGCTTCCCTGTTGGAAGGCAAAGGATTTTTGGAGATGGATGCTGAAACTCCTTTAGGTCCCTGAGAAATAGTTTCTAAATCAACAGCATGGGCCCTAAAGAAATGAGAATGTGTTTCTGGGACCCTATAATATCTGTCTGGCTTGGCTGGAGCAGGAGGAAGAATATCCGGGGTAACACTGGAGTCAGAGTATAGGTCATCCAAAACATCAAGCACAGGAGGTATAGCCAGGGGCCTGTGTTGGGGCTTTTTAAGGAAGGTTTGAAGGCGCTTTCTGGAATCGGAATATTCCTGGCCTTGCCACTTAAAATGTTCCCTCATGGTATGCAGAACTTCCCCAAAAGAAATATCCTCAGGAGGGGAGGCCGAGGGGATGGAATCCTCATAGGTCTGGAAGAGCTCTTCCTGGCCATCGGAGTGAACAGAGTCCTCAGAATCTTCATCTGAAGGGATAGGGTCAGAGGGTTCAACCCGGGGCCTCTTATCAGAAGGAGGCTGGGATCCTCTCTCAGGATGGGGCTGTGAACCTCTAATCATGGAAATTAAGTCTGCGGCCATAGTCATGATTTGTGCTTCAGGAGTAGGCTGAGGTAAGGCTTTAGCAGTAAGGTGCTTGGTCTTGCTGGCTGCCTTAGCACGTGTGTAGGCCTTAATAGACATGGCCATAGGAGGCCTAGCAGCTCCACATGCAGGAGTGACCTTATCTACAGCAATGGTCGTGGGCATTTCCTCGGTTTCAGTATCCGGAGGAAAATCTATAACTGGCGTCGGTGTGGCCTCCGGTATCGGAGGTTTCGGTAATGCGGTGTCTTCGGTTCAGAGCGGTGAAATAACCGTCTCAGTGGGAACCGGAGCACTCGCGGTAGGTTTTGGCGTGGAGTCTGTGGAAGACGCGGGCCGAGGATGTCGGTCCCGGTCTTTTCGTTTCTTAGGAGTCTGCGATGTCGGAAGATCCGACGGCATTGTATAAGCAAATTTATCGCCAAAAAATTCTTCAGCGAACTCCGCCCGGCGCCTGAGAGTGCGCTTATTGAAGCAAGCACAGGCGACACAGGCCGAGACGTCGTGGTCTGGGCCAAGGCAAAGAAGACGGTAAGAGTGGAAATCCTTATGAGGTATTTGTTTACCACAAGACAGACAATTGTTAACTTTTTCAGTAATTTCTGACATCGGCTGAGGCAAGAAAAGGTCCCCAACGGGGTACTTAGCTTTTTTGATGACTTCGGATTCGAAGAATACAGGAGCTGACCGACCGGCACTTGCAAACTGCTTCTGCTTCGGGCACCGCGCGGCAAGAAAGACTGAAGAAAATGGCGTCGGCTGATGCTTATATACTCCAGCCGCTCTGACGTCGGAGAGAAATGCGACATCAGCCGTCGGACCCAGACTTTGGAATCCGGCCGACTGAGGGCTGCCTGAGGCAGGACAACCCATATGTTATGACTGCAGTTGCATTCTTGAAGGACATCTGGCATAGATTCAGAAAATCCAGTTGCAATAAAACGTAACACTTATTCAGAGACAGTGAAATGCTATGTTCCCACTGAAACAACTGAAATGCTATGTTCCCACTGAAACAACTGATTCATTCTGAAATAATTTCAGGAGAGAGACTCCTTCAAAGGGACTGACAAGCCACACTTTCTTCAGAATATGAATCAGAAACCTGGGGAGAAAAAAAAACACAGTAGTACTTCCTTCACAATTATTTTGTGGTTTAAAACCCTGAACCTCTTCAGAAAATAAAGAGCTCCTTTTTCTGTTGCCAGAAACAGATGAACTGGAAGGGACAAAAGCTTGAATTAAACTTTGAGCTAAGACCAATAAATTACTGCTGCCCAAAGTAATTGAGACAAGACAAGACACATGTCTAAGTTTCTGCTTCTTTTTAGCAGGAATTTCTGAAGAAGCAGACCATTTTTGCCAAGGACAGGCATGCTGGTCTGGATAAGTAGGGAGATATTCCCTACTCCTTTTCCCAGAACCAGCAAAAGCAGTTCTTTCTTGCCGATCAAGTACTCCAACAACAGCAGAGGACATGCCTAACTCTCAGTTCATGGTGGCTGTGGGGAATACACCAGGGTAGCCAAGGAAAAAGAACGGTCAGAAGGAAACCGATGTCCACATACTCATCCATCTGCAGCTGATGCACTTAAAGCAGCCTCACGTGGTGGCAAATGCTGTTCATTAATTTTGTTCTTTTTGTATCTGGTAGAAGGAAGAACAAAGTGACATGCAGACTGTTCCACAGTAAAGCCAGAAAAGATGCCAGTTTCCTGGGGAAGCCAGGAGTACCACCTTCCATGCTCTTCAACTGTCAGGAGAGCTCACAGTTCTCCTTATAAAGGGAGGTTGGAACAAATTACTTCATAGCCTTTTCTGCCACCAAAGCGAGTACAAAGTAAGAGAGTGTGTGTGTGTGTGTGTGTGTGTGTGTGTGTGTGTGTGTGTGTGTGTGTGTGTGTGTGTGTGTGTATAAAAAAGTGAAAGAGCACTGTAAAACACTTACCCCCCCCCATGCTCAAAAGAAGAATACACCTTTTACCAATGCAAAAGCTTTAAATTAAGTTTAACAACTTTTTTTCACAAAATGAAAAACACTACTGTTTAAAAGTTATCAAAAATCACATGGTAGTCTATAAACACTTCTTCCCAAGCATAAACTAACTCATTTAACAGGAAAAAAAAAAAAAAAAAAAAAAGTCATAAAAGCCCCCCCCCCCCCAAAAAAAAAAGTGATCTACCCAGCAATGGAAAGCATTAACCTGCAAGAGGAGCAGTCTTCAAACAGCAGGAATGCTCTGAAAAGGTTGGTAGCTAAATCACTCTCAGCTCAGCATTTAAACTGACCGAAAGTTTAGGCATGTGGAAGGTACCCTTTAAGCTTTGGAAGCAGGACGGCTGTTACATCCTTAGCAGGATATAAAACATATAGCCAAAGGGTACTGTAGCAGTAATCATTATGATGAACATCAAGTGGATGTAAGTAAACTAAAAGCTCCTCACAGGCACAAAATCCTGTCCTGATGCACAAAATTCAATAAAACTGAAAATTAGTCAAAAAGTAAAATCAAAAAAGGTTTTAAATAAGTCCCCACATTACAACTCTGTTGTCCCAATACACAGCACAAGTCACTGTTTCTTAGCAAAAGTAATAAAACAAACAATTTAATCAAAAAAAGGAATAAAATTCAAAGGCTTTCTCCAGCAGGGATTTATCTGCAAAGCTGTAGAAGAATCACTAAACCAATTGACAGAATCATGGGGCCCACAAATGAAATGCCCACTTCAGGTAAGAAAAGCTCTTAAGTAATTTGGCACTCCAACTGTCCTTTGTAGGGAGCACAGAGTGCTCCTGGGAGCTGAAGAGCATTAGAAGTTCATAGGTAGGTACTAGGCTATCGGCCCTGGGGCCTACACAAACCCAGCCAAAAAGGTACCCTGGCTTTTGCCACCCAAGAAAATTATTTTCCTATGCCACTGTCGAGCAGAGCCACAGAGGTGATCCCCGGGGTGAATTTCCTATTTCCCATCCAATCATCAAGATTTTTCTTGAAGAGTGTTAATGAGGAGCTTTGTTTGATATAGATAGGTAGTTTATTCCAGAGTGTGGGAAATCTCTGGGACAGGAATCTATCCCTCCAGCATGTTCCGTTTATTGTGGTGACAAGGTTTAGGTCCCTAGAGCGTGTAGCTCAGAGGAATTGGGATTTCTTTAAGTGGAGCATGTCCAACAGCTCTGGGTTTGATATAGCTTTGTATGTTACGCAGAGATCACCTCTGAGTATGCAATATGTGACGGAGAAAAGCTGGAGTTTTTTTTTTTTTTGACGGTCTGCATAGGGCATCTGTTTGAGACCGGTAATCCTCTTTGTGAGGTATTTCTGCGGCCTTTCCAGTTGTTGTAGATGTCTTGTGAGGTACATACCAAAAGGGGTGTTATACTCTATAATGGGTCTAATGAGTGATGAGTAGTGGGAAACAGTGACCTCTTTCTGGATGAGAAACCTTTTGTGATGAGGTGTGCCATGTAGAAGGATTTCCTGACTACTGTGGCAATGTTATTATCAAAGGAGAGACTACTGTCCACCTGTGTCCCAAGGTCTCTTATCACACTTTCGGTGTTAAGTATACTACCGCCTATGTTGTAGTTCATGGGTACAGAGTTTTTACTAAAGGGGATGACAATGCACTTTTTGGCACTGAGCTTCAGGCCATGGCTTTGACACCAGGCATCTGTCTCAGTGAGGCCCTTTTGTAGGATGTCCACATCGTTCGGAGTTTCGATTATGGCTCCTAGTTTGCAGTCATCTGCGAACTTTGTTAGCCAAAGACCTTCTGTGTTAGCCTGTACTTCAGAGAAGTAGATACCAAACACGAGAGGACCCAGGACTGAACCCTGTGGTACTCCCAACTTGTCACTGGTCTGAAGTCAGATTTGGAGTTTGCTACTTTCACAGTATGGGTTCTGTCAAGTGAGCCAGTTGGCAACCCATCTTGTGACATAGGGATTTATACCTAGTTTAGTGAGTTTATCTATAATTCCAGAGTGGGGGATGGTGTCGAAAGCCTTGGCAAGATCTAGATAGGCTGTGTGAACCACCTTACCCTTGTCTACGGCTTTGGTGACTGCTTCAAAGTAGTCCATCAGGATTAGGAGACATGATCTGCCTTTTACAAACCCGAACTGGGTGGGATCCAGAGTTTGGAGATTACCAATGTCTCTGTTTAGAAGTTCCATGATGATACGTTCCATGGCCTTGCAGGCCAGGCTCATCAGGCTAATAAGGCGGTAGTTCCCGGGGTCCGTGGTGGCTCCCCCCTTGTGGAGTGGGATAACCATTGCTGTGCGCCATTCAGCAGGCACAAAGCCTGAGGTGTGGCTATGACTGAACATGGTATTAGGTGGGGTGCCAGTTTGTTCTGTAGTTCGTGTAGAATGCAGCCTGGGATGTTGTCTGGTCCCATGGATGCTGTGTTCTTGGCTTTGGAGAGAGTGTTTTTTACCTGTGCAGCCGTAATTACAGGAACTTTGCATTCTTCCGGTATAGAGATGGCTCTTTAGGGGGTGAGAGGGCGGTAAAGTTAGCATTGAACCTAAGTGCCAGGATGTTGGCAATATCAGATGGGTCTGTATATTTAGTGCCATTGTGCTATAACTCAGAGCAGATCTGAGTGTTGCCATTGAGATTCTTGACATAGCTATAGAATGCTTTGTGGCTGTCTTTAGAATCAGTGGCGATTTTGTTTTCGTAACTAGCTTTGGAGGATTTTATCAGGGATTGCAGCTTCTTACTGAGGCTGACCAGGGAGCTCTTCCACTCGTGGGATTTTACTCTCTTTTGCAAGAGTTTCTTCCTTCTGTTCTACAGTTTGTTTATGGCAGGGGACCACCAGATTGGCTTCCTTTTTTTTGGAGGATAGCGTCTTGGTTCTGTTTGGGATAGCACTATCCACGCACTCATGCAAGTGCTTATAAAGTGCAGTTGTGTAGGATTCAGCAGTCGTAACTGTATTGTCCATCTGCATGGGTGTCATGAAGTTCATCACTTCTGTCTTAAGAAGCATGAAGTTGGCTTTGGAGAAATTTTTTACCATGGTTTCCTTAATGGCAGGTGGAGGCAGGATGTGGATATCTAGGGTAATTAGCTTATGGTCAGATCGGACCAATGAGGCGTTGACTTCAGGTGTGGAACAATGGTCACTCATATTGGTAATGACTAGATCTAGGATATTATTGCCCCTGGTGGGGGTGTGGATAAGTTGATCCAGGGCACTGGAGTTTATGAATTCCAGAAAGCGCTGAGCGAAGGAGTTAGTACACGAGTAGTTTTCCCAGTTAATGGTGGGGTAGTTGAAATCACCCATTATTAGAGTGTTTGGTTGAACCCTAATATTTCCCAGTACATCAAGAAAAGAGGAATGGGAATCCTGGGGCATGGTGGGTGATCTGTAGCAAGCTACAATTTGGACTGCAGTTTTGCCCAGAGTTAGTTGCACTTGGATAACCTCGGCTCCATTAAGCTGAGCAACTAGCCTGGAGGTGTGGATATCCTTAATGAATATGGACACCTCCGTATTTGGTGTTCCGGTCCAGGTTACATGGCCGAAAAGTGTGGTACGAGTTATAGCCTGGTAGTGCAGGGGTGCTCTCTGGAGCCTTGAACCAGGTCTCAGTCACTGCACAGATATTGATGTTCTCCATTTTAAGGAGTGCCTCGAGTGAGTGCATTTTGAGATTTAGACTTGAACATTGAGTAGCATCACCCTCAGTTTTTGCTTGCCTGTTCCTGTTACAGTGGTGAATTTGTCATTTGAACCTTGCCTAAAAAAGGCACTACAGGGGTGGCAAGAACCTTAGCCGGTATCCGGAATCCCAGGGATGACCGGTGCAGGTCATCTCAGGCAAAGCATCATGGTCCATTGACCATGTCATCCCAGGCAGACAGACACTGGATCACTTTAGAATGGCACCAGAAGCTTAGCCAATTGTTTAAGTCAATAATTTTGTCCTTGTACTGCAGCACCATTCTGGGTGATGGCAGAAGGCTACTCAGGGCTAGGGTCATACCTGCCTGGGCTACAAGATCGGAGAGCTCTTCCATGTCTCTTTTCATGTAGTCCAGGGAGGTACGTCTCAGGTCGTTCACACCAACATGGACAATGACAGAGTCATATTTGTACTTGTGGAGTGACCCGAGTGCCTGAGTTATGTGGCGGATCCTGGCACCAGACAGGCAGCCAACAGTAACCTTCTCCTTGTTTAGCCTGGTGAGTGGGACATCAGTGTGCCCGACTACAGTCTCGCCTATGACTAGCATGTTGGGTACGTTGTTTTGCCTTATTGGCTGTGGTTGAGTGGCACACGGAGTCTGTGGGCTGTGTGTCATTTGGGTTGTGTTGGGGGGTGGAGGTTGCTTGCATTTCTGCTTTGGAGGTCTATGTTGCTTGAGCAGATTATTATTGAAAGCTTCCGTGAATGTTTTTGTGTTTCTATGTGTGGATTTTGGTGGTGTAGATTTAGTGAGACTATGTGATGAGTGTGGTGTGGTGCAAGTGTTTACCTTCTCCTCCTGTCAAGTTCAGTCTTGATTGGAGAGAGCTTTACCTCCAGTTTGGCTAGATAAGTGCATCTCTCACAGGTTGTAGTGTTGGGTGGTAGGAGGAGAGGGTTGTCTGTGTACATGAGGCAATTTCTACATTGCCCCAAGATGCCCAGATTCATCAGATAGACAGGAGAGAACACTGGGAGTCAACCCTTGGACATGCCTGAATAAAAAAACTATTTTCCTCTAGATAAGTGAGGAAAGTAAGTACCAAAACTGTTTTTCTCTAGGTAATGAGGATGGTTGACTGCTGTAGTAATTAGTAGGTTATTTAGCGCTTATAAGTTCTGAACACGAATAAGCAAATTCAAGTGCTAAAAGTAAGAATCTGTATCTAGACTAGACTAGACTAGTCACAGGAAAGGGGAGAAACAAGTGCAAATGTGGGCTTTTAAATCAGAAAGTTGAGAGAGGTGGAAAAACTGTCCAAATAGCCAATAACTGCAATTTCTGAGCCAGAACCACTCCTTATGTGGTAGATAGGTTACCTAGTGCTTACCACTCCCCCTGATAAGCTAGAAGGCTTCCCTCCAACACAGAAAGCTTGGGAGGGGGGGCTCAGAAGCTTACATACAGTCCTGGATACAGCAAATCTGAATCTGGACTACACTACTTACAGGAAAGGTATTTACATTATATATATATATATAAGCAAATTCAAGTGCTAAAAGTAAGAATCTGTATCTGTGTGTGTGTGTATATATATATAATATATATATATACATATATATATATATATATATATATTATATATATATATATATATATATATATATATACACACACACACACACATACATATATGTATGTGTGTATATATACATACATATATGTATGTATGTGTATATATATATTATATATATATATATACACATACATACATATATGTATGTGTCTGTATATACATATATATATATATATAT
>NC_056744.1:371868677-372086177 GCF_019279795.1 Protopterus annectens | reverse complement strand
TTGTTTATGCTCTACAACAATACACACACCATCTATCCTACACCAGACACTGCACCTATAAAAATAAAAAGGGTACCCCAGTTTACCCTCTCTTGTTCCTTCCAATCACCAAGGACCAATCCACATAAACTATGTTACTCTTAAATATTTCCTCTCTTGTTGTAATCTCCTTCTTGGACCTCTAAACCACACCTTTTTTTATTTTTATTTTGCAGACTACATTCCAGTCCCAATCACTAACCTTAATGTTTCCTGGAAAGATTCTAGCAGAGTACTTTCCTTATCTTTACTGATGCTTGAGGTGACAATGTCTTAAATGTAATGGTCATCCAGACTCCTCCTATTTTTTTTGATACCCCAAAAACACCCCCTTTTCAGCTTTTAACTTCCATTCTACCACATTCAACTCCACTTTTCATTAATACTGCTACCCCTCGTCCATTCATTTACCTAATTCAACCTTGCTACCAATCTGTATTCCCACGTTTCAGTTCTTCCTTCACTTGAGTTTGCTGTAGCAATAAGACCTACGCGCCCCCACCCTTATTAAAGATAATTCTTAACACACACACACACACACACACACACACACACACACACACTCTTTACTGGGTCTTAGGTCTGCCAGTCCATGTACTTAAAGCACTAGCCACGCTGGTCATTTTTGTGCTTCTTGTTCAACTTTACACCCAGTGTACTGCCTTCGTTCCTCTTCCTCCTAGTCTTAGTGCTCCTTTCTTTTCTCATTTTTGGGAACAGTGCTCCCTTGCTACCCTCTGAACCATTTTTCGGATATGTGTGCTGTTTCAACCCCCCCATAACTATATACAGATTTATATACACCTTCATCTACATTTGAGTCATACCAACTAATTGCTGGTGCTTGTCTTTCTAGCCTCATTTCTCCTTTCTTTGCAGTTGCAAAATGAACTGACCATTTCTAATGTATTTGCACCCCTTCCTTATCCTATACCACCCAGCACTTTCTTCCCTGGATACACTGGCCTACAACCCCTTTATAAATTTCAGTCTACTTACTCAAATTCCATTTTTGTTGCTTGCAACCTTGATTCCTGTTCTCAACTCCCAATTGTATATTAAAACTTCAGACAAGAAGGAAACCCCTTCCTTATCATATACCACCCAGCACTTTCTTCCCTGGATACACTGGCCTACAACCCCTTTATAAATTTCAGTCTACTTACTCAAATTCCATTTTTGTTGCTTGCAACCTTGACTCCTGTTCTCAACTCCCAATTGTATATTAAACTTCAGACAAGAAGGAAATGCTGGGTACATGTAAGGTTTAAGGCCATGGTACCCTTAAAATGCTTTTATACCCATACTCTGTGTACCCATCTCACAGGGACCTTTCACACTATGCAGTAAAACAGCTATTCACTTCAGGCCAGGAGAAGTCTGCCCATGACACCGTGAACCCCTGCTACACTTCATAGGCACTAAGCATGCTAACCGCATTCTCTATTAATAAAAAACACACACACCCACACCTAAACATGGATTGAACCTGATCCTTTAAAAAGTTCAGTGGCTGCATGGGGGTGGGTTCACATTGCTTACACACGTCACCACACCCCCCCCCCCGCCACCGTTGTACTCATGGAAATCCTGTCCTAGTCCCTTTTATTTTATTTGCTGCATTCACTCTTTCAGGGGAGTGGGTACATTTCATTGTACCTTCACTTACCTTTTAGGCTCTTCAAATGAATGCTTCCCCTGTGTTCAGGGAACTCAGCCCACCACAAGCATTGCTGTATGCTCCAACGATTACGTTTGTCCCTTTCCCACCTCCATTTTCCTGCTTAACACCATTATTTTCTATATTCTTCAGTTCTCAGATAGTTCCCCTTCCCACTGACTTATGCTGCGCTTACTTGAGAGTATGATAAGCAGAGACATTGTTCAACATTTAATTTGATAAGTTAAACTAGAGGAGGAAAGAGAATGTACTTGCTCTGGTAGTCAGTTAAGAACAGGATTGGTTATATATGGTCGCAATTTGCATATAAAACATTCCTGCTTTCCTCAACTCAAAAGTCTACTGTCGCTCAACATCTCCCTTGTCTTCTTTCAGAAGATCAAGGATCATGTCTATAAAAGGCCATACACCACAGTCTCTGTTCAGGTCAGTTACACTACTTGGGTGTCTCCTTCTGCACTTCCACTCCACCCTTTTCCTAGCTTCTTGGAGTAACACCACCTTTTCTTTCAGATGCTGCATCCATTTAAATATTGATAAAAGTCTCTCTTCCTGGTTGGTTCTCTCTATCCTTTGTACAAATCTCCCAAGCCTCCATCTATCCTGCTTTCTTTCATTCTGCCATCACCTTCTTCCCTCAGGTTCACTGTTTTTGTTATTCGCGTTTCACCACTTGTTGCAGGTCCATGAAGAAATAGACCTATATAGCTCATATTTATATATATATTTATATATGTATAGATATATATATAGATATATATATAGATATATATATAGATATATATATATATATATATATATATATAGATATATATATATATATATATATATATAGATATAGATATATCTGTCCCATGGGACTGAACATCAGTGCACTTCCCCATCAAAAAAAGCAAATTATCTTCTACACTCAAAAATAAGTTAAATTCTGACCTTTCTCATTTGATCTCTGCACAGAATCAGAATTCTCCCCATCTATGCAGGAACTGCAATTAAGGCAATGGGCAGAAAGATTTTTTCCAGCAACTATTCCAAACAACTGGAACAAACTCCCAGTGGATTTTTGAAAAATACCCCAATCTCGACAAAACATTCCAGCTATATCCAAAAGGTAGATACATCTCCTTCATTGATAGACAGGGTGTACCCATTTCTAGGCATCAATGCTAACTAAATTCTCTCAATTCACAGCAAAACCTAGCATACCAACCAATCCTCCCATTGTATATATTGATGCATTTAAAAGTTAGATTGCCTGTAATTTAAAGCTACGCTAATATCTAAACGTCACTTTTCTCAGGGTTTTTTTTCGGTGTGATTGATAACTACTAGACTCCCTTCTGTATAAATGCTCCTCAGTAATCTACTCTGTTGTTTTCTACACTTTCTTTCACATTAAAGTGCCCTCCCCAAATTAGTACTCTTCATTTATTCACTTCTACAACTGATGAGCAGTTCTAAATATAAAAAAATACACCAGTCAGAAATTGGCAGACACTTACCAGCTTAACATGCTATGAATGCGACCTCTGCACAATTAATCTAAACTACACTTAGCAATGCAAAATGTTGAGTTTTGATGCACCTCAATACAAAAGAAAACATCAGATATCATTTTTTAAACTGTTTTTGTCTTTATATGAAGTTGAAAAAAAAAAAAAAAGAAAAGCTCCTGTACCAACATCTAAATTAATCTATCCACCCACAACTCCTTTTTCTCCATTTTTGCACATGGGGTTGTGGTACCACATCAACAAATTTCACACTGACAGGTGGCTAGCCCTGCTATGGAAATACGGTATACGAAGGCTCAGATTTTTTTTTTAACTATCCCATGTGATGCAGAAGCACGACTAAACTAAGAGCAGAAATGTCAGTCTCACTCTAAGAGGTGCACAGTATTTCTGAAACACTCACGACAAGGTACATTACTACACAGTAGCAAGTGTTTGCAAAAATGATTTATAACTTTACTGTGTGGAGTCATTATTTAAAAGCAACTCTTCAGTTGTAATTTTTTTTTATTCTCACCATATCAGAAGGCAGTAGAACACTGGCTACTAAAGACAACAGCAGTAGAAAAAAAAAAAGATTCTAAAGACTGTACCCTTGTTGAAGTGAGACTCTTAGGAGACATTTTGTATTACATAGAGGAGTTAGTAACAATACAGCTCAACAGTAATATATATTTTTTTCTTTTTTTTTACTGCAACAGTAACTGACCAAAGGCTTTGTGAATGAAATAACAGACATAAAAGAATGGAAACAAGTTGGGAAGTACATTGGGGTTAATACCAAATGTTGCCTTACTTGATTGTCTTTACAGGTGACACAACTGAAGAATTAAAATGAAAATAATGATTTTTTTTGTTGATGTGCCTAAATTGTGTATTGGAGTCAATACACAAGATAAGGTATAGAAAGAATAAAAATAACTTCACAAGACTGATACTATAACAAATTAAATACATAATACTTCTGGGAAGTAAAACTGCAACATAAATACATATACAACTAGAAAGATAGTAGCAGCAAGAGAAGGACAAAGGACTACTCAAATCAGATGACTGTCTATGCTTTATTAGTATCTTACACAGACCTTTTTATGTACCACATTACTGAATTATAAATATAAAAAGATTAAAAATATGGAATTATTACAACATGACATGTTCACAGTAGACAGAATGCACGAGGTTCTTCAAGCAATATGATGGCTTCTGAAGGATTCTGCCAAAAAGTTTTAAAAAAAGATGGCCTAAGTATGTGACTGCAAGATATACATTTATTTTCTTCCAAGTTAGTGTTCCGTTTTCTTGCGAGACCTGAACGGATACTCACGTGACCAGAGCAACTTGGCCAGGCACCAGGAAACTTCCTACTTTCACTCAGGCAGATGAGACTTTAGTTTAACATTTCATTAGAAGGACAGCACACCCAGCAGGAAAGGACCCCTCCCTGAACTACTCTGCATTATCAGTACTGGATAAGCCAATCTGCACACCTGATGTAGAAATAGAACTCACAGCCCTTTGATCTTCCAACACCAAAGGTTGGGGTGCTACCTGCTGAGCAGCTGGACACCATGGTATCCAAAGGCACACAAGCAAAAACAGCTGAAAGGTGCAACTTGAAAGAAGTGCACACTATGTACAAGTTGAGCAATTCACATAAGTACTGAAGAACCAGAGGAGCCCCCACTTGAGGTGGATCTTGTCACTTAAACACCACTTATCTTGCTCTGTCTGACCTTTCCAGCAAGTATGTATTTGGATTCCTTGAATATTCTACAGCACCCAATGGGAAGTATACCCCAAGGCGAAAACAAGCTTTAATGCTCAGCACAATTCTCTTGTACCCTCACAATTCATCAGTGATGACTGGCACTGCTTAGACAGGTTTCATAAGAAAGCAAGACTTCAAAACAGCAACACATAAAAGTTTCATGGCTATTCTTATTTCACTGGCTGAGCAAGCTCCTCCAGCAATGTTGACAAAAGATGGACAAAGCAATTTTAGTTCTATATTGCACTTGAGGCTGGTCGAATGTCAAGGGGGAGAATACAAGTCTTGGCTTAGCCAAAGTGGTCACAAGAAAGATACAACAGTAGTAAAATATGCAGCTTTAGCTGAAAAACAGGTGACCAGTGGGATACCTCATGGGTTAGTATCAACTTAAATTTTTACTTCAAAATTCAAGACGGAATGCAAGGCTAACCCTTTTAGAAGCAAATGTGTGGAAACTGTTCTAGATGTTGAAGTAAGGCTCTAGCATGACCTAGACAGATGTAAGCTTTTATCCATGTGATAACTACTACATTGCCCAAAAGTGTAATACAAAGTTTTTTTTTTGGGGGGGGGGAGGGGGTCTACCTGCCAAAGGTTGGCACACTGATGATTGTAAGTGATGTTATGACCAGGCATTTAATGGACTAAACAAGGAATCTGCTGCACATAACATGAGATTGAATATTTTTCAAATGGAAAAAAAATGCCAATAAAGCCACGGCTGAAATTATGTACGTTTGTTCTGAAACAATTACAATGAAATCCTTAGGCTATCAAAGTTTCCACTGAATTGCAATAAAAATAATCAAAGATCCAGAATGCAAAATATTTTATCCTTATTTATTGAGTCAGACTCCTTTTTTAGCCACACCTCAATGTCCCAAAAGGAGCATACGAAAAATTCATATGCTGTAAAAACTAAGTCCTAAACCATTATAAACATCCACAAATTACAACTTTAATAAAACAAACTGAATTTACCAAAATAAATTATGCAACATCAATGCATACAGACATGAAACACAATTTAGTTCTCCTCATTCAATACGCAGACGATACAGCTATAATCACTTCTGCCAATAACCTATCAGATCTCCAGCTTGACACAAAAAGCCTTTACTTCTATTGAATCCTGACTAAAATGAAGCTCAACTTCTACACAATCCAAAAAAATCTAAATTTATAATTTTCTTTAAAACCTCTAACTCAAGACTTTAAATTTTTCTCACACAATACTGAAATTGAACTTGTAAAATCATCAAAACTTCTGGGTATCCCAATTGGATGACAAACTCTCCTTTGAAAATCATACTCAAGACCCATTATAAACCCGGTAAGCTCTACAGGCATAAACTTTACACAGATATGCCCACCAAGATAAAACTGGTCAACAGTCCACTCCTCCCTACTCTCCTTTACAGCAGTCTCATTTTCACTAACCTACACACATCCCTCAAGAACAAATTACAGTCCTGCTTCTACAAAATAGCAGTATTTGCCACCATTATGCCAACCCGAACACATCACTGCCAAGCCTTAAAATGTTTAATCTGGCTTGAATTTTCCCACTATTTACAATACTCCCAACACAAAACCTCAGGCCCTCAACTAAACAGCTTCTAAGTGTATCAAAACCCAACAAACGTTCAGGACAAAGTCGTTATTCCTTCTCCATTGTCAAACTTTGGAATGCTCTACCCAGTCCTATTAGACTCCTCCAAAGCTTTCAAAAGTGCTCCAAAGTCCCATTACCTCAATAATCTTATGTGCTCCTGCAACAACCACCTTGTCTACATTACTTTCACTTGAAACTGCCCAATAATTTTTCTTTAACTTTTCAGTTGGACTACTTTAGCAGCTTAATAGAAGAACCCTATTATGATTGCCTGACTGCTTAAAAAAAAAAAAAAAAAAAAAAAAAAAAAAAATTTGATGCTTTTTTCCTATACAGTTGATAACATGCCTCACTAATCTTTGCAACGGTTTGCAATTTATGTAACTTTCTGTCTTGTTTTCATTGTAACTATACTGCAGTTTCTTTTTAAATGCTGTACATAATTACTGCCACAATGTTATAACCTTTTATTTATAACTGTATTTGGAGCTTTTCTCCCCTGGCCTCCACTGAAAATGGATCACTGATCCAGTGGACTTTCCTGGTCACCAAATGTCAGTAAATAAATAAAATAGATAGATAATATTCACTGTAATTGTCTAAGAACAATATAAAACAGTACCAACCATCAATTTACTCCCTGTCCCTAAACACCTGTATTCAATGTCCACCACACATTTTATAAAATATCCATATATCCTAGGCATCGAAGCCCTCCAACTCACCATCTCAGTCTTAAATTTGTAACTTTGCAAACAAGATAGACATGTAATGCCAATTTTATGAATGGGACCAAGGAGGCTAACACCCCAACCAAGATCACCACACATAGATAAGAACATCACACACACATTTCAGTATCTACCATCCTCACTTCAAGTTCCCCTCAAATCACACACATTCTACTCTCTTGTTCCACTGACTGTTCCTGCATTATAAGTTTACCAAGTTTCATAAATTTACAAACAAATCTCAAAATACCGACTTTTGAGACATGACCCAGCAGGCTACCAATATGTCTAAATTAAGGCAAAATATGTGACAGACAAGGATAAAATTTATGGTACCTTTAGGGCACCTTATTCCACATAACCCATCCTGCAGGTTAACGTAGTAAATAGAAATCTCAAGCAAATTGTGTATGATCCATCTACAGGACTGTTGTGACACATGCTTCATGGTCAGTATCAAAGTCAAGAACAGGGTATTCCAAGTAACTCATGGTATTACGTTTGTTACACAGCCTAAACACAAACACAGATTGGCTGCATCTCCTGAACTGTCTCTGTGAATCATACTCTAAGCGCAATTTCCAAATTATACAAACATCCATGGCAAAATAGACAGCATTTTAAAAGAATGGTAAGGAAAACATGTTTTGAGTAGTGTTTCAGATGATAACATTTTAAACAGTTTGTACCAAACAACTAGCACAATTCTCTGCTCAAGAAATACATTTTGCATTCCATATTTGTATGCACCAATATTTATTCCAGCAAAGAAAAAAAAATTAAGACTACAACCACTGAGCCCCAAACAAAAAGTCTACCTGTATGAAGAAAAAAAAAAAAAAAAAAAAAAAAAAAAGAGGCTACCGGTTGTGTATTGGTCTTGTCAGAAAATTTCTATGTCGAAGTTCAAAAAATCCTCAAGAAAGAAAAACGACCTAAATCAAAGGAATATGTGTATTTTAATACACTCAGAAGTTCCTATAACATTTTAGCCCCATACACTTATTACAGGAACAGTTGATGCCCTTTGGCTTGCATCACTCAAAATGCAGCATGCATAAGGAGAGAGAGAGAAAATGCACCAGAATCCATAAGAAATAGTATAAACCAGTATAAGCATGGAAGCTAGGAAATGAGCAAGATATGCAATATTGGAGCAAAAGACGAAGAAACAAACAAACCATTATGTAATACAGAAAAAGGGTTTAATGTGGTTTGCTTCCTTTTCTATCTGCGTACGTCTTAAGCGATAATGGAATAATGGTGTTTTAAAAAATAAAAGTACAGTACAAGCAAAGTCTACTCAAAATCAATGCACAGATAAGGATTATTTCCAAACAATTTATTATACTCATGCCTATCTGCACAGGTCTTGTACATACATATATTTACAAAGAAGAAAGAGAGGTGAGGACAAACGTATTCAATTAAACAGAACAACAATTTACTTTCTCTATAAAAACATTAATTCAGTCACCTCTTAAAACAATACACGTCCAGCTAAAATCATTATCGGTACGCTTTTTTAACGACATAAAACAGCGTGGCAAAACACTCTGTGTAACATTACAAATAATCAGGTTTTAATCAATGACACTTGTTCACAAGCATCGTGACATCCTGCACCATCACTGCTTCCCACTAAGGTAGCACACCTTTATCCCACCTGCAGATCATAATTTGGCAGGAAGCTGGTACTAACCCTCCACAAGCCAAGAGCACAACATTTACAGGAGCTTCTCATTACGGCACGTCCGCAAACACTTACGAACACCAAGCCAATACACTAAGAAGCTCCTTCACCTTGGGGCAGTGTGATGACCAGCTCACCAACCCCTGGGGATAGGGGGGTCTGACATCCAATCCTGCTCATGTCACTTCGGCCCCCGCCAAACTGAAACACCCTCACCATACAGCTATCCAACCTTTCCTTCCATATTTACCGGAGATACTGAGCGCAGACGTTCATCCTTGCTCTCCCTCCTTAGCGGGCGGATCTTCACTCCAGCTCGGTTGCTGTGGAAGTGCTGATAGTGGGTTGAACAGCGGTCGCCATGTTGAGTCTCGGAGCGCAACTCATCTCCCGGGGAGACAAACAGCCCCAATTCTCTCATACACGGCCCGGAACTCCTTAGGAACTGGCGTATCCACTGTTTCCGGTATCCAAATACTTTTGTCAGGTAGCTTGATTGCTGGTGAAAGCGTACAGCATACGAGTATACCACTTATTACAAAATCCTCTCTTGTGCTGCTTGAATCCCCTTCGAACTGGTTCACAGTACCACAGGTACTGCGTTAAAGTTGTGTGTCACATCAAAATTGTTTCCCCGGAAACTTGCATTGGAAGGAAAGGTATATGCATTGCACACATTTCCGCCAGAAGTGCGTCACTATGGAAGTTCTGGGCTGATATGGGGTTAGTTATGTTACTGTCTTGCATTTAAGACCTTTTTTAAGTTTGTAAGAATGGTAGTTAAAATTTGTCCCTATTTTTAATTTTCTCTAGATGTGTGTTTCTGTAGCAAGAGCTTGAGATTTGTAATTATACATATTTTATTTAAGGAAAGTAATTGTTAGCTGTTGTAAGTAGGGTATACTTTATTCTTAATGTACGGGTGCTGTGAGGCTTCTGTTTTAGTTCAGCTAAAGTATAGTCTGACTAATGTAACTGTGTAAGTGCAGTTTATGTCAGACTCATCTTTGAGATTTTTCTGTTAAGTATTGGGTTTCGTATCTACCACAGGCTGGGGTTTTGTTACAAGTATTCTAGTTTTAACGGGCTCGTATTCTTTAAGTCTTGCTATAGAAAGAAACCGAGTGCAAGTGTTGTTTTCATTTGGGGCTCAGTGGAGTACAAATGTTATTCACTGATATAATGTTTTGTGAATTTTAAGAACGTTTCTGTCAGATTAAATAATTTTGCTAGTCAAGAGCAAAATACTTGAAATAAAATTGTGCGCATTCCAGAGAAAACCCAAAGTAAGGTGTGTGGGTTAGCGGATTCATTCTCCAGCTTGGTTTCACAACGAAGTACTAGGCAATTAGTTTTTAAACCATTACAAGCCTAGGAAAAAGGGTGCCCATCCAATAATCTAGCCTTACGTTGAAGGTGGTAAGGGTGACTCTGATATATAGTGAAAGTTTGCCCCACAGTTAAGGGATAGTTTGGGGTGTGAATCTTATCATTCCAACCTGCTTTATTTATCTGCTGATGAATGTTTTCTCGTTTAACAGGGTCTTTGATATACCCTTTTTCTTTGAAGGAATAGGAGTTCAAATAGAGTTTGGTCTTTCATGGCTGTAAATGCCAGCTACAGGGAGACTGAAGACATGGGACTGCCAGTCGATCCTGATAACCGAGATGTTTGAGGCCACTGATCGTTATTTTGTTGTTAGTGGCAATTTTAAGTTTATACTGTGCTTTGAGATTCCTAATGGCTCCATTAAGCTCTTTAATAGTTCACGTAAGAGTGCTTTTAAGGTAGGTAGAACAAGATATCTTATAAACATTAAGCAGTTTCTTTTGTTATATAATTTATTTATATGGGTATTACAACACAGGAGTTTGTTTTTAAATGTCTCATAATTATTTTAGTTAGAGGCAACCTTATTACTGCAACTATTTAAGTGGGAGTAGTGGTCAATGGCATAGGTAGCAGATGTTCGTCGTCTCCCATTGCTGCAGTCCTGACTAATGGGTACTCCGCTGCCCTCCATCGGCCCGAATACCAAAGGGCTAGATCTGGCGTCGGTCATGGCGCCCGAGACTGACGTGGTGTCAGTATAAATGCGCATGACCGACGCCATAACTTCAGTCTTTCTTGCCGCATTGTCCTGAGCAGAAGCAGAATTTGCAAGTGCCGTTCGGCGTTCTGGAATTGTCGGTTTTCGAGTTTCAGACCGGAGACCAAGTTGGGCTAAGTACCCCATTGGGGACATTTTATTTTTTGTCTTTTTCTTGTCTCAGTATTGTCGGATGTCAGAAAAGTTAATAACTGTATTTCTTGTGGGAAACAGATTCCTCATAGGGATTACCATTCACTCTGCATTCCTTGTTTAGGGCCTGAGCACGACGTTGTTGGGTGTCGCTTTTGTGCTACTTTTAATAAGCGTACTGTTAAACGTCGGTTGGACTGTGCTAGGCTGGTGTTTGGTAACCGTTGTAATTACAACATGCCGTCGGATTCTCCGACGACTGGCTCTTCTAGGAAGCGCAAAGAAAAGTCTTTGCGGTCCAAGTAGGATGGGGCGTCCGCTCCGGACGTCGGTCCTGTTGAACCACTGGCTGCTTCAGTGGCTCTTTCTGACGGTGTGCCTGAGTGTCAAGGGGAGCCTTTGTTACTACAGGGGGTGGCTTCTCCTTTGTTAGGCCAGGTTGAGGGTGCTCCTCTGTTGTCTGTGGCTCCCTCCCCTCGTAGGGTGGTTAAGCCTCCTCCTTCTCTAGGCAAAGGCCATTCTAAGTCCAAATCTGCCCCTGCGGGTGCTTTTCCCCAGGGTCCAGCTCCTAGGAAGCACATGCTGAAGATGGCTGAAGATTTGATTTCTTTAATTAGGGGTTCCATGCCTCCCCCTCAGAAGAGGCCCAGGGTAGAGACAGAGTTGGAGGGTTTGGTTCAGTCTTCCATTGAGTCTGATTCCTCTGTGGAAAGCCTTCAGGATTTCCTTCCCTATTCTGATTCAGGGGCTGAGGATGCTTCTCCCTCTGCGTCCCCTCCAGAAGATTTTTCTTTCTCTGAAACTTTGCATTCCATGAGGGAACATTTCAAATGGGAGGGCCAGGATTATTCTGATTCTCGTAAAAGGCTGAGAGAATTTTTGTTTTTGCCTCAGCACAGGCCCTTGGCTATTCCTCCTGTACTGGATGTTGTTCAGGATGTGTTTTCTGAGGCTGCCCTTAACCCGGATTCTCTGCCTCCTGGCCCTGTTAAACCAGATAGATACTACAGGGTTCCGGAAGCTCACAAGTACTTGTTTAAGAGCCCTAGGGCTGATCCTGAAACTATTTCTCAAGGCCCCAAGGCGTTAAGGCCTCTGTGGTTAAGAATCCAGTTCCTCTGGACAAAGATGCTAGGGCCCTGGATAGGTGGGGTAAAAACTGTATACCTCTTCTACTTTGGCTATGAGGGCTTTGAATTGTCAGTTTCATATGCTCAAGTATCAGAATTTTTGTTAAGTCAATTGAAATGTAAAGTGGATGCTTTAGCTGAAGGTATTGACTGTAAGGAGCTTCAGGATTTAGTGCATGCTTCAGACCAGGTTGGGAAGCATTCTCTGCAGTGTGGTTTTGATGCTTTACAAGCTTCTTCCAGGGTGGCTGCTACTAGTTCTGTTGTTCGCAGACATGCCTGGCTTAAAGATCAGTCCTTGTCGGAGCATGTTAAAGCTCAGATTATGGATGCTCCTTTGCAGTCTGATGTTCTTTTGGCCCTCCTGTGGAATTAGTTTTGAAAAAATGGAGGAAAAAGCTAAATCTATGCAGACAGTGAAGGAATTTTACAGGTTCAGCCTCCTAAATTCAATAGGAATTGGCCTGCTAAGGGATGGTCTTTTCCCTCTTGGATTTT
This sequence comes from Protopterus annectens, assembly GCF_019279795.1. Lineage (NCBI taxonomy): Eukaryota > Metazoa > Chordata > Ceratodontiformes > Protopteridae > Protopterus > Protopterus annectens. Next base: position 372,073,259 of record NC_056744.1, on the reverse strand, counting down.
CATTCTAGAGGCAAGTCGAGGCGTAGTAGAGGTAGGGCTTCCTTTCAGGGCCCTGTTACTTCTAGGTCTTTGAGTTCCTCTACCCCTTCTGCTGGGGAGGGCAAGGGTCAGTCCTTTCGGAAGCAGACCCAATGACCTGTGTCTTCGGCTGCCGGACTCTGCTTTGCTGGCAGCTCCTCTGGGCGGAAAACTGGGACTTTTCAACGGAAATTGGCATTTGGTTACCCAGGACAAATGGGTGTTGGACATTGTAACTCGAGGCTACAAATTTTATTTTCACACTTTCCCGCCTTTCAACGGTATGCCGGATGTGCCTCATCAGCAAAAATTGGAAGCACAGGCACAGATTTCTTCTCTGCTCCAGTTGGGAGCAATACAGGAAGTTCCTTTGGTGGAAAGGGGCACAGGGTTTTATTCCCGTCTTTTCTTAGTGCCAAAGAAAGGAAATACTTGGAGGCCCATTCTGGATTTATCCATTCTAAACACCTTTCTAGAAATTCCGAAATTCAAGATGTTAACACTGCAACAGCTGTTGCCTATGCTGGGCAGGGATCACTGGATGGTGACTTTGGATCTCAAGGAGGCCTATCTTCACATTCCTATCAGGCCCAGTTGCAGGAAATTCCTGAGGTTTCGGACTGGGAATTTGCATTATCAGTTCTCTGCATTGCCCTTTGGCTTATCTACTGCGCCCAGGGTATTCACGAAAGTCCTGGCTCCAGTAATAGCTTTTCTCAGACTACGGGGAATTCAGATTTATCCCTATCTGGACGATTGTTTGATACTGGCTCAAGACAAGCACAACCTACTTCGACATCTGCAGTGTGTGATGACAGTTTTCAGATGCCTGGGGTATTCTGTGAACGAAATAAAGTCCAGTCTAGTACCCTCACGAGAGATGTGTTTTCTGGGTGTGAGTCTGAATACAGCGACTCAGATGGCATTTCTTACCCCGGACAAACAAAGAAATCTTCACCAGTACTTCCTACAGCTATCAGTCCTGTCCAGGCTGACTGCAAGGACAGTCCTTCAAGCCTTGGGGTTCATGGCATCTTGCATTCTAGTACTTCCCAATGCCAAACTGCATATGCGGAAGCTACAATGGTATCTCAAAAGCGTTTGGACTCAACACAGCCACGATTTGGACACTGTCATTCGGATTCTTCCTTGCATCCAGAAGGAATTTGTGTGGTGGGCTCAGGAATGTCACCTAAACAAGGGACTCTCTGTGACCCAACCAGAGGCAAGTCAGATATTAACGACAGACGCCTCGAGTCAGCCTGGGGTGCTCATTTCAAAGGAAAATGGATTCAAGACCTTTGGCCCCGGAGTTGCTTCACTTGCATATCAATATGAAGGAGATGCTGGCAGTTCAATTTGCCTTAAAAGCATTCAAGGATCTGCTTCGCCCGGGACTGGTGTTGGTTCGAACAGACAACACAACTGTCATGTGGTACATCAACAAGCAGGGGGGAACTCATTCTTACCCTCTTTGCAGACAAGCAATGCTGTTATGGGAAACTGCTTTGGATCTGCACATCACTCTTCGAGCACAGTTTCTGCCAGGGGAACAAAATTCGTTAGCAGATGTTCTGTGCAGACAAATGGTGGATCCTCACGAATGGAAGTTGGATCCTCAGGTGTTTCGTCAGTTGACCATGGCTTGGGGAACTCCAGACATAGATCTGTTCGCTTCTCCTCTGAATTTCCAACTACCTCTGTTTTGCACAAGGCTGTTTCATCCGAAAGCCTGGAAAATAGATGCACTATCCTTCAGTTGGAGCAACCTTCACGTGTATGCCTTTCCTCCTCTGCCTCTTCTTCCAAAAGTCCTGTTGAAAGTCAGGAGGGACAAACCGTGCATGATCCTTATAGCACCGGATTGGCCTCGTCAGCATTGGTACCCTCTGTTGAGGAGTTTAATTCAGGAGGCCCCTTGGCCATTACCACGGATTCCTCACTTATTGTCTCAAGAAAACAATCATTTTCTCAATGTCAGGGTGCGATCCCTGCACCTGACAGCCTGGCACATTCAGTTTTAGAGAATGAGGGCCTTCAACTCCCTCAACAAGTTTTGGATGTTCTTTTGGAAGCCAGGCGTCCTAGTACTCGAAAAGTTTATGCTGATAAATGGAAGAGATTTTTTCTTTGGAGTTCAGCTAAAGGCTTTGAGGTCACATTGCCTGATTTGAGTTGTACATTGCAATATTTGACTATGTTATTGGACAAGGGTTTGTCTTTCTCTTCTATTAACGTGCATGCTGCAGCTATTTCTGCTCACTATGCTGGTGACCCTCCTTTATTTTCACATCCATTGCTTAAACAATTTCTTAGAGGGGCTAAGAATATAAGACCCCCACGGAGGGCTCCTATTCCTGCTTGGGATCTTAATTTTGTTTTGGAGAAGCTGACTCTGCCTCCTTTTGAACCTGCAGCTACGACTGACTTGAAGTTGTTGTCTTGGAAGACTGCTTTTTTGTTGGCTGTTACTTCTGCTAGAAGGGTATCTGAATTACAGGCTCTCATGGCAGTGGAACCTTTTCTGATTTTTCACAAGGACAGAGTTTCCTTACGTACTAATCCTACTTTTCTGCCTAAAGTGGTTTCTAATGTGGCATTGAACCAGTCTATACATTTGCCTACTTTTTATGCTGACCCCCAAACTGAAGGGGAAAAAGTTTTGCATTCTTTGGATGTACATAGGCAGTTACGATATTATTTGTTCAGAACCAAAGAGTTCAGAAGTTCTCATCAGTTGTTTGTTTCGTTTGCTGTGACTTCCCGTGGAAAGGCTGTCTCGAAACAAACTATTTCCAAGTGGATTGGCCATTGTATTGCTTTTTGTTATTCTCATCATGGTAAAGAGGTTCCAGTTGGGATCAGGCCTCATTCTACTAGGGCTACGGCCACATCTACTGCTTTTTTAAGAGGGGTAGCTACTAAAGACATTCTAGAGGCAGCTACCTGGAGTTCTGTACATACCTTTACGAAGCATTATCATTTGCCTCTTTATTCTACGTCTAGGGCTGGGTTTGCCACTGCAGTCTTACAGGACATGTCTGCAGCTCCTCAGGCTATTTAGTTGTCCGACCTCCCTTTTTGTTTTTTCCGTGGCTCTGGGATTCTACCCATTAGTCAGGACTGCAGCAATGGGAGACGAACATAGTACAGTTTTGTACCTACCATAAATGTAGATGTTCGAGGATCTCCATTGCTGCAGTCCAATTTTCCCTCCCTCCTTCCCCCTTTTTCTTTTTAGATTGGGGTTTTTGGGTGGTGTTTTATTTTTGCATTCTGACATCTGAGGCAAGAAAGACTAAAGTTATGGCGTCGGTCATGCGCATTTATACTGACACCACGTCAGTCTCGGGCGCCATGACCGACGCCAGATCTAGCCCTTTGGTATTCGGGCCGATGGAGGGCAGCGGAGTACCCATTAGTCAGGACTGCAGCAATGGAGATCCTCGAACATCTACATTTATGGTAGGTACAAAACTGTACTTTTTAGCAATGGGAGCCATCAGAAGAGGATGATAGAATTTATTTATGTCCATCTAGTCCAGTGTCTGAAGGAGGTTTCCTTTTCAGAAATTCCCAAACACAGAGGTATTTACAGGAAAACTGCACCATTTTTAAAGGAAAGTGTTACTAATTTGTGGTCTGCTTTAACAAGGCAGAGTGTTACTAATGGAAATGTACAAGAAATGTGAAGACTGGTTCAAGTATATTGTGGCCCTTAGGATGATTTCTTGTATTAAAAAAAGCTGGCATTTATATGTATGTGTTGGACATGCAATCATTGCATTGTAGGTCAGACAGTGTATTGATGTATAGTTGAAATCTCCCAGTAGAAAGGTGTAGGGTTTAATGGGGATTTCAGCTAGTGTCAAGACTTCTGTGTTCAGAAGGGAACACAGAGAGTGTTCTATAACTAGTTATGAAGTGGTAATTTAGTCTTGTTTATGATTATTTGGACATCTAGAGGTTTAAATATAGCAGCCCAATGAGTCGGTTATGAGGTAATGATATCCTTGACCATTACTGATACTTCCCCACAATTGCCAGTCAGTCTGAAGGTGTGACTAATGCTGTACTCGGGGGGGGGGGGGGTGTCATAATTTTCATTTCTCTGAAACCATGTCTTTGCAACTGCACATATATGAATGTGTTCAAGTTGTAGAAGAGCCTCAAGGTCAGGCTGTCTAAAAATGACAATATGAGGCAGCAAAGATTTTTGCCAGAATTTGAAATCCTTGATAAGAAAGGTGCGGACCATCCTTGATATGTCTCACAAAACATTCCTAGTTTGTCATCCTAAGCTGGCACATACTGGATCCCCGTAGAGTGACACCACCTATATAGCCAATTTCTAAAGCTGGTTATTTTGCTTTTGAATCTCAGCATCATTCTGGGTGATGGCAAAATGTCAATCAAAACCACTCTTTTGAAGATGGTTGCAAACTGTACAGCAGCTTAATTTCAGCTCTCCCAGTGTGGAAAAAAAGAAACTGAGAGGTAGGGCCAGTAACTTTGCTAGATTTAGTAAATTCAGTTGCTGGCTAGTACCTACACTGCCTGAATGCCAGCAAAGAAGAAACTCCGAGACTGTGAAAGAAAATCAAATAAAAAAAATTAAAAGAAAACACTGACTAGGAAGACTCTTTTAGCTATTGCCAAAAAGCAGTTCCAGTTCCAGTTTTGGTGCAAGACATGGCTTTAGTAATCTAGAGGAAAATACATCAAATTTGCTTACATCTGATTAAAATAAACAACATTAAAGGTGTATATCAACTCAAAATACTAGAAGTAAAAAATGGAAGAAGCTTTAAACAGATATTCTGTGATCTGATAAAACTGCAAAAATCAGAGTTTGAAATGAAAAAAAAAAGGATTGCTGAGTATGAGGCAGCTCAAGAACAGCTGTTTAGTGTTAAGAGGACTGAGCAGACAGGAAAGACCCAGGATTTTCTGCTGTACCAGAGAAACTGGAAGAAACAGACTATTCATTTTATGAAAGCACAAGTAAGCAACTGGACTGGTATTCCAGAGCAGGATTTGTTAACTGAAAGAGCAGATTGAGTGTATGCTGCAAACCTGGCCATTATAAAGCAGCAGACATCTATATTAGTGAATTGGTGAATCTGGGAATCTTAAGGCAATGTTACAACTGCCTCATGTACACAGACAACCCTCTCCTCCTCCCAACAAGTACAAATATATGTGAGAGATGCAACCATATAGCCAAACTGAAGGCTGAGCTCTCTCGACTCAGTACTTGCGTAACCAGTCAGGAGGGGAAGGTAACTACACACACACACCACAAATCCAGTCTCACTTAGTCCTACCACAACTGCAGACCAAACACATAAACACACAAAAACATACTCTGAGGCTCTAAATAAAAATCTCCCAAAACAGCAGAGACCTCCAAAGCAGACACCCAAGCGACCGCTACCCCAAACAAAACACAGGCAACACATAGCTCACAAAGTCAGTGTGCCAAACAGCCACAGCCCTTAAGGCTTAACAACATACCTGATACACTTGTAATAGGTGACTCTATAGTCAGACACACTGACGTCCTGCTCACCAGGCTGAACAAAGAAAAGGTCACAGTGAGCTGCCTGTTGGGCGCTAGAATCCGCCACATAACACAAGACTCAGGTCACTCCAAAGCAAGTACAAATATGACTCAGTCATTGTCCATGCTGGTGTGAATGACCTGAGACATACCTCCCTGGACTACATGAAAAGAGACATAGAGGAGCTCTCTGATCATGTAGCCCAGGTCGGTATGACCCTGACCTTGAGCAGCATCTTACCCTCACCAAGAATGATGCCTCAGCATAAAGACAAAATGATCAATTTCAGCAATTGGCTTAAGTATTGGTGTCATTAAAAGGGGATCCAGTATCTGTCTGCCTGGGATGACATGCTCGACAAGCCACGTTGTTTCGCAAGGGACGGCTTGCACCTGTCACTCCTGGGCTTTCGGATATTGGCAGAGGCTCTTGCCACCCCCATAGTGCCTTTTTTTAGGCCAGGTTCAAAAGACAAACCCACCTCCTTAGACAACACAAGTAGAAAGAAACTAAGGGTAATGCTGCTCAACGCCAGAAGTCTAAACCTCAAGATGCAAGCTCTCGAAGCCCTCCTCAGTATGGAGAACATCGATGTCTGTGCAGTGACAGAAACCTGGTTCAAGGCTCCCGAGAGCACCCCAGCACTACCAGGTTATACCTCATATCCTGCTTTTCGGCCCCAAAACTCAGACCGAACCACAAAAGGAGGGGGAGTATCCATATTCATCAAGGACACCCACACCTCCAGGTTAGTGGCATTGCACGAAGCATCGGAGACCATCCATGTGCAACTAAGAGTGGGCAAAACTGCCTTCCAGTTTGTAGCATGCTACAGACCACCCTGTCAAACTCAGGAACCCCACTCGGCCTTCCTGAAGACACTGGAGAATTAGAGCTACACGATCGAGTGACTTGAACCTCAGCACAGAAATAAATAGGACATGCTGGAGGGACAGATTCATAACCCAGAGGCTCTCTTCACTCTGGAATAGAATCCCAGTCCATGTTAGGCAGAGCCCTTCACTGACTCTCTTCAAGAAAAATCTTGACGAGTGGATGGGAGATCGTAGGTTTACCCCGGGGATCACTTCTTTGTCACTACTAGACAGAGGCACAGTAAACACAACCTTAAAAAGGGCACAGTAAACTCATTCCTAGGGGTGTCGAAAGCCAAACACACTCTGGCTAGGCTTGTAAATGCCCTAGGGCAGATAGCCTAGTATGAACCTATGAAGCTATAATACCAACAGAAAGAGTTGATCCTGAAAAAATGTGGCAGAATGGCAAAGTTTTAAAAATTGGTGACACTAAAGTGTTTATGGAAAATGATTTTTCACTGTATACTAGGCAGAAGAGAAGCAAATTTTTCCCAGCAATCGGAATGTCGAGAGGCAGGTGTGAGATTCAGGCTGTCTTCGGGATATTTTTTTCTTGTAGGATCAAAGTCATTTTTTATGCAGAATAGGCCAAGGAGAAAATAAAGTTTGTCCAACAAAAAATGAGCCAACAAACAGAGATTCTGCTTCTCATTCTTCTGATAATAAAGCTCATAGAGAAACTTTTCCAGTGTTCCAAAGGAAAATGCTTGAGAGACAGAGAAACACACAGGAGTTGACAAGAAGAATTGTGAGTGCTTTGTACTTGAACCAGAGTATGGGGGTTGGGAGATGGAGATGAGCAGGAAGAAGACCAGCAACACTGAAATTAGAGAAAAAATGTAAGACTGCCAAGCATCAGCTAAGCTTGTGAAATGTGACTTTGCAAGAAAAAGTGGAAAGATTGGACTTTTGTTGACTTTGTTAAACTTGTGTGGGTCTGAAACATACCCCCCACTTCATGTCATTAATGTTTGCAAGGACGTCAAAAAAGAAGAGGGGAAGTAACTGTAAGTAAAACAGTTTTGGTCTTAATGGTATTTACTTAAAACATTATGTAAATTGCATATTTTATACTAAAGCTTTTTCATTTAGTGCTGTATGTGATAAAGATACCAAAGAAAGCATGTGCCTTTTTTCTTGTTTTTAAGAGATGTAAGCACTACGGTGTAAAAAGAGAAGAAAGGTTGGGCAAAAGCATGTTTAATTAATATATAGTGATCATGGCTTGCTGTGCTGGAGGATGGGGTGCTAAGGTATACAGTATCATATATGTAGCGTTGATATCTTTTCTCATATTTTTGCTTGGGTGAATATCTGGATTAGGGTCCTTGGCTTAGTCTAATAAGTTTTTTTAATGTAAGTAAGTAAGAGAACATTGAATGTAATGAATAGCTTTCCTTATCAAGTAAATGTTCTGTTTGCAAAGTCTGTAGCTGAGGGTAGATGTACATTTTTTTCCTGAGGTTTACATGGAGATAAGTTGCAGTAAAAGACAAAACACTTTTAAAGGCTAAAAGCTAATGTTTTCTGAAAACATGCAATCTGTTTTTCACATCTGGTAGGGGACTAAAGACAAGACAAGAACAGACCGCAATTACTGCAAGTCTGATAGCAGGCTGTAAACTGCTTCTTGGCATGGTTTACCTTAATTTAAGGTTAGGTTATGTCTGTGTTCATTTGTCGATTTGGGAAATTGCTCCTATCAGAAGGGTTAAAATTCATTATTTTAAGATTTACATGGTTTTGTGTGTTTGTTTTAAGCTGATAGGTTTTGTGTGGCTTTTTTTGAAGTCTTTTTATTAAAACAAAAAAATCTTGTAAAATGTGACATAATTTTAAATAGAGATGCAAGAAGGAAATGTATAAAATGTCAGCCTGTCAACAGTTAGTGGGTGCATGTAACACAAAAGCTTGAAATAGACATTTAAAAAGCTGTTATATGTAACAAGTGGGAATAATAACTTCCTATCATAATGAATATACTATGTTATCATGGAACAATAATGGCCTCACAGGAATACACAAACAGGAAAGATTGAATTATAATAAAAAATGCATAGCAATGCTACAGGAGAAGCACTTGGAAAGAAACTAGCATGTGAACTTGATAAGAAAGGATTTAAGGAGGAATATTCATCAGAGTATCGGGGATAAAGGAAAGTGGAATACTTATAATAATTCCTAGAGGACTGCCAGTAGTGATAGAAGAGGGGGAAAAAGATAATGCTTGTAGATTTGTGGTAGTAAGGGGTTACTGGCAAGGGAGGAGGATTATGCTGGCATGTATTTATATTCCATCTGAAACTGCTGCTATGGAGCTTAAGAGTTAATCTGTTTTAGTGGGGAATATTCCTTATAAATAAGGACTGGAATTTGATTTGCAACAGTGAACTTATGTCTGGGGGACCTAGAAAGGAAAATATAACAAAAAGGGTAGATTTCTGAAGACATTTATGAAAATATTTGGTGTGGAAAATGTGAATTCAGTAATATGGACTCTTGAGATAATTTACATAGTATTCCCCAAGGTAGGATAACTGGAGTACACTAGACAGAAATTATATTTCACGGGAGCATGTGTATTGAAAGCTTTGACACACATCCAGTTACTGTTTCAGATCATGTGCCAATAACAACTAAGACTATTGCCCAAACCCACCTCATTTCCACCCTTCTCTACACCTCCCCCATCTATACTAACCTATCCAAAAGCAATCTAAATAAACTAGCAACCTCCTACAACAACGTAGCCAAATTTGCCACCAGTGCCCTTTTCCGTACCCACCATTGCCTTAATCTTAAACTTCTAGGATGGTGGAAGTACAAAATCAACTACTTTTCCAGCAACTCATTTTTATCCACAAGATTTTACATCATCCTACAAATACTCCCATACTTTGTAGCCTTTTCAATTCTTATAAAAATCTTCCAACCCTAAGATCCGCTAAAAAGCTACAAGTCGCCACCATAAAATCCAATAACAAATCCGGGGACTGCCTGTTCTCAAATGCTGTTGGCAATAACTTGGAACAAACTTCCAAGTGAAATAACATTCCTTACTTCCACCAACCTTTTCAAGAAACAATTTAAAAACTTCCTTAAAACCCAATGGCTCTGCCCCTCCCCAGTCCTGACTGATACTATTCTCCTTTTGTCTATATACTCCCCAACTAAAAACATTTTTTTCTGATACTTCTCTATCATCTACATTTGACTTGACTCAACACATTTTTTTCTATATACTCCCCAACTAAAAACATGTTTTTCTGATACATCTCTATCATCTACATTTGACTTGACTCGACACATTTTTTTCTATATACTCCCCAACTAAAAATTTTTTTTTCTGATACTTCTCTATCATCTACATTTGACTTGACTCAACACATTTTTTGTACCTCCTTACTGTGCTGTGTAAACTCATGTACATTAAATCTTTTTTATATATAAACTGTAAAAAGAACAATTTGTTTTTTCCTATGTGTAGCCTAATAACTGTTTGCTGTAACATTCCTGCCAGTCAGTTGCAAACTTATGTAATTGTTTTGTATTTCCACTGCTTTTTTTGTGGATTATTTGTATAAAAATTTCTTTTTGTTTTTTTTTTTTTTTCTTTCTCTGAGCTTTTCTCCTCGGGCCTCTATTGGAAATGGACATATATCCAGTTAGACTAGCCCGGTCAACAAATGTAAAATAAATAAAATAAATAAATAAAGATAATGAGACACTGTCACGTCCCTACCTACCTGTTGAGAGAAATTTAAGGAATGGATAGTGAAAATTATTCGAGAGTTATTGGGGAGGATAGAAATTTCTTCAGAAGTTGTAGCTAGTGAGTGGGTAAAATAAAGTTGGAGTTTAAGAATAATGTAGAAATAAAAAAAAAAAGTTAATCTGGTTAAGAAGTAACAGGAATTATTTAAAGTGGTTGATAAAGTTTAAAGTATTGCAGAGTAAGGGGAATCTCCCAGACCAAGAAGAAGCACTTTGGCAGAGTACTAAAGAGAAAATAAAGGATTATCTGGATAATATGCATGAGTTTAAGATTGTTGTTAAGCAACTGTGATTTGATAACCCCCAAGCAAAAAACTTTTAGCACAATGACTACAGAAAGTGGGAATGGTTGTGGCAGATAAGGATATGCTTATAGCAAGGAAAATAAAAAGAGCGGTATTGGAGATAGTTCAGAAGTTTTAATACAATTTTTATAAAGTGGGGAAATGTGGATATGAAGGAAGAGCACAAAGGGAAATATATGGAAGACTTAAGTATGCCAAGATTAGAAGTAGATGAGGCTTAGCATTAACAGCTAACATAGGAGAAGATGAGATAAAAATGGTGACGTACAGTCAGTCTGCAGCAAAGTCGCCATGAATAGATGGTATTCCTGTGAAATTTGGAAGGTGGTATGGAAGAAAGTGATAAAAATCTAGAAGGTTTTGTTTTAATGTATTTTAAAAGGAAAGGAAGCATCAACATCTTGGAAGAAGGCAGTGCTGGCTGTAATACCCAAAGACAGTAAAGACACAACAGAGACAGATTCGTATAGGCCCATTTCAGTTTTAAAACATGATTTTAAACCATTTATAATAGCTAAAATAATTCATAGGTAGGTACTAGGCTATCTGCCCAAGGGCATTTATAAGCCTAGCCAGAATGTGTTGGCTTTCGCCTCCCTTTTTAGATTAGTTTCCTGGGCCTCTGTCCAGCAGGGCCATTGATGTAATATCAGGTGTAAATTTACGATTTCCCATCCACTCGTCAAGATTTCTCTTGAAGAGAGTCAGTGAGGGGCTTTGCCTAACATAGATTGGGATTCTATTCTAGAGTGAAGGAAGTCTCTGGGACAGGAATCCATCCCTCCAGCATGTCCTATTAATTGTTGTGCTGAGGTTTACATCCCTAGAACGTGTGGCTCTAAGAAATTTTGTTTTCTTTAGGTGGTGCATGTCCATTAATCCAGGGTCAGACATGGCCTTATATGCAAGGCAGAGGTCTCCTCTGTGAAGGCGGTAAGCAGCCGAGTAGAGCTGGAGTTTCTTTAGCCGGGCTGCATAGGGCATCTGTTTGAGGCCCATGATCCTCTTGATGAGGTACTTCTGGGGTCTTTCCAGCTGTTGAAGGTGTTGAGTAAGGTACATCCCAAATGCGGCATTGTACTCTATTATGGGCCTGAGAAGTGATGAGTAGAGGGGCACAATAGCCTCTTTTGATCTAGATGCGAACCCTTTTGTGATTAGATGAGCTACATAGAAGGATTTTCTAACCACTTTGACAATGTGATTGTCAAAGGAGAGGTTGCTATCTACTTGGGTCCCTAATTACATCTTCCGAACTTAGTGGACTACCTCCTGTGTGGTAGTTTGTGGGCACTTTGTTCTTACCAAAGGGGATTACTTTAGTGTCTTTGGCAATTTTTCTTTCGAAGTTGGCTTTGGATGATTTTATGAGGGATTGTAGCTTCTTGCTGGTACTGATTAGGGAGGCCTTCCCTTTTTGGGATGTTGCTCTATCCTGTAATAGTTTCCTCCTTCTGTTGTAGAGCTTATTTATGGCCGGGGTCCACTAGACTGGTTTCCTCATTTTGGAGGAGTGAGTCTTTGTTTTGCTTGGGATGGCTCGATCCATGCATTCCTGTAGATGCACATAGAAAGCTTTTGAAAAGGATTCTGCGGTTTGGGCTGCATTTTCCCCTAGCAATGGGGCTTTGAAACTTTCCACCTCGGTCCTGAGAAGTGTGAAGTTTGCGTTTGAAAAGTTTTTTGCAGTGGTTTCCTTGACTGGGGGTGGGGTCGGGATGTGGATGCCTAATGTGATTAGTTTATGGTCTGATCTTACCAGTGACGGGTTTACCTCTGGTGTGGAACATTTATCTCCCATGTTGGTGATGATCAAGTCCAATATGTTGTCACCTCTCATGGGAGTGGTAATCACTTGTTCCAGGGCGTTTGAATTTATAAACTCTAGGAAACGTTGGGCAAAGGAGTTTGTACTTGAGTAATTTTCCCAGTCTATGTTAAGGTAGTTGAAATCACCCAATATCATGGTGTTGGGTAGGATCTTCATATTTTCCAGTGTTCTCAGGAATGCTGAGTGGGAGTCCTGAGACAAGGTGGGTGATCTATAGCAGGCTACAAACTGAAAAGCAGTTTTGCCCACTGTTAGTTGCACATGGATGGTCTCTGAGGCCTCGTGCTGTGCCACTAGGCTGGAGGTGTGGGAATCCTTGATGAAAATGGATACACCCCGGCCTTTTGTATTTTGGTCCGGGTTTTGGGGCCGAAAGGTATGGTAAGAGTTGTAGCCTGGTAGTGCTGGGGTGCTGTCTGGAGCCTTGAACCAGGTTTCTGTTACTGCACATATATCTATTCCCTCATTATTGAGGAGCGCCTCAAGTGCGTGCATTTTGAGGTTTAGACTTCTGGCATTGAGTAGCATTACCCTCAGTTTTTGTATGCTTGTGTTGTTTATGGATGTGGGTTTGTCTTTTGAACCTTGCTTAAAAAAGGCACTATGGGGGCGGCAAGAGCCTTGGCCAATATTTGAAAGCCCAAGGGCGACAGGTGCAAGCCATCTCTGGCGAAGCAGTGAGGCTTGTTGAGCATGTCATCCCAGGCTGACAAACACCGGATCCCCTTTGAACGACACCAAAAGCTTAGCCAGTTGTTAAGTGATCATTTTACCTTTATAATGTGGCATCATTCTTGGTGAGGGCAAGATGCTACTCAGGGTCAGGGTCATACCGGCCTGGGCTACATGATCTGAGAGCTCCTCTATATCTCTTTTCATGTAGTCTAGAGAGGTACGTCTCAGGTCATTCACACCAACATGGACAATGATAGAGTCATATTTATACCTGTTGTGGCGTGACCTGAGTGCATGTGTTATGTGGTGGATCCTGGCACCCGACAGGCAGCTTACCATGACCTTCTTGTTCAGTCTAGTGAGTGGGACGTCAGTGTGCCTGACAGTAGAGTCACCTATTACTAGTGTATTGGGTGTGTTTAGCCTTAAGGGCTGTGGTTGCGTGGCACACTGACTTTGTGAAGTATGTGATATGTTCTTGTTGGGGCGTGGAGGTTTTTTGGATGACTGCTTTGGAGGTCTCTGCTGCTTTGGCAGATTTCTATTTAGAGCCTCCGAGTATATTTTTGTTTTTCTATGTGTGTTATTGACTGCTGCAGAAATGATTAGTCTGTGTGAGACTGGTAGTGTGGTGCAAGTGTTTTCCTTCTCTTCATGACTGTTGCAGTCTTGGGTTGAGAGAGCTTTGCCTCCAGTCTGGCTGTAAAGTTGCATCTCTCGCATACATTTGTGTTTGTTGGAAGGATGAGAGGGTTGTCTGTGTATATGAGGCAATTGTAACATTGCCTCAAGATGCCCAGATTCACCAGCTGGACTGGAGAGTACACCTGAAACTGCCCTTTGGACATGCCTGCACAGATAAAGTGAAGATATACTGATTGTCCGGTTAGGGACAAATAGCCCTGTACCTCTGTATAGTATAGGGGTAGTGCTAGCTTTTATTGGTGATTACTAATAGATTTGGGCAAGTGCTGGACTTAAAATGAACTGGTTTGAGTGCTTAAGTTAAAAGTTTGACCTGTTCCTAGGGAAAATTTGAAGAGCAGACTTCGTGGAGCCTGGAATAGTTTAACCTTAGCTAACCAGCTCTGCGCGGAGGTGTGCGGCGCGGAAAACCGCACAAATGCGGGTTTTAAGGCAGGGAGATGAAAGGGATAGAAATTAGCCCAAAAACAGCCAATAAACTACTAGTTGCTGGGCTGAGACCACTCCTCCAGGGACCGATAGGCTGCTCAAAGCTCCCCACTCTCACTGGTGAACAGAGAAACTTCCTCCTATCCAAGGAAGGATACGGGCAACACAGGAACTTGTAACACAACCCTGAATTCAGCAGAACCTGAAAACTGGACTAGAATAGCTTAGAAAAGGTGGGAAAAAGAATGGCAAAGATATTGTCAAATTGATATAGATTGATGCAGTTTTGTGGAGGTGGAGTCCAACATTTGACAACATTTAATAGAACAATGATGATCTAGTGGAAAGCAGAGTATAAGAAAATACCGCTGTTGTTGGTGGGTCTTGATGCAGAGAAATTATTCGACAAAGTAAACTGGTATTTCATGAGTAGGGCAATGTAAGCATTTGCATTCCCTGTGACAATAATAAGGTTAATTAGAATGATACATGAGGGATCGGAGAGAAAAATGAAAGTGGGAGGGTTTATTTTTTAAGAGTTTTATCTGAATAGAGGAAGCAGGCAGGGGTGCTCTCTTTCCCCTTTGTTTTATATTTAGAGGCATTGGTAAAGACTTAGAGAATTCAAGGATATAATTGGTATGGTAATCAAGAAAAGTTGGCTTCATTTGCAGATGATATTTTGTACCTGATAAAACAAGAAAAGGACATCTCAGTGTTGTGGAATATTGTGAGACAGAAGTCTTTTCGGTTTATAAAATTAAGGAAAATAAAACAAAGGCTATAACTATAAACTATGTACCCACATATGAATTGGTCCAGCAATATCAGTATTTATAGGAGCACAGTAAAATGAAGTATTTAGGAGTATAGGTTAAAAGTGATTCTGTTATGGTAGATAAGAATATCTTGGAAGAGACAAAACTGAGAAATGTGAAGCTCTTGTTTATGGATGTGGATAGCAAGATACAAGCAGTGATAATGTTATTAGTCGGTTTAGTTTTATATACAGGTCAGGTGTATTTTTACCAACCAGAGGAGAAGTTGTGGACAATATTTAATAAAGATTTGAAGGTATTTATTTGGGAGGGGAAAAGGGTAAGGGTGAAGTGGGATAAGTGGATCCTTCCAACAGAGCAAGGTTGATTAGGGTTATCTGATTTGAAGGGATATTTTAGAGCTACACAGTTAAGGTTCATATACATAATAAGCAGAAAACTGTAATTCAGTGTGGAAAGGGATGATGATGAAAAGGGGGGGGGTGATTCAAGAAATAAGGAGAGAGTGGGATTTTTGATGCAGCTCCTTAGAGAATAACAGTTTCACAGAATATTATATTCATAAAGTAACAAAGTTTTATAAGAACTAACCCAGCACAAGAATGTAGAAATGAGAGTTTGCAGATAGAAATTAGAGGTACAGAGAATAGACAAGAGGGGGCAGATAGAAATTAGGGGTACAGAGAATAGACAAGGGGGGATTGTTAAAATGTCAGGTTTTTGTGATATAAAAAAATGAGATCACAATAAATCATTTCAAAACTTTTCCTACCTTTTAATGCGGCATATAACCTGTACAATTCATTTGAAAAACAAACAAATCTTTTTGGGGTAAAATATAAAAAATGTACAATAAGCTGGTTCCATAGGTGTGCACACCCCTATACTAATACTTTGTTGAAACACCTTTTGATTTAATTACAACACTCAGTCTTCTTGGGTACACACCTGCCATCAATTATAGACTCTGATTAACCTCAAATAAAGTTCAGATGTACTAGTAGGATTTTCATATTTACTCAGTTGCCTGCTACAGCAAAAGCCATGGTTTGCATAGAGCTTACAAAGCATCAAAGTGATCACATTGTTGAAAGGTGTCAGTCAGCCGAAGGGTACAAAAACATTTCCACAGCATTGGATATACCATGGAACACAGTGAAGACAGTCATCAAAAAGTGGAGAAAATATGGGACAACAGTGACGTTGCAAAGAACTGGACGTCCCTCCAAAATTGATGAAAAGACCAGACAAAAACTGGTCAGGGAGGCTGCCAAGAGACCTACAGCAACACTGAAGGACCTGCAGGAATTTCTGGCAAATGCTGGTTGTGGACTACATGTGACAATCTCCCATATTCTTCATATGTCTGAGCTATGGGGTAGAGTTGCAAGATGGAAGCCTTTTCTTACACTGAAAAACATCCAGGCGTGGCTACAATTTGCAAAACAATACATCAGGTCTCCCAAAAGCATGTGGGAAAATGTGTTATGCTCTGATGAGACCAAGGCTGAACTTTTTGGCCACAATTCCAAAAGGTACGTTTGGTGCAAAAACAACACTTCGCATCACCAAAAGTACACCATCCCCACGGTGAAGCATGGTGGTGGCAGTATCATCCTTTGGGGTTGCTTTTCTTCAGCTGGAACTGGGGCTTTAGTCAAGATGGAGGGAATTATGAACAGTTCCAAATACCAATCACTTTTGGCCCAAAAATCTTCAGATGTCTGCTAGAAAGCTGAACAGGAATTTCACCTTTCAACACAATGACCCCAAGCATACATCCAAATCAACAAAAGAATGGCTTCACCAGACGAAAATTTAAGTTTTGGAATGGCCCAGCCAGAGCCCAGACCTAAATCCAATAGAAAATCTGTGGGCTGACCTGAAGACAGCTGTGCACAAGAGATGCCCTTGTAATCTGACAGATTTGGTGCACTTTTGCAAGGAAGAGTGGGCAAATATTGCCAAGTCAAGATGTGCCGTGCTGATAGACTCTTACCCAAGAAGACTGAATGCTGTAATTAAATCAAAAGGTGCTTCAACAAAGTATTAGTTTAAGGTTGTGCACACTTATGCAACCAGATTATTTATTTTTTTTTCCCTAACTGATTTTTGTTTTTCAATTTAATTATACAGGTTATAGGTCATTAAAGGTGGGGAAAGTTTTGAAATAATTTATTGTGGTCTCATTTTTTTATATCACAAAAACCTGGCATTTTAATAGGGGCATGTACACTTTTTATATCCACTGTACAAAAAAATGGAAATCGTGAGAACACATGCAGAATAAAGTTTTGGAGGAGTAGTGAGGTTTAACAGAAGGAAAGAATTGATCAAGTTATGTAATGTTGAATTGATGATAAGTGCACAAAAGCATATGATTGATATATAATGTTTGAAACTGGGATTATATGGTAATTTTTTTTTCTTTTTATGTAAACGTATGTTTGTCTGTGTCTTAAGTAATAATTCTATAAAGGTGTTAAATCAAAAGGCCAGGTCTTTCATTCCTCAGACGCATTTATAGTAAGCTTTAGCATAACCATCTGCATGTCCTCCTGGGTATAGCGCCCAAGGTTGTTGACACTCACATGGAGCACTGTTTGGCATTAATCATATTTGTCAGACTGGAGGGGTCTTAGAGCCCTTGTTACATCCTGGATGTTGGTTCCAGAAAGGCAACCAACTGTCACCCAATTATTTTTCAGCCTGGTGAGGGTGGTGTCTGTATGCCTTACAATAGAGTCACCTATTACTAAAGTGGTTAGATGCAGACTCAGTGGGATGTAAGGTCTTGGAGTCTACACCCTTGTGACTCTTAAAGGTTTGCGTATTGACATTATGCCGTACAGGCTTTGGTAAATGAGACTTGGCTAAATAAACTGATTAACGTCAGTCAAGCAGTGTTTGCAAAATGGTTGGCATTATTTAGTGTCAAACAAGTTACAGTAAAGGCAGGAGGTAAGTGTTACTTATCTAACTTCATGGGATATGAAGGAAAGCGACACAAATGCATTAGGCATATTTCAAATCCAGAAAAACCCATTCTGTCTCTTGATTTTCTGGAAGACAGGCCATCCGTCTTTAACGGTGCTCGATTTTGGGACAATGGACAATATCGGACTGTATTTGCAGTAGTACCAGAAAACCCTTTTATGGGACAGCCGACTCTGATTCAGTTACCGGGACACTTCTGCTAAGCGAGCTGAAATGGAAGCAGTTCTTTGTGTTACAGCATTTTCCACCTGTCGATATTTTTTCAGACTGTGCATACGTAGTTAATTCTCTGTGGCTGCATATATCTACATGGGCAAGGAGTGGGTTTGTTGATAATATGGGCAAACCACTCAAACATGCTTCTGTGTTACAGATTCTTTGGAAATTGGTTCGTAGTCAGTCCCTTGTGGGTTGCAACAGTATCTTAAAAGTAAAAGCTCATCAAAAAGCTACAAATGAAAATTTTCAGTTGAATAACTATGCTGATCAGATGGCAAAAAAGGCAGCCAAGGAAAGAATGCAATTGCATCCCACAGAACACCTTTCTAGTGTACCAGATAAAACCACTGCAGTACATGCCACACAGACATTTTCAGCTCAGAATTTGCAGCATGATTTGCTGTAGATCCAAACTAAGTTTGGACTGCAGAAAGAGCTAGAAAAATGTACTGTTGTAGGAGAAAGTCCAGGGCAATGTTATGCAAAATGTTTTGAAGATGGTTCTAGTCTTCCTTGTGTACCATACCAACAGGCACGGCAGTTAGTGAAATTTAATCAGGTATTGGGACATTTGGATACACACAAGTTATGGCCCATTGTAAAGAACAAGTACTGGCATCCACAGTTAAAGAAAATCTGTGATTTAGTGCATGCTGAATGCTTAATATGTTTGCAGGTTAATGCTCAATTGAAAAAGCCACAGTTACTAAGGGTAACTCCAGCGGGTGGACCTTGGTATGCCATCCAAATTGACTTTGCAGGTCCATTACCCCCAGCTAAAGATGGATACAGGTATCTTTTAGTAGTAGTTGATGTTTTTTCAAAATGGGTAGAAGCAATTCCTACAAAAACAATGACGGCTAAGGCTACAGCAGAAGCCTTATAGAAAAATATTTTTTGTCATTGGGGATGGCCACGAGTTATCGAATCAGATAACTGGCCACAGTTTGTCAGTAAACTGATGAAAGCTTTGTGTGATCTTCTTGGTATCCAGCAACAATTTCATGTTCCTTACCATCCCTAGTCTAATGGAATTGTTGAAAGAATGAACAAGACTCTTAAGGAACGCCTTAAGAAAGCCTGCTTTGAAAAAGGCATAAATTGGGTAAAACATTTGCCTGGAATCTTGCTGGGTGTCAGAGCAACTCCTCATAGTAAAACAGGGATATCACCTTTTGAAGTCATGACATGTAGAAAAATGCCTGTACAATTGTCATTCGATCCTACTGTTAGTACAAACAGACCATTATTAGAAATTGCATGGCATCAACAATGGTTAAAAGATATTTCTGAATTGTGTCATAGCCTATCAGAACTACAGGCATTCAAATTATGGTCAAAGGATCCTGTTATGCCAGAAGAAAACCTTCCCTCTGGGACACGGGTATTAATCAAGACATTCCAGACGGACGGTCCATGGGATAGTAATTGGCAAGGACCCTTTGAAATAATTGCTCAGGTAGGACCTCTAGTGTACGAAGTTAAAGAAATGAAAAGCAAAATGATTCTTGTTCATAGAGATCAGTTGAAAGTCATTAAGTGACTTCATGTTTTGTGTTTTTCTTGTAGACTCACTGCAAATGCCAAGTCTGAAACTGTTAAAATTAGATTAATACCACTTACGTGGAAAAGTTGTATTATTGTAAAAGTATTCTGTATTATGAGGCATTAAGCATCATTGCAAAAGATAAACTACTTAGTTTGGCTGAAAAGACCAAAAAAGACTGGTTGCTCAAAATCCTGTATTAGTAGTGTTGGGCATTATAGTCATACTAACTATCTGGAACTGCTACCTAAGTTGCCATTTGTGGAAAACTTATAGAATCCAGCAAGTCATGATGGTTAACCTAGATAAATTGGGAAAGGTTTCAATGTGTACAACTGGAGTCGAAAGTGGACAGTCATTTTCCGCTTTTTAAATGAAAAGAGGAAATTTTGAGAGTAAAGAACGGATTAAAAATGGCTTTTTTCTGAAAATGTAAATGTTCTGCATTTCAGTTTGTACAGTGCGTGCAGTTAACTGACTTGGCAAAAACATATAGCTTGGCATTCATTGTTGATAAGAATCGGAAGTAAAATATTTTATTTCTTATAAATTGTGGAGTTTGTGAAATTTATTATCTACAAGCAGGTCAGGACAAACTGTGTCTCATCAATATGGACAATTAATGTTTAAGATATGGAAAATTGAGAGGAAAGACACATTATTCTGGCAAATTTCCAAAACTGCTGATGCAGGCAGAAAAGACACTGTAAAGATTGGGACTTTTTCTTTTGTATGAGAGACTTTGATTATTCTAAGCTGAAGTACGTTTTTGAAAGTCTTACCTTTCATTGCTAATCTAGATGAAATACCTCATATGCAGTAAAGGAATGTCGTAACAGCAGAACTGTTTGTGTTTTCATTGAATAAAGGTACAGACTACCTGAATAGTGTAGTACAACTTTAACATTTTTAACAGGAGTCAAGTATGAAGGTGGATGTGTTGCTGTATGAACTAATGCCTGAGGTTTTTTAGTGTTTAGACTAGGAGGCCTGGGCAATGTCCTCATAACCTAAATGTAAGTTGGTTTAGTGGAAGTGCTCTGCACTCTGTGCAAATGTGTGTTGTGCTTACCAAAATGTATTCTCAAGTGAGAAGATAACCTCCAAGTTAAATAAATAAATGCACATCTCACATATCAAATCATTGTGAGATAACAAAGAATCTTCAGTAAACATGAGGCAGTTGCTACACTGTCTCAAAATACCTGGTGCTATCAGGCTGGCTACAGAAGGGACAAGAGCTGAGTGGGACTCCATATTGTCCAGTGCAGACAAAGGGGTGTAACAAAACAAGGTAGGTAAACTTACTGTTGCTATAAGACAAATGGGGATAATTGACTGGACTAGAAAATGATGATGATGTGAGATATGACTAAAGATTAAACAGTATCAGCTGTGATTACTGTAGTATTAAATGCAAAAAGAACCGTAAAAGTGACAGGAGTATGTATGATAGCAAGGTGGTCCATAAAAAGTGGGAAATTTTAAATCAAATAGCTTTACTTAGTACACTAATATGGTCTCTACCTAACTAGTAGAAACAATGACCAGAAGCTAGTCTAACCCAATGGATCCTGTTGCAGTAACTAATATCAACAGATAATGCATCTGAAACAACTCATTTACATTAACTGTAAAGCAAATGGTTTCACTGCAGTATCTTTATAGCAGTCAACAAAGTATTAAAAGTATATGACATAAGTTAGGAGTGTGATATAACAAATGATGATTATGACTCTGTGTCACTTTTTAAAATAAAGGACTTGGATTTAAAGTTCAGATGTTGGCAGGTACTGTGACATTTCCCTTGGTACTGAGATTGGCCTCAGAGTGGTTTGGTGGTGGTGCATTTTGTATGCAGAGTTGCTCCCTAAACCCAAGTGTTCTTTATCACTGCTGTGGTGGTGTAGAGGGACAAAGCACTGACTATGGCCTAGGCAACCTGTGTATAATTAGTGGCACAGGCAGCTGATGGAGCCCATCTTGAGAGGCAGGCAGTGACATGGATGTCTGCTGAGGTGATCCTTGGTGGAGGCTGGGTATGAAGAGTCTGAGGTGGACATGGTTGAGATGGTGTGATATACCGCAACATCCCCATTGCATGCCCGCTTGCCCCTTGGACATAATCACTGGTATCTCGGGGGAGGTTGGGTAGGTCATATAAGGAAAAACCCTAATGGTTGTGGACAGCTGAGATCACTAGGATGCCCTTAAGTTCCATGATCAGCCCCAGTAGATTACGGACTAAGTCTGTGGGGGGGGGGTAGCTTGTAGACATGACATGGATATGGGGCACTGGATAGCAGTGTCATAAGAATAATGTATGGAATCGGGGTGTGTCCAGGATGGTGAACTGGCAGCAGCAGACTTTCTCAGTTCTCTTACCGCAATACGATTTCTGACAGGAATTTTACGAAATAAGAAACAAACTGAGGATTATTTTACCATCAATTAACTTCTAATACATTGGAGAATATAAACCGGATCCAAAGCAGTGAAAGGTTTAAATTGATGATACACAGCAGCCACAGGACAAAGAGAATTTATTAAGTAAAGCGCTTTTCGTCTGCAGTAATATGCAGACTTCCTCAGACAAATCACATTCATGAAATGACACCTTAAATAGTGCAAAAATACTGGTTGGTAAAACTATAGACCAATCATACAGGTTTTAGCCAATATTTAAAATTTAAAAGCATACACTCAATTATCAAATAAAATCACATTAATCACAGATAAAAAACCACAAATAAGAAACCTAAATGGTAACATACATCCTAAACTATTGCCACTCAAGCAGAGACCAAATACTGCTCTTAGATGAAAAAATAGTACATATAAACATTAGTTATCTAGACAAATTCTTTAACTTTAGAAGGCTGCTAATAGAGCAGCCTTCATTCAGACCTGGTAGTAGGCATTTAGTCTAATCTGCCAACGTAGTTCTGATGCTTCCAGAAGTAAATGTAAAGGAGCCCCTCTCATAGTGTCAAGCATCTGATCTATTACTAGGAATCTAAAATGGTGATCCTTGTGCTGGATAATATGCTTGGCAAGTGCATTCTCTTGTTTTGCTTTACTGATTGCGTATTGATGTTCATAAATACGGTCTCTTAATCTACGCTCGGTTTTGCCAACATAGAATCCAGCACATTTTTGGCATTGAGCTAGGTAAACAACCATCCTAGAGTTGCAAGTACATCTGCAACGAATGTCAAATCTAGTGTTATTTATCTTGAATCTATTAGATTCATGAATGTGCCTACACTGGTTGCAGTTTTGACATTTAAACGTGCCGGGGGTTCGACTGCATTTACCCTCCGGTTGTTCTAGTAAAGATTTCAAATTTTTACCTCTTCTATAGGAAACTTCAGGTCTATCACCCACTTTACTGAACACTATATGATTAGAACGGAAAATGTTCCAGTTCTTAATAATAATGTCCATAATAAGAAAACTGGTAGGGCAATAAGTAAGGATTAATCTATTGTTTGTATGAGAGTCAGATGCTAACTCTTCAATAAACACAAATTCTGACGTAAGATCAGGTTCACCAGTTGGAGCAATCTTAAGTATAGGTTGGTACACACCACTTAATCTTTTGTTAGTGACTTCTCTAACTAAATTCTCGAGTAAGTTGGATGGATACCCTCTATGTAGAAACATATTCTTAAGTGTATTGCATTCCTTAAGAAAATCATCCTCCAAACTCACCATCTGAGCTGCTCGCACAAGCTGCCCCTTAACTACGGACCTTTTCTGATAGCTCGGATGGCAACTACTAAAGTGGAGGAATGAGTTAGAATGTGTAGGCTTTCTGAATATACTTGCTACATAGTTGTTAAGTTCCTCATTTTTGACCAACCATACATCTAAATAAGCTATAGCTTTAGAATTGAAGGTGGAAGTAAAAGACAAAAAGTCAGTTGACTTGTTAAGTTGGTCTAAAATTAATATACTATCAGCTTCACTGCCCTCTAGTAAAATAAAGATGTCATCCAAGTACCGGGTGTAGTACCTGATCTTGGACATGAGTGATGTGTTGTAAAATACATTACCCCTTTCCCAGTAGGACATTACAATATTGGCCAAACTGGCCCCACAGGGCGACCCCATGGCAACCCCAATTTTTGGAGATAAAAATTCTCTCCCAATATAAAATAATTTATTATACAAGATCATATCCAGGAGTACGGTAACAAGTGATATTTCATGTAATGGGGCGCCCTTACTAAAGTAAACTTAGTAAAGTGGGCGATAGACCTGAAGTTTCCTATAGAAGAGGTAAAAATTTGAAATCTTTACTAGAACAACCGGAGGGTAAATGTAGTCGAACTCCCGGCACGTTTAAATGTCAAAACTGCAACCAGTGTAGGCACATTCATGAATCTAATAGATTCAAGATAAATAACACTAGATTTGACATTCGTTGCAGATGTACTTGCAACTCTAGGATGGTTGTTTACCTAGCTCAATGCCAAAAATGTGCTGGATTCTATGTTGGCAAAACCGAGCGTAGATTAAGAGACCGTATTTATGAACATCAATACGCAATCAGTAAAGCAAAACAAGAGAATGCACTTGCCAAGCATATTATCCAGCACAAGGATCACCATTTTAGATTCCTAGTAATAGATCAGATGCTTGACACTATGAGAGGGGCTCCTTTACATTTACTTCTGGAAGCATCAGAACTACGTTGGCAGATTAGACTAAATGCCTACATACTACCAGGTCTGAATGAAGGCTGCTCTATTAGCAGCCTTCTAAAGTTAAAGAATTTGTCTGATAACTAATGTTTATATGTACTATTTTTTCATCTAAGAGCAGTATTTGGTCTCTGCTTGAGTGGCAATAGTTTAGCGTGTATGTTACCATTTAGGTTTCTTATTTGTGGTTTTTTATCTGTGATTAATGTGATTTTATTTGATAATTGAGTGTATGCTTTTAAATTTTAAATATTGGCTAAAACCTGTATGATTGGTCTATAGTTTTACCAACCAGTATTTTTGCACTATTTAAGGTGTCATTTCATGAATGTGATTTGTCTGAGGAAGTCTGCATATTACTGCAGACGAAAAGCGCTTTACTTAATAAATTCTCTTTGTCCTGTGGCTGCTGTGTATCATCAATTTAAACCTTTCACTGCTTTGGATCCGGTTTATTTTCTTAGTTTGTGCTTGCTTGGTTTATTCATTGTTCTATGGCTTCCGGATCTGTTAGCAGCGACGGTTTTTCTCCTAATGCTACTCCAGCATTACTTAGGAGCTGTAATAGTGCCCTTCCAGCACCAGCTACTTCGTTTACTGCCGCCCAGGACAGTATGTTTGACTCGTTATTCCAGAGGATGGACTCGCTTTGTGCGAGACTAGATAAACTCAACACTCAACAGCAGGATATGAAAAATCTTTTCGTGCCTTTTGTGAACAACTTTAAGACCACTCTTGCGGAGAATACGCCAGGGGGCGCTGTGCAATTAGCTGATACTACCGCATTTTTGTCCCCACTGAACTTACGTAGTGAGCTTGGCTTTCTGTTACCATCAAACAGTGGGCTGCCTTCTATAAACATTTCTGACTCCCTACAACGGCCAGGTACAAGCAATGCTACTAATTTAACGGATCGCATAGTTTGTGTTGAACGCCAACCGAATATAGGTACAGGTAGCGAACCACAGAGTCAATCAGTTCCTATTCAACAAACGGAGGATGTTAACAACCACCCTGCTAGCAGTTTGCTCAATGGGGCCCCAGTACTTGGTAATTGGCTTTCTGAAGACTTTGTGTTTACCGGACATGGGCACAGGGCAGCACTTACGATGCCAACTAGTCGACCTGACAACCAAGAGGTAAATAATTTACTAGTAGATAAATTGAAAACATTTGACAAATTATTGCTTAAAGTTAAAAAGTTAAAACTGGAAATTTCTTACTTTAATGAGTGTATTGCTTGCAAAGTAATTCCTAAAGGCCTGAGACACTTTCAATACCCTACAGGCTTGGTGTTGAATTCAGACTTTCATAAAGAACTTTTAAATCTTTTTGACCAACAAGGATTTGATTTACTCACATTAATGATTAAGCATTATTTGATTTGGGTGGTTCAGTTGAATGACGAAATTACTGTTTTGGATAACTCTATTAAATCCCATGAGGAATTTGGCAGGTACAAATATGACTACAGTAGATGCTTTAGTAGCATCGACCAGTACCTGACCAAATTAAAGTTTAATAAAGTAAAGAAATTAGAGCGTGACTTGAAGGCGTATGAACAAGGGGTAGCGTACCCCCCTCCTGCTCATTCGCAATCCTGGTACCCAAACACGGCCAATGACAATACCCCCAGCACAGTCACTGGCAGTGAGGCTCCAACCAATAACATCAGAGATATGGATACGTTTGGAGATGCACAACCCGACCATGGAGTCAGGAGGAGTGAGAGGTTGCAGAACCGGAGACAACAATCTACACACAATGCTACCCTCACTGGTCAACAGCAGGTTTTTTACAATGCCAGCCGCCAGGGGGCTATTCCAAAACAGAGGAACAATTTTCAGCAACCCAGCAGGGCGAAACAACAGAAACAGAACTTTCAGAGACAGTAGTTACTAGGTCTGTCGGTAACCCGGCCCTACCCTTTTACCTTGGCGAGGGCCTGGTTTGTTCTGATACTGTTGTACCTAGCTTGGATTTACCATCAGTCTCAGTAAATAACCCACTGGCACATGTAGCTAATTGTTCGGCCTCCTTTATTAATGGAGCTGTGAGACCTGTTATTTCTACCAACCAACTAGGTGACTTTAACATTTTTAATTATTCTACAGTGCCTATTCCGGATGAATTAGCTGATTTTTTATCGAAAGGGCACACATATGTTCCTCAGCAAAAGTTTGATTTAGTTAGGACTATCATTGATATCAAACTGTTTGCTCGCAAATTGAACTTTAATTTGTTGTTTGAGCACAACATTAACAGTAACAATGTTTCTTATAGTAATATTAGGGTCCCTAGTATGTTTAACCCTCCTTTGCACCCTTTAATTCAATCTTTTGAAAACATGTGTGAACTTGATTTAAGAAATAGTAATTTGTACTTATCCAATTCAGGTGCTAGTGATATGGGCAAGGAAGAAATGTTACTGCTTGATTTTGTTAAGTCACACTGTTTACGTATCTGTAAACCTGACAAGGGAGGAGGAGTTGTAGTTTTTGATAAGGTTGATTACTTTGACAGAATGCTCGACCTACTTTCTAATGATGCATACTCGTTAAGTTCTAGATCTGAAGTTAATAATGCCTATCGTAGCATTAAAAACACTTTAGACGAAATGCTCCTCGAAGGTAGACTCGACCAAGCTCAACATAAATATCTTACTACTTTATTTCCTAGATTCCCTTGTATCTTTGGGATCCCTAAGATACATAAGGATCTTATCAATCCTCCCATGCGCCCTCTAGTAGATGGACGAGGATCTCCTACATACCCCTGTGCAAAACTGGTAGATAAAATATTACAGAAATATTTGAAGGATGAAGAGCAAATTTGCAAGGACTCCTGGTCCTTTTTAGCTAAAATAAAGGAACTTACATTCAATAAAGAGTACAACTTCTTGACAATAGATGTCAAAGATTTATATACCTGTATACCTTTACAAATAGCCATCGAATGGGTAGCCTTTTTTCTTAAAAGTGGTAGCCCTTTTTCTTAAAAGTAAGGGCGCCCCATTACATGAAATATCACTTGTTACCGAACTCCTGGATATGATCTTGTATAATAATTATTTTATATTGGGAGAGAATTTTTATCTCCAAAAAATTGGGGTTGCCATGGGGTCGCCCTGTGGGGCCAGTTTGGCCAATATTGTAATGTCCTACTGGGAAAGGGGTAATGTATTTAACAACACATCACTCATGTCCAAGATCAGGTACTACACCCGGTACTTGGATGACATCTTTATTTTACTAGAGGGCAGTGAAGCTGATAGTATATTAATTTTAGACCAACTTAACAAGTCAACTGACTTTTTGTCTTTTACTTCCACCTTCAATTCTAAAGCTATAGCTTATTTAGATGTATGGTTGGTCAAAAATGAGGAACTTAACAACTATGTAGCAAGTATATTCAGAAAGCCTACACATTCTAACTCATTCCTCCACTTTAGTAGTTGCCATCCGAGCTATCAGAAAAGGTCCGTAGTTAAGGGGCAGCTTGTGCGAGCAGCTCGGATGGTGAGTTTGGAGGATGATTTTCTTAAGGAATGTAATACACTTAAGAATATGTTTCTACATAGAGGGTATCCATCCAACTTACTCGAGAATTTAGTTAGAGAAGTCACTAACAAAAGATTAAGTGGTGTGTACCAACCTATACTTAAGATTGCTCCAACTGGTGAACCTGATCTTACGTCAGAATTTGTGTTTATTGAAGATTTAGCATCTGACTCTCATACAAACAATAGATTAATCCTTACTTATTGCCCTACCAGTTTTCTTATTATGGACATTATTATTAAGAACTGGAACATTTTCCGTTCTAATCATATAGTGTTCAGTAAAGTGGGCGATAGACCTGAAGTTTCCTATAGAAGAGGTAAAAATTTGAAATCTTTACTAGAACAACCGGAGGGTAAATGTAGTCGAACCCCCGGCACGTTTAAATGTCAAAACTGTAACCAGTGTAGGCACATTCATGAATCTAATAGATTCAAGATAAATAACACTAGATTTGACATTCGTTGCAGATGTACTTGCAACTCTAGGATGGTTGTTTACCTAGCTCAATGCCAAAAATGTGCTGGATTCTATGTTGGCAAAACCGAGCGTAGATTAAGAGACCGTATTTATGAACATCAATACGCAATCAGTAAAGCAAAACAAGAGAATGCACTTGCCAAGCATATTATCCAGCACAAGGATCACCATTTTAGATTCCTAGTAATAGATCAGATGCTTGACACTATGAGAGGGGCTCCTTTACATTTACTTCTGGAAGCATCAGAACTACGTTGGCAGATTAGACTAAATGCCTACGTACTACCAGGTCTGAATGAAGGCTGCTCTATTAGCAGCCTTCTAAAGTTAAAGAATTTGTCTAGATAACTAATGTTTATATGTACTATTTTTTCATCTAAGAGCAGTATTTGGTCTCTGCTTGAGTGGCAATAGTTTAGGGTGTATGTTACCATTTAGGTTTCTTATTTGTGGTTTTTTATCTGTGATTAATGTGATTTTATTTGATAATTGAGTGTATGCTTTTAAATTTTAAATATTGGCTAAAACCTGTATGATTGGTCTATAGTTTTACCAACCAGTATTTTTGCACTATTTAAGGTGTCATTTCATGAATGTGATTTGTCTGAGGAAGTCTGCATATTACTGCAGACGAAAAGCGCTTTACTTAATAAATTCTCTTTGTCCTGTGGCTGCTGTGTATCATCAATTTAAACCTTTCACTGCTTTGGATCCGGTTTATTTTCTTAGTTTGTGCTTGCTTGGTTTATACATTGGAGAATATACTCAAGAACTTAAACCTGACATCAAAAAATTCCTGTCAAATTCAGCAGCAGAAAATAAGAACCATAAGCACTTCAGAATGAGTCATCTAAAAAACACAACAGAGGAATCTTCTTTGAAAAAGGAACTGCATTCAGTGTTATGTAACCTTCAGGATCTGCCACTAAAGTTGATAAGATTGATAAACTGGATACTTTCAAGGGCAAATGTTCCCAGCAACTGAACAACTTCAAGAAATACTTGTGCAACAAAAAGGACAGATATCCGCTATGGAACAATCACTAAATGATATGGACTCTAGACTTGCAGAAGAACACCAGAGTTTTTATTAAACCAAAACACCTATCTACTGGAAAAATTAGACGACCTAGAAAACATAACTAGGAGAAACAACATCTGGCTATATGGACTACCTGAAAAAAGTGAAGGGGACAACTTAACTAACTTGCTCACATCCTGAATTCCTCATGTACTGAAATTACCTGAATCACTTTCATATGTCATTGAACATGTTCATAGATCATTAACAGTATTAGAAAACATATCTACATCAAAAAGTAAGCCAAGATCTATAATTATAAGACTGTTCTCTACTCAGGATAAAGAGGTAATACTAAAATGCCTAGTCTAATTAATCTATTAAATTCCAAGGTGCTTTAATCAGATTTGACAGTGACTATTCTACAACTGTGGTTTCTAAGAGAAGAGAATTATTTCATTTAATAAAAACTTTAAAAAAAGAAACAACTGAAAACATCTATTTCCAGCAAGACTGAAAATCTTCCTTCCAGAGGGTATTAAAATATTTGAAATGGTGGAACTAGCAACAAAATATTTATTCAGCAACAATGTTTTTACATAAGTGGAAGCAATGGACTGGAAAGAATTGCTGAAAATAGTTGGAAAACGATGGAACAAAAGAAAAAAAATGAAGGACGAGTAAGCATATAAAGTGTGTGTGTGTGTGTATATATATATATTAAAAATTCTGAGATAAGTTAGTGTTACATCACAACTTTCTATTATGAAAGTCATCTATTAAACGGGTACATTTTTTCAGTTATTAGCCTATCTATTCCCTTAATACTAACAACTTCAATTCTATTATCGATGAAGCATTATAATTAAATAAAAAAGTCTCCTTTAAGGAATAAGTAAAAACTACTTATAAATCATAACCATAGCATACAGCTTAAATGAAATATCTATGCTAAATTGATTAGAATAAACATTATAATAAAGATGAAGAACGCAAACGGCAAGGAGCGACGCAGAAAATAGAGCTCCACAAAGGGACAATAGTAGTAATTGTCCAGCAAACCACTCGTTCAAT
Source organism: Protopterus annectens (assembly GCF_019279795.1). NCBI lineage: Eukaryota > Metazoa > Chordata > Ceratodontiformes > Protopteridae > Protopterus > Protopterus annectens. Next base: position 372,042,695 of record NC_056744.1, on the reverse strand, counting down.
CAGAAATGTAAACGCTGAAGTTGTATATAACAAAAAGTCTTTATTAGACAAGCACTTTCCCTAGATGTAGCTTCTTCAGGTCTATTTAATAATACATTTAACACAACTGCCAATATATATAGGCATGACACTAGGTTGGAAGTTCATCTCATTACATATTTAAAAGGGAAACATAAAGTCAGCTGAAGCTATTCTAATCTGAAATAGAAAATATAAACAATATATTCTAAAAACAAATATGTGATATACAAAAAATCACACACATATATATATATATATATATATATATATATATATATATATATATATTAATATAATCAATTCAAAATATTGTGTTTGGTAAACAAACACATAAATGTCTATGTAATAAAAATATATATATTGAAAAAATGTTTAAAAACTGTATTGCTCAGATCTCATAATAATGAGTAACAATTCATCTTATAGGTAAAATTTGTATTAAATATACTTGTGAATATATGAAAAATACATAAAAAAATTGTATATATATTACTAAAACATATTGTAAAACCGTATCTGTGAATATATAAAAAAATATATAATCTGTATATATCTCCTATAAAGACATATGTAGATCTGAAATGCAGCTATATAAAATGGATATCAGATATACAGTATATATCCATCTTATATCCATATATATTTTATTTAATTTTCCTACGCTTTCTTAGCCTTGGTTTTATAGATGCTCTCTCATTCAAACCTGCCCCACTGTCTGCCCTTAGACGTATAATCCAATCACTTTCCTTACTTTCGGTGTGATTTCTAATATCTCCCCCTCTCATACTGATAGGTATAACTTCTAGTACTCTAAAGAGAAAGTTATCTGATGGATCATTATTCATGACATGTTTAGCTAAAGCATTGTTGAGAGATCCTTTCTTAATGTTATATATATGTTCCCTAATACGATCTCTAAATTTGCGATTGGTTTTGCCCACATAAAAACTAGTACATGTTTGGCATACCGCAAGATAGACTACATTACATGTCATGCAATCAGCTGCAGTGGTAGTCCTGAAAGTCTGTCCTGTATCAGGATGTGTAAAGGATGAATTGGTGTCTATATATAAACAAAAATTACACTGACCACATGGCTTGGTGTTACCTAAATCTGTGTTTATATTAGTCTCATTAGAGTAACATAAGATCCTCTTGAGGTTCTTTTTATTCCTATACTGAAATTTCGGGGTATCGCCAACAATATTTCTAATATCATCATCTATCTGAAATACAGTCCAGAATTTACTAATGATGTCCTTAACATGGTAATGATCAGACGTGAAAGAAGTAATAAATTTAACAACAGATGTAGTATTACAGTTGCTAGCCTGATTACTTGTGTCCTCATGTGGTCCAAAATATGGTGTCGCAGTGGTACATCTTAAATTTGATAGATCTTGCAAATTATTATTCACCTCATGTGTGTCATAACCTCTCTCTAATAATCTATCATTCAAGTTGTTAAGTTCTATATCAAAACCTTCATTTGTCGGGTTAAGCCTAGAGGCCCTTATTGCCTGTCCTCTGACTATGTTTTTAAATACAAAGGAAGGGTGCATGCTTGATCTCATTAACAGGGAGTTGCTATAGCAAGTCTTTCTAAATATGCCTGTGTTGATCAACCCATTAGGTAGTCTCTCAATGTATAGGTCCAAGAACTCAATCTTATTCACTGAATAGTTCAAAGTGAATCTAAGAAAACTAGTTAGAGTATTCATAACTCCTAGAAACAACTCTAATTGCTCCACTGTCCCCTTCCATAAAATAAAAACATCATCCACAAAACGTCGAAAGAATGAAACATGTTTCATGAAGAGTTCTGTCCTAAACAAGACACTCTCCTCCCACTGAGCCAAAAACATATTCGCATAACTATTGGCGCATGGTGTGCCCATTGCAACACCATCGACCTGTTTATATGTAACATCACCAAAAACAAAAATATTGTTATCCAATACCAATTCCAGGAAATGTAATATTAGATCCATTTTCACAGTGTTGTAGTTGCTATGTGCTTTCAAATAATCAGAGATAAAATTAAGGCCAAGTTCATTCGGTATAACCGTGAACAATGACTGAATGTCAAGAGTAACAAAAATGCATACATCTAACTCAGTGTGATTACCAATACATTCATAAAGATCAAGCAGAAACTGTTTGGAGTCTCTAAGTACATATCTATTGTCATTTAAAATAGGTCTAAGGTTCTTTTCTATGTATACGGAAAGATGTTCCGTGACCCATCCACGCCCTGCAACTATGGGTCTCATGAGAGGGTCATCTAAGTTCTTATGAATTTTCGGGAGTCCATGCATGATAGGTGTCAATGGTTCTTTAATAGTTAAATATCCATAAAGATCTTCATCTATCAGTTTACTTAAATAGAGATCATGCAATGTATTCCTAATCGATCTTATAATACTTGATGTAGTGGCAGCAGTCACAACTTCATAAAAACTGTCACTCAACATATTTTTCATTGCTGTATAATAATGGTCAATGTCCATGACCACCACCCGTCCTCCCTTATCTGCTGGTCTCACAACAATGGTACTATCACTCTGTAGACTCTTTAAACTTAATCTTTCACTGTGAGTAAGATTATCTGCAAAATGATGTCTTCTACTTCTATTCTCATTGTGATATTTATGTAACTCATCCTCAGTGAGTCGTTGATAAGTCTCTATAATTGGATGATTCACTGGGACATATTCACTGAGTTTTTTAAACACAAATTTCCCATCTGTTTGTATTTTGGGATCACTATCTTTGTAAAGCAACCTGAGCATGACATTCCTGCAAAATAGTTTCAAGTCTATCACATTCTCTGTAATTGTGCTACTGCTCTTGGGTATAAAATTCATTCCTTTATTTAACAAAGTAATGTCATCACCAGTCAGTACTCTCTTAGAGAGATTATATACTAACTTGTTTCCTATTTCTTCCACATTTTTTTCAGAGTTTGATTCTGTGGGAATTCTTCTGAATATTTCCTGTTCTGGTGTCCGCGACTCATAGAGCGCGTACATCTGGGGCCTTTCTCCATTCGTACCGGAAGGGGAAAAGAAACATTCAATGCTGTCTCGGGGCATGTCATTATCTGACTACATTGTGTCTTCCGTCTAACCACTGCATTTCCATCTCTATTATCAGTAGCTGATTTATTTTTTATCACTTGAACTTTAGGATATAAATTAGTTCCTTTCTGCATACTAGGATGCATGATGTGTATTACATCGTTAGAATCATTTGAATTAGCATTCATAGATTCTATGATTTCATCATGCACAATGGTAGTATCAACAGTTTCTACCCTGTCAATTGTTATTGAGGTGGGAGCCTAACATTATTAATGATATCTGTATGCATATTACTATTAATAGCTCTATTCATAGCTTCCTTGTTCACATTAGCTTGTGTACCAATTATGTCTTTATTCGAACCTACTGACTCAGTATCACAGTTCTTGTCAGTTATAACACTAGATACATTAACATTACTAATGGCTTTGTTCTCAGCATTCACAATTCTGTTTCTACTATAACCTGCTGTATTGGCATTAGCAGAAACATGATGACTATTGCTGACATTACTAGTACTATTCAACACTTCACCAGAACCATTAGCATAATTATTAGCATTGTTATTAGAATTGTATCTGGGCCAAGTGAACACATGGCCCAATTTAAAGTCATTTAAGTCTCTGGTAATTTTATGCTTTTTCTGTTGTATCAGCTTTCTTTCTAGTGCTGATACACTATCCAACACATTCTCAAAAAGCGATAAAACAATACCTTCTGGAAACTCTTCAAAAATGGTAGATTGTTTATTGTTAATGTCCAAGACTAGGGCTTTCTCTTCTGGTTCGAAGAAATTAATTAGTAGCTCCAAATACCTCTGACTGGCTTCTAAATTAAGCTTCTGCCATGCTGATAAAAGTTCAGGGTAATCACGCCCCTGACTGGGCATATTAAAAATACGCAGTCCTCGTGGTACAATATTCATGTCTAAGCAAAAGTGCATGCTCCATTCCATATCATCCAAAAGCTGATGTAAACGCTCCATGTTCATCGTCTGTAGCGTGACGTCATCTCTAGGCGTCAAGGTATCCAGGCGCCAAGCTGAAACTGCTGTACAATCCAGATACTGTTTGAATCTACGAAACAATGACTCGTTCCTCTGGTGTTCACCTCGAGGAACGTAGTCTAACTCTATACTGGCCATCCTTAACGTATTCACAGTATAAAAATGTGTAAACTAGTACCAAACAGTTCATCACAATCTGCTCTGTGAGGTGACTGTGGCAAATAATCAATAAATGTCAAAAAAGAGAGTTGCAGCCACCTCTACCACTGCCACTAAAATTGATAAGATTGATAAACTGGATACTTTCAAGGGCAAATGTTCCCAGCAACTGGAACAACTTCAAGAAATACTTGTGCAACAAAAAGGACAGATATCCGCTATGGAACAATCACTAAATGATATGGACTCTAGACTTGCAGAAGAACACCAGAGTTTTTATTAAACCAAAACACCTATCTATTGGAAAAATTAGAAGACCTAGAAAACAGAACTAGGAGAAACAACATCTGGCTATATGGACTACCTGAAAAAAAGTGAAGGGGACAACTTAACTAACTTGCTCACATCCTGAATTCCTGATGTACTGAAATTACCTGAATCACTTTCATATGTCATTGAACATGTTCATAGATCATTAACAGCATTAGAAAACATATCTACATCAAAAAGTAAGCCAAGATCTATAATTATAAGACTGTTCTCTACTCAGGATAAAGAGGTAATACTAAAATGCCTAATCTAATTAATCTATTAAATTCCAAGGTGCTTTAATCAGATTTGACAATGACTATTCTACAACTGTGGTTTCTAAGAGAAGAGAATTATTTCATTTAATAAAAACTTTAAAAAAGAAACAACTGAAAACATCTATTATTTCCAGCAAGACTGAAAATCTTCCTTCCAGAGGGTATTAAAATATTTGAAATGGTGGAACTAGCAACAAAATATTTATTCAGCAACAATGTTTTTACATAAGTGGAAGCAATGGACTGGAAAGAATTGCTGAAAATAGTTGGAAAACGATGGAACAAAAGAAAAAAAATGAAGGACGAGTAAGCATATAAAGTGTGTGTGTGTATATATATATATATATATATATATATATATATATATTAAAAATTCTGAGATAAGTTAGTGTTACATCACAACTTTCTATTATGAAAGTCATCTATTAAACAGGTACATTTTTTCAGTTATTAGCCTATCTATTCCCTTAATACTAACAACTTCAATTCTATTATCGATGAAGCATTATAATTAAATAAAAAGTCTCCTTTAAGGAAGAAGTAAAAACTACTTATAAATCATAACCATAGCATACAGCTTAAATGAAATATCTATGCTAAATTGATTAGAATAAACATTATAATAAAGATGTTTAAAGTTGAATGCTTTTCTTTATAAAAAAAAGTTATTTGATAAGTATGTAGGTTTTCTTTGCTAAATTCATTGCATTTCCTATGCTTAGTGATTATTTGTGGAAGCTGTGTGGGTATTGTGAGTGAGGCTTGATTTCAATAGATTAATTTATAAATATTGGGATGAAGTGGTCTTTTTCATGAATACCTTTGTGCATTTTGAGTATTATATGTCAGGTGCAAGGCATACATTATTGTTTGGTTTTTGGGTGGATTCTTGCCCATAAAATATAAGTAGGGTGATTTAACTTTTTCAAAAGATTATAACAGGTATATGTTAAAATGTATTGGCACGAGGCATACCTTTTTCTTTGACAATTTTGAGCACAACTGGCATCCCGCCGTGCTCATGAGCTATTTTTGTTTCTCCCATTGAAGCTATGCATTTATTTACCCACTACATGCTGATTTAAAAGCTTCCGGTGCTTTTTGAATGCTCACAAGGTTGAGGTCAAAGAGAGCTTATAAAAAATAAAAAAAAAACTACCTGATGCTTTTGTAATAGAAAAATAAGTTTGCAGGCAGCTTATAAGATCAACTAAAGTGTTGATTGCTGTTGCAGAGCAGTTAAGCTGTCATTTTGTTCCTAAAGCTCACTACAACTCTACGTAAACACTTCCAGTATTTTTTGGCAGTGCACAGGTTTGCAGTCAAAAGAGTAATCAACGATAATAAAAAAATGGCTTAATGCCTAAAAATAAAAAAAAAAGCTGCAAATAACTTTTAGCAGCTAAATAAAGCATACATAAATAAATTAAAACAGAGAGATGTACAGACTTTACATTTAACTAATTAGAGTAAACCTAAGTTAAAGCCTTGGTACACATTAACAAATGATTTAAACAGTTAGTGAAGTCCTTACTTCTGATATAACAAATACCTCTATGGGGAATTACATTCTTTGCATGATTTCAGAATACATTGTAATATGTATTGAAATGTCTTTGATAAAGTCATGTTCTAAATATGTTTTTTGCAATAATATAATTTAACTATAAAAGTGTCATTAAAAAGCTACTAAACATGTACATTTATCCTAATATAGACAGAGGAAGTGAGTAAATGAAAACACGTAATTAAATTTAGATATATTTTAAAGTATGTGCTATGAGACCTATTATTACTGTATAAAATACAAAAAAATGCATTCATGAAGCATAGGCATTTATTTAAATTATTAATAAGTGAAGAACCAAAGAAGTCATATCTTGCAAATACAAGTATACTTTTTGATATATTAGAATAGGAAATCTGAATATGCCAAAATAATGAGGGGGGGGCAAAACCTTGAAAGCTGGGACATACTCTGTGTATTGCTGATGTGAATTTGGAGGGATAATGGAATAAAAGGCTTTGTATTAATATGCACCTTTTGAAAGGTATGTAGGTACATGTCTACTCCTCCAACAAGTCTTATTTTTGTAGTAGAAGTTACAACTGTTACTGGACTTAGGTAGCATATTGATAATATAATTTTCTGTTTCCTTTAAATTGTGAACACAGTTATATGCTGCACTACTTCCTTCCTATGAACAGCTAAAATGATGTCTGTAACTATTTTAATGCCTCATTTGCTTCCATAATTACTGATATTTGTAAAGTAATTTAGCACATTTATGAGAATTATATATGTTTACTATAAAATGTCATGAAGGAAGTTGTCTTTGAAGAAAAAAAGAACCCTATACCAATAATATAGGGAGTTGATCTCTTGGATGTAATCATTCTGGTTTTTAATAAACATTAAGTAAAACAATAACTTAAATACACTTACCATGTATGCAAGGTATACATACATTTTGGGAACATGAAGTAAACCTATGTATTCTAGAACTCAAAATGTAGAAAATGGAAAAGTGTTACCACCTCTCAAATCGGGTACTCTGGGTGAAAAGGCAGAATGCCTAAACTGATATGAAAAAATGATAGCAATATATGAGTTAAATAGGACAAAATAGTAAACATAGGGACACATTTTCAAATATTAATACTTGTATAAGTATATGGTTTATTTAACTGTTGCAAAGCTCATTACACCCTGACACATGCTGAATTTTAAAGCATTTATAACATTTAACACAATTGTGGAAGTAGCTAGGTAAGGAGTTTTTGGAAATACATAATAGTGTTAGATTGCTTGCATAGTTAAACTATTCAGGCAAGAGGTATTATACCTCACGTTGATTTTTGGATTCATATTTAAAATAGTTAATCATAACAATTTTGTGTGTGGAGTTTTGGTACCTTCTACAAAAACATATACTTTACTAATTTATTATAATGTGATAACTTCTCCAATAACATGTCTAAAGTACCAAAAGACCTAAAAGTATACTCTTTAACTCCATAAGCATACTAAAAATATGAAATGTTTGTTGATTAATGGTTTGAATAATAATATAAAAAGAAAAAGTCCGTTCAAATATATAAACTTACATAATCCACATTTGGTATTTCTTCAAGAAACATTTTGGAAGAAAAGAACAAATTAAATTCTAATGATTATAATTTATTGGCAAGTTCACACTTTAAACAGAAAAGGAGAGGAGGAGCTATATTGGTAAAAAAAAATACTTTGCTCCTAAAGTAATAAATGCTTATCAATATTCTTTAGGAATGTTTGGTTTAGTATCACTGGAAATAAGAATATTTATTATACATTAGTTAATACATACTGGATCCCAGGAGTTGGAATAAATACAGTAAACCAGCATCTAGAGGAAATAATAAACCTTACAAAAAGTAGTTTAATACTGGCAGGAGACTTTAATTGTATTATCAGTGAACAAGACACTGCTACAAAATTTAAAAGGAAAAAGTGTCTTCTACATCAAAGGCTGTTAGAAACTTCATAGACACTGCAATTATTAAAGATATTAATACATTTGGAGATCCAAATTCATTATTTTTTTTTTTTACCTTTTATTTGCATAGACATAAAGCTAATTCTAGAATATATATATATATATATATATGTGTATAAAATATCTCAAATGATTTAATAAAATTTATCAGACCATAATACATTAATATTTGAATTGGAACTAGACCCTGTACAATCAATACCTATTACTATAATAGCATCATATGTAACAAAATTGACAGATTTTAAAGAATTTTATATAAAAGAAATAATACTTTTCTTGAAATAAACATAACTAAGCAGATGTCAGAAGTCTACATTTGGGACTCCCTAAAAGCATATATTTATGGTAGGATATTATCACTGTATATTAATAAAAGGAAAACATGGAGTAAAGAAATGATGGAACTGCAAAATAAAGTAGATAAAATCAAATGGGAAATACAAAAAGAAAATTCTGATTTAATACCAGAATTGGTTCAGCTTAATAAATATAAATAGATACTTCATAAAACCGTGATTAATTTAGAAAAAATAAAATTAAATTCATATGAATTCTGCTAATCAAAGACAACTAGCAAACAGACCTAAAAATATCATTAAATCTAAGCAAAAGAAATTTATAATCCCCACACTAAGAAGAAAGCTACTGATTTGATTAGCATACTAGAAGGGTTTAGAATTATAATACATTTACTTCTACAAACCTCTTGGTCTCTTCAGTTGATAAGATTTAAAAAATTCTTAATAAAAATATCAGCAATAGATTAACACAAGAACAAATAGAAAATATTAACAAATCGATTACAATGGCAGAACTTAAATGAGAAATTAATAAGCTTAAAATAAACAAAGCTCCTGGACCAGGTAATATATTGCCTGAAATGTATAAATGAATGGCAAGACAAACTTTATCTTTACTTCTAAAAAATATACACTACAGTTAGAGAAGACATAATTATACCCCCATCTTGGAAATACTCATTAATATTCCCAATAATAAAACCTGATAAAGATGAAAGATTTTGTACATCATATAGACCCATAACATTGCCATAAACATTTTATAGTCTATGTTTAGTAATCTTTGCAAGCAGAATTAAACATTTCTTTCCCATACTTGTACATGAAGATCAAACAGGGTTTATAAAAGGAAGAAATGCCTATGACCATATTAAAAGAATAATAATACTAACTGACCACAGTAAACTCCAAAATATATATTACTATAATCTCCCTAGATATAGACAGAGCCTTTGATTCCACTAACTGGAATTATCTATTTTTAGTTTTGGAGGAGTATAAATTTCTAATGGACTTTTCAACTGTCATAAAATCTCTATATGAAAATACCCAAGCCTATGTCAAATTAGGATCTCATAGATCAGGACCTGTTAATATCATGAAAGGAACTAAACAATGCTGCCCCTTATCACCTCTATGATTTGCACTTTTGATAGAACTTTCGCAAATAGCATCAGATTAAATCCCAAAATTAAAGGTATAGAAATGGCTAGAATGCTAAACTTAAAACTTCAGATGTTTGCAGATGATATAATTTTGACATTGGCTGACTCTAATCATTCCCTACAAGCCTTATTTAACTCAGTATGTATATTGCAAAGTATTTCTGGGTTACAGTTTACTATATAACTGCATTGTTTAGCCTGATTTAACAAAAAAAAAAAAAAAATTCTATCTTGCGTGCTAATTTCCCACCTTTTCTAACTAAACTAGTCCAGTTTCCAGGCTTTGCCGGTTTCAGGACTTTAGTTTCAGTGTTCAGAGCTATCCAGACCTTGCTGTGGTAGTGTGAGGTCCTACTGCTTACCAGGGAGAGTGGGAGCATTGCACTGCCTATCTAACACTAGAGGAGTGGTTTCCAGCTCTGAAATTGCAGTTTTATTGGCCATTTTGGGCTGATTTCTATCCCTGTCAACTTTCTGGCATAAATACGCATTTTTGCACGTATTTGTGCACCACAGGGCTAAAGTTAAACTATTCCCTGTGCCAGAAAGTCTGCTCTTCTAATTTTCCCTTAGAACTAGCTAGTTTCTCAACAGTCGCAATAAAATCTGTATACCTGTGACTAGCACTTGCTCTAAAACATGCTAAAAAGCACTAGGAAGCCTTAATTTGTTACAAGCACTCTCCTCTCCTTGGTAATAAGGAGAAAATAGTCATAGGCACGAGACAGCCTACAACTGCAAGTACCTTGCCAAAAAGTAAGGGAAAACATCTCTTGTGCTACACAAAGAAAGTACCTAACCAGGCATGTCCAAGGGTCAGCCTCTGGTGATTTCTCCTGTCCACCTGGTGAATCTGGGCATATTGGGGCAATGCAGCAATTGCCTCATGTACACAGACAACCCTCTCCTCCTACCACCAAACACTACAACCTGTGAGAGATGCACTTACATAGCCAAACTGGAAGCAAAGCTCTCTCCAGCCAAGATTGTGCTAGACAGTCACGAGGAGAAGGTTAACACCCACACAACACCTCAAACAACACAGTCTTTCAAAACCCACACCACCAAAACCCACACATAGCAACACAAAACCCACATATGCGGAGGCTCTTAACATTAACCTGCCCAAGCAACAAGGACCTCCGAAGCTGAAACACAAACAAACACCACCCCCAAACACAACCAAAGCGTCACATAGCTCACAACACTAGTGTGCCACCCAACAGCAGCCCCTAAGGCAAGACAACATACCCAACACTTTAGTCATAGGTGACGCTTTAGTCAGCCACACTGATGTCCCACTCACCAGGCTGAACAAGGAGAAGATTACAGTTAGTTGCCTGTTGGGTGCCAGGATCCACCACATAACGCATGCACTCAAGTCACTCTGTAACCGGTACAAATATGAGTCTGTCATTGTTTATGATGGAATGAATGACTTGAGACATACTTCCCTGGACTACATGAAAAGAGACATGGAAGAGCTCTGGGATCGTAGCCCAGGCAGGTGTGATTCTAGCCCTGAGTAGCATCCTGCCATCGACCAGAATGATACCACAGTATAAGGACAAAATTATTGACTTCAATAATTGGCTAAGCTTCTAGTGTCATTCAAAGGGGATCCAGTATCTGTTTGCCTGGGATGACATGATCGACCAACCATGATGCTTTGCAAGAGATGGTTTGCACCTGTCGCCCCTGGGATTCAGGTGACTGGCTAAGGCTCTTGCCACCCCTATAGTGCATTTTTTAGGCAAGGTTCAAAGGGCATAGCTACCACTGTAATGGATACAAACAAAATCTGAAGGTAGTGCTACTCCATGCTAGAACTCTAAACCTCAAGATGCACTCTCTTGAGGCTCTCCTAAAAATGGAGAACATTGATATCTGTGCAGTAACTGAGACCTGGTTCAAAGTTCCAGGGAGGACCCCTGCAGTACCAGGCTACAACTCATACCACACTTTTTGGCCACCAAACCAGGACCAAAACACTAAAGGTGGAGTAGTGTCCATATTCACCAAGGATATTCACACCTCCAGGCTTGGTTGCCCAACACAATGCATCTGAAATTCTCCAGTTGCAACTAACACTAGGTAAGACTGCAATACAAAGATCCCCCACCATGCTCCAAGATTCTCACTACACCTTTCTAAACATACTGGAAAATATTGAGGTACAACCAAACACCCTAATACTGGGTGATTTCAACTACCCTGCCATTAACTGGGAAAAGTACTCCTGTACCAGCACCTTTGCTCAACGGTTCTTGGAATTTATAAATTCCAATGCCCTAGAGCAACTAATTCATAGTACCATCAGGGGTACCAGTATTCTAGACCTGGTCATTACCATCATGGGAGATCGATGCTTCACACCAGTGGTCAGCCCCTCAATCAGATCAGACCATAAGCTAATCACGCTTGAGATCCACATCTACCCCCACCCCCCCTTTAAGGAAACCTCTGTAAAAAAAACTTCTCCAAAGCCAACTTCATGCTTCTCAAGTCAGAAGTAACAAACTTCATGACACCCATGAAGATGAGAACTGGAAGTTCAACTGCTGATTCCTACACTAAGGTGCTGTATGAGCACATTCACTCGTGCATGAACCAAGATGAAGGAAGCCAATCTGGTGGACTCTGCCATAAACAAACTGTACAACAAGAACCCAGGATTCAAAAAACTCCTTCACCAGCCTCAGTAGAAAGCTGAGTTCCCTCATAAAATCTTACAAAGCTAGTTACGAAAACAAAATTGGCAAAGATTCCAAAGACAACCACAAGGCATTCTATAGCTATGTCAAAAATCTAAATGGCAATATTCAGATCTGCTCTGAGCTACAGCAGAATGGCACTAGATATGCTGATCCCAATGATATTGCCAATATCCTGGCAGATTCAGTGCCAAGTTCAACCCCCTCTCCCCCCCATAAAGGGCCCATATCAATACCAAAAGAATGCCAAATTCCGGTAATCACGGCCACTCAAGTGAAAACCACACTGTCCAAAGCCAAGACTACAGCATCCATGGGACTAGATGACATCCCGGGCTGTGTACTGCATGAACTATAAAATGAACTGGCATCTCACCTATGTGTCATATTTAATCATAGCATCACCTCAGGCTTTGTGCCCACAGAGTGGTGTACAGCTACAGTCATCCCACTCCACAAGGGGGGGGGGGGTCCACTTTGGATCCTGAGAACTACTGTCCCATCAGTCTGACGAGCCTGATCTGCAAGGCCCTGGAATATATTATCATGGAACTTATAAACAAAGACATTGGCGACCTTCAAACACTGGACCCCACCCAGTTTTGGTTCATGAAGGGCCGATCTTGTCTCTTGAACCTGAACGAATTCTTCAAATCAAGTCTCCAGAGCCATGGACAAGGATAAGGTGGTTCACACAGCGTGCTTGGACCTCAGCAAGGCTTTCAACACCATCCCCTGTTCGGAATCATATATAAACTTACTAAGCTGGGCATTAATCCCTACTTCACTCGATGGGTTGCAAACTGGCTTACTGACAGAACACACACTGTAAAGTAGCTGACTCCAAATCCAGCTGTAGACAAGTAACAAGTGGGGGTACCACAGGGTTCTGTCCTGGGATCACTCTTGTTTGGCATCTACTTCTCTGAAGTACAGGCAAACACTAAGGGACTCTGGCTTACAAAGTTCCCAGATGACTGCAAACTGAGAGCCATTATTGAATCCCCAAATGATGTGGCTATACTACAAAAGGGCCTTATCGAAACAGATGCCTGATGCCAGAGGTTTAAGCTAAATGCCAAAAAATGTTTAGTTGTCCCCTTTGGGAAAAAAACACGTACCCGTGAACTACCACATAGGTGGCAATACACTAAATACTGAAAGTATGATAAGAGACCTAAGGACACAGGTGGACAGTGGTCTCACCTTTGATAACCACATAGCCATAACAGTTAAAAAATCCTTCTACGTGGCACACCTCATCATGAAGGGCTTTTCATCCAGAAAAAAGGAGGTCATTTTCCCTTTGTACTCAGCCCTCATTAAACCCCTTATAGAATACAATGCCCCATTTGGTATGTACCTCACAAGACATCTGCAACAACTAGAAAGGCTGGACAAATACCACACAAAAAGAATCACTGGACTAAAGCAGATGCCTTATGCTGACTGTCTAAAGAAACTCCAGCTATACTCTGTCGCATATCGCCTGCTCAGAGGTTATCTCTGCCTAACATACAAGGCCATGTCAAACTCAGAGTTGTTGGACATGCTACACTTAAAGAAATCCCAATCCCTCCGAGCTACACGCTCCAGGGATCTAAACCTTGTCATCACGATGAATAGAACATGCTGGAGAGATAGGTTCCTGACCCAGAGACTCTCCATACTCTGGAATAGACTGTTCATAACATGTCAGACAGAGCGCCTTAATGACCCTCTTCAAGAGGAACCTTAATGATTGGATGGGAGATAGGAAATTCACCCCGGGGATCACATCAGTAGCCCTGCTAGATGGATCCAGGAAAGTAAATATTTATGGGAAGAAATAGCCAGGGAATCATTATGGCTAGGCTTGTATAGGCCCAGGGGCTGAAAGCCTAGTACCTACCTGTGAACCTATAAATAGCAAAAAAACTCATATAAATAAAAAAATCACTAAATATGTTGTAGCAGATGGCAGACTTCAATATTTGGGTATTCACTTATCAGATGATTTGCAGGAGTTAATCTTATTTAACTATAATTCAGTATTGTATAAGATAAAATTAATGATGGATAACTGGAATACATACATATTTACAATGGAAGACAGGCTATATCTGATTAAATCAATAATTTTTCACAAGATGATATACCTCATACAAGTTATTTCTCTCCCTCCCCAAACAGATTATACAGAAATATAATAAAATGGTTTTATATTTTCTTTGGTACCCTAAAAACCCAGAATGACATTAAATAAGCACTTAACAAATTGGGAGGATGAGAGAATAAATTTACCTGATATAGAAACTTACATACTTTCCTCCATATTGAAAAACATAACATTATGGTTAAATCCTTCTGATACATCTATATTGAAACAATTACAAGAACAAATTAGGATAGAACCTATACGAAACCAAATACAAGAACATTTATCCATATTGTACAACCCATTATATTGGATGCTTAAAGACTATATATTAGAGAATGAAATCATCACAATTTCATCAAAGTATAGAAACTTTACAATATTGAATTAAAAAAAAATTGTCACTGAAGAACCTAGTATTAATTCTTGGCTTTTTTTCTCTTTTTTCCTATAGCAGTTATATCCAGTAATTTATAGACATTGCAAATTCATAGGATGAACATATTAAAACAAAGGGAACTTCTATTTTGGGACCAATGATTGGATCAGGACAGTATTTTCCCAGTCAATCAAATAATAGATTTAATATAAATAAAAAGATGTGGCTGTCCCTACAGTCTTTGAGACAATATATTATAAATAAAATAGATTTAATGCAAGTATCTTATCAGACAGAATAGACCTCAATTAATAGACTACATACTATTAATCAGCCTTTCCAAGGTAGTGGCTATCTGTAAACATTTATAAAGTTGTTAAAACAAAAAATTGTCATAAAAAATCATATTGGAATTATTTTGTATCAATAAGTGGACATCTGCCAACACAAGAAGATAAAGAATCAATACTTTAAATTTTCAAAATATACTACATTGTCACTTTAATGGCATTTATTTACTTGGAGATTTTTACACAGGAGTTTTCTAACTCCACACAAAATAGCTTTAATGTTTAAAAATGAAGAGGAGTGTTGGAGATGCGGAATAAAATTAAAGGCCAACTGGCAGCATGTTTTCTATAATTGTACATGTCTTAGAGTATTGGACTAGCACTAATTAATTTTTTCAGATTGTATTTAATGATAATTTTCATTTAACCAAATCTGTAGTTTTGTTTAACTCCCCTATACCCAAATGTGTTCCTAAAAATAAATCTACAATTATGTGGACTTTGCTTGCTATTGCACGTAAGATTATCACTTCTAATTGGAAATCTTCTATTCCCCATCATTTAAGGAATTAAAAAAAAACTTCTTTTGACAGTTGGAAGAATGGAAATTTCTCCTTTAAAGAACAGAACCAACAGAATTATCTCATACTACAGAAATTGGAAGACTGTAATGGAAATATTGGAGAAGAATAATATGAATATACACTAAGATAAAACCTTTTTATAACAAGGTAGAAGTATCAATTGTTTTGTATAGGCACCAATGTAAATAGTTTTTTTTTTTTAGGTTTTGAAGTTATAGTGTTACTTATTGTGACATAAATTTGTCTTTTCTTATGGTTAAATATCTTCATTGTAAACAATTTCATAGAGACTACTTACAGATGTAATCAAAATGAATTTCTTTCTGTTCTATTTTTCATGTATGACTGATTTATAAAATCAATAAAAATTTAAAAGAAAAAAAGAATAACATATGGGAGAGAAAAGAAAAGGAAAAAGTATTCCTTATCACTGGGAGTATTTACTACTTTCAGATGGTTCCTACACTGCAATTGAGAGACAGCTTAGTAATTATTTTTCTTCTTGTTTGGCACTTCTGAGCTATTTTGTTTCCATATTGTGCACTTTGAGTTTGTGTGAAATCTCACAGTACGTTCTGTAGGAATTTGTATTTATGGTTGTCACATTATATGGCCCATTGTAGTATGTTAGTAACCCTACCATATTTCCTTTCCATAGTACCCATAAGCTTCATGACTGTCTAGAAATGCATGGTTAGTATGAAAAGACAAGCAGTTTGTTGCCTTAGCTTTACTGCAAATATAAGTCAGTACCTGACATTTCTGTCTGCCAGTGTTGGTGGGAAACAGTACTGTAGCTAAAGCAATTTTTTACTTTTTTTTCCCTCCATATAAACAAAATTAGGTTATGTCTCTGGAACAGTCTGTGTCAGTCAGTTTAGAAGATGGCAATGAACATATATCAAGAAGTCACTCATTTTAAAAAGGACAAAAAGGAAATACTGTCTCCAGAAATAAAGCATCAATTCAGTGAAAGAAAGAATAACCTGATGTAAAAAAAGGGGAAAATAGTGTCTTGTGGTTGAGGGACAGATTGAATAATGAATGAGAATGAAATACATTTAAATGAAAAATATATATATACCAGTGTATCAGTCCCCAGCAGATCTTCAGAAGATGGAATAAATTGTAAAATTACTGCATGGTACAGGGATTTTAGTATGACATAAAAAAAAAAGGTATGTTAAAATACTTATTTTGTTTATGAACATAATGATCCTTGATATTAGTGGGAAATGATAAAAACACCAGTCTTCTTGATTTTTTTAAGATGGGTTAAACATAATTAAAAGATGTGTTGGTGTGGGGGTTACTTTTCTGTAACACTGTTCAGATGTGGTGCTGTGGGCGATTACTTTCCTGTAAAACCATTCAGACAGTCATGTTGCTAGTCACATCTGAGTGAATAGCTGAGACTGAATTAGCTTGAAATGTGTTTCTTGTGGTTACAGGGGAGGGATGTGTGGGGAGTACCGGCAGCTAACAAAGTCTTTAAAAAGATAATCTAATTTAAACACTTAATGTGGCTGAAAGAAAAGGCATATCACAGTGGCAGTAAAACAAGGTTAAGAACCTGTGAGAAGTAACAGAGATTATGGAAGTAGTAGTAGTTCTGAGTACTACTATTGTAGCATAATGGAAGGTAGCTCCTGAAGTGGAGGTCAGGATACTGTGATGTCATCTTCTGAGGACTTTGAGTGTACAGTGGAAAATGGAATGCTTACCAGAAAAAAAAAAAATACTGGAAATATGTCTTCCCCATCAAGTGCTTTTGATTTATTATAAAATAAAAACACCCGCGGTGGTGGTGCTGCGGTAGCGTTGTCACCTCGCAGTAAGATGCTGTCCAGTTCAATTCTCAGCTAGAGCGTCTTCTGCGTGGAGACATGCGTGAATGGGCGTACCTTCGTTGAATGTTGTGCGTCAGGCCTGGCAAGCCGGTACGTAAACATCAACTGCCAATCATTAGTGGACCGGAGTTCCGCTGTGGCGACCCCTAACCAGGAAAAGCCAAAAGACACAAAGTGTTGTTACTAAAACATTAGTGTTCAACAGAACTTTGTCATAAAGGTTTTAGCCATCATCCTCCTTTAAGCATGTGTTATGGGTTAACCACAGTTTAGTACTTTTTGTATTATCTCACTGTTAGTATAATCTGAGTTTTCATGTATTGCTTTCCTTAAATATTCACATTATTTTGCTTTGTAGGGCAGCTACAGATTTTTTACTTATGCTTTTATTAACTGAACCACATAACACCCTAGTATGAGTAGTTTTACCATTGTGTGTATATTATAGGTATATATATTAATTTATGTGTTATATATGTATCTGTATCAAATGTCTGCAAATTGTATATGCTTGCGTGTTTTTGTGTGGGGGTGTGTGTGCACATGTCTGTCTATAGTATATGTATGTGTCTGTGTATACACACCTCTGTCTTCCAGCTGTCAAGTCTGATGTGATGTGCATATTGCTCCCCAGCTGTGGCTAGGCCATTAAGACGTGCAGTCATAGAAACATGGACCTGTTCCAGTTTTCTTTCTATATGAGGGCATTTTTGTACAAGCACAGTGAAATGAAGGCTACAATGGAAATGTGGTTTGACAGAACTAGGCCCACAGACTTGCTCTGTACTATACATCACATTCTGCCAAACTCTCCAGTGGGTGCCTGCAATACAGTGGAGTAATTTTGGTGACTGTCCATTCTACTTTCTGTTGCCTAAATCACTGAGCTAAAACTTTTGTGGACTGGAGTGATCAGAAATACTTGCTTAACACTCAGCAATCATCTAAACTTATACATATTTTCCAAATATTCCCTTATTTCTTGTTTAGCATTCTGCAGTTGTTCTCCTTCTTGTTCTGTGAGATTCCCTTTATTCTGCAATAATTTAACCTTTGTCAGTCCCTCTAAATAATTACTATTACTTCTTAACAAAATTTCTTTCTATTTTATTTGTACCCTATTTTTAAATTCAATTTTTGTTTTATCTCACTCAACTTGAAGTTGAATATGTTTCTATCTTCCCTAATAATTGAAGAGTAGTTTCCACTACCTGTTTCTTAAATTCCAATTTTCAGCAGGTAGGTGGGAGAGCTCCAGTGTCTCATTTTTTTTACTTCATTAATTGAAGAGTAGTTTCCACTACCTGTTTCTTAAATTCCAATTTTCAGCAGGTAGGTGGGAGAGCTCCATTGTCTCTTTTTTTTTTACTTCATTAACCTGAAATTTTATCTCAGTTTTTATCAGTGCATGAGCTGAAATGATTATTGGATTAGTCAAAATTTTCAATTAAATGCACTTGTTCTTGTGAAATATAATTTATATCCAGTCTAGTCCAGTTATTGTACCTTGAGGGATAATATGTAAATTGCATCCAAGTTCCTTCTACTGAATTTACTTCATCTGTGTCAAATATTTTCATAAAATTCTTTAGAAATCTGTCCTCTTTTGCTATATTTTCCCTTCTAGGACCCATGATACAGCTTCATTGTTGAAAAAGAAGTTCCAGTCCCCTCCTACAAGTTATAGCCTCTGGTGAGAGCTGATATTTCTCCTAAAATTTTCTTAAGCTCCATAGTAACAGTTTTTGGTGGAATATAAATCCCAGATTAATATTCTTCCTTTACCAGTAGCCCTTAACTGTTGCAAATCTGCCATTACTGTCTTTCTCCCCTCTTGTATTACTATTGGAGTCCCACTAGCAATCATCATCATTAATCCTTTACCTTTGTCTGTGATATTCTTTAGAATGTCCAATCTGAAATCCTTTCTTTGGAAAGAAATGAGTATGTAAACTTGACAAATGTGTCTCCCACAGCATTGCTGTTTGCACTCTGCATTCCCTTTTAATTCTGTACTCTTTTTTTTTTTGTACCTGTAAGACCATTTACATTCCAAGAAACTAGGAAAGAGTAGCCATTATGATGATAAAGATATTATTCCAACTTATTATACATGACAGTTTCTAATGTGTATGTACAACTTTTATCTTACATGCACAAATTAATGTTTGACAGGATGATATTTTATACAATTATATAAACAAGAAACAGTACCAATGGCAAGGGCACAAAACGATAAACTGACTCTTAAGTGTAAAAAAATTAAAACAGTTAATACAATAGAATTGTCTTTAGTATAAAATGTACTGGGTGTGTCTTTTTCATCATCCTGTTCTGATGAAGTTTCTGTATTAAACAAATGAATGCACTTAACCTGGTTAGAGGGGCTGTTTGGAGGTTTTTTTTTTTTTTTTTTTTTTTTTTTACTTTTTATCTTTTATATAATTGTTTTTGCTTATCTCCATCTGAACCTGTGTCACATTTCTCAAGACTTTTTGTTTTAATGAAAAGCCTAAAACAAAAAAATCTAAATACATTATCAGAATACTCCCATCCCCTATAAACTTAGCACACACATCTATGCAGATTTTTAACAAGTGAAGTTTAACTCCTCAGAATGGGACAATTTATCCAAAAAGACAGCTGTACCCACAGGAATAACCTTATCTAAAATTAAGTTTACCCATGCTAAAGCAGTGTTACAGCCTTTGTTCCCACATACACTGATTGCTGTCTTTTTTTTATCTCTGTTTCCCTCGCAGATGTGAAAAACAGCCTGTATGCTTTCAGAAGACATTTTTTTAGCTTTAAAGAAAAAGGTGCTCTGGTTATCTTTAAGTAAAGCTAAATTATACACTGTTCTATTAAGGTTGCTGGGGTGGTTATTGTGTCTTATTCACTTACTGTAATTTCAGATGTTATTTTTTTTCATTGAACTGCTTTTCATTGTACCATTAAATTTTGCATTTCCCTCCACAAAGGATATCAACTCTGAGGTTTAATAGCTTTTACCTGAAGACAGCCTGTCTCCATGTGAAAGTAGTTAGCAATAAAAATAAAAATGGCACATGCTTAATGGGATATTTGTAAATTTCACCTAGAAAAGAATGTAAGAAATTCCCCTTATTAACTACATTCATCTGCAGATTTCTTGTCTGTCACTGAGCATTTACTAATGAAAAAGTAAGACAAGCTAATATCTTTGCACATGCAAGAAGATTAGCATTCTTTATGGCATTCATTATTGTGTCATATTTTTATAGTTCATAGTTTAAGCCAAGGACATTACTCTAAACATCACCCTTGTGAAAACAAGGGAAATTATCATTTTAATTCTACATATAATAGAGTCCATACATTTTTACACCCCACCATCACTACAGCAGCCCTGATCACAGATTTATGTTAACTTAAACTTGCTTCTGTTCAGTCTTTTTTCTAGTTTATATATTAAAATCTATATTTCTTACAATAAAAAGTGCTTGTTTAATATATTTAACACATACAACAGTCACTGAAAAAACTACCCCCACACACATTTAGAATGCCACTGACAGTACACTATGCAAATCCACTTTACAGTATATCATATAGTTTATATCACAAAATGTATACAAATACTAAAGAACAATAATGATTTTAGTTACAATCATTTCTTTTTTTCCTTTTAGTGTCCTTCTAAACATTATAGACATAATGTGGGGGTATGTGCTTTACAATCCACCCACAAATGTAACAAAGTGAACAAAAGTTGATTCTTTCCAAAGCCAGTTTTATTTGCAAAGCCATATTTCACCAGTGTGATTGATGCTTTTTAATCTCACATTTATTCACTAATTTCAGTGTTGTTCTTCATCTTCATTTTACATCAGTATCCTCTGGTTCAGGTCCAAGGTACTCCTGGTTCTTGTAAACCGTTCCTGTGCTCTTTAAATATCTTTCAAGAATTTTCCTTTGGAATATTGGAAAAGGTTTCACTGGAAAAATCTGTCTTTGAACTTTGCTGTCCGAAGAATGAGAAGCAGAGGTCCCTTCTGCTGCTGGCTCACTTTTTGTTAAATAAACTATTTTTTATTTCCTCCTTAGCCTGTTCTGCATCAAAAACATATTTGATCCTCCAGGAAAAATACTCTGAGGACAGCTGGATACAACAGCTTAAATATCCCACCCGCTTCTCAACATTTGGTTATTGCTGAGATAAATTTGCTTCTCTTCTGCATGGTGTTAAGTGAATAATTATTTTCCACAAACGCTCTGCTGTCTCCAATATTCATATTTTGCCCTTCTGCTACAGTTTTGTCGGGATCAACTCTTTCTGCTGGTATGAGTGTATCTTTAATAATATAGGTCTTTGCTGCTTTCTCAGAGCCAGGTTTAGAGCATACATTTGGTCTGCCCTTTCAGTTAACAAACTCTGCTGTGGAGCACCTGTTTAGTTGCACATTTGTGCTTTCATAGAATTAATAGTCTATTCCTTCTAGTTTCTCTGGTACAGCAGAAAATCTCATGTTTTCTCTGTGAGCTCTGCCTTCTAGCTCTACTAGTTTTTTGAATCAGCTATTCTTGAGAAGCCTGGTATGCATCCAGCTTTTTCTTCATTTTAACCTCTTATTTTTTTGCAGTTTTATCAACTTATCTGAGCAGGTAGGTAAAGCTTCTGTTTTTTTTCCATGCATTTGTTGTTTGAGTTGGTGTATTTCTTTGATGTTTCATTTATTTTAATCACCTGTGAGTACATTTATCATAGGAGGTTACTAGGCTAATGGCCCTGGGGCTCTTACAAGTCTAACCTAGAGTTTATCACCAAAAAAAAAGAAACCTCAGTCAGCACCTGTCACCCCTGTCAGTGAGGGGCACAGGTGGAACCCCTGGGACAAATTTGTGGTTTCCCATCCACTCATCAAGGTTGCGCTTGAAGAGGGTCAGCAATGTACTCTGACATGTATGGGAAGTCTATTCCAGAGACTGGCAGCCTCTGGGAGACAAACCTTTCTCTCCAGCAGGTTTTGTTAATGTTGCATATTAGTTTTATGCCTTTCAAGTGGGTAATGCACAAGCAGTTAGACTTACAGATATGGAGTATTTCTAGTAAGTCAGGGTCTGAGATTGCATTGCAGGTGAGAGACGGATCACTTCTGAGCAATCTGTCAATACCAAGTAGAGTGATAGTGATTTGAGCCTGTCTAGGTAGGACAGGTGTTGGAGACCATGGATTCTCTTTGTGAGGTATTTCTGTGGCCTTTTCACCTGGCCCAGGTGTTTGGAGTGGTACATACCAAACGGGACATTGTACTCAATTATTGGCCTAATGAGGGAGGAGTAAAGAGAGGTAATAACCTACTTTTTTTCTGGATGCAATACCTTTACTTATGAGATGAACCAAGTAAAAAGCTCTTCTGACCACTGCCACTACATGATGGTTGAATGTGAGATTGATTTTCAACCTGTGTACTCAGGTCTGTCACCACAGGTTGTGTGCTTAGGGAGTTGCCATTGATGTGGCAATCAGTAGGGGCTGTGCTTTTGCTGAATGATATGATAATACATTTTTCTGTGTTTAACTTAAGGCCATGACTTTGGCACCAGTCATTTGTTGCTGTTAGACCCTCTTGTAGTATGTTAATATCATTTGGGGGATTCAATGACTGCACCCAACTTACAGTCGTCTGCAAACTTGGTCAGCCACGGGCCTTCTGTCTTTGCCTAGACCTCTGAGAAATAGATGCCAAACAGTAGTAGTCGCAGGACAGATCCCTGGGGAACACCACTAGTGACGGGTCTGCTGTTGGAGGTGGAGGCACTGATTTAGACGTTGTGGGTCATCGTTGAGCCAGTTGGCCACCCACCTGATGAGATAGGGATTTACGCTAAGTTTTGTTAGCTTTTCGATGATACCCAAGTGGGGGATTGTGTCAAAGGCTTTGGCCTTCACTGAAACAGATCAAGTGCAAAAAAGTATACTTCTGTCAGCTTTATATGTCCAGATGGTTAAAGACTCGATCACAGCCTGATACTGAGCACAGTCTCACAGAAATGTAACTCTTTATATCAGTAGTATAAAAAAGCTAGACTGTCAGCCAATCAGGTAAACACAAAAAACTGTTTGACCAGTAGTTCACACCTTGGATGTGCTAGCTTCACAGAATGTAAAGCAACAATTATGGAACCAGTTGGCTTTGAGCTTAAGCACTGTACAACCCTGAGAAACACAGTGTAGACAAAGACCAGCAATATTCACTCAAGCAAATAAATAAATGCAGTACAGTCTTGTTAACAAAATGCAGAGACTGGCAATATTCAACCAAGGAAACCAATAAATGCAGTATAGTTTTAACAAAATGCAGAGACCAGCAATATTCAACCAAGCAAATAAATGCAGTACAGTTTTTTTTATCACTGAAACAGATCAAGTGAACAAAGTATACATATATCAGCTTTGTGTGTCCAGATGGTTGTAGAATCAATCACAGCCTGATACTGAACGCAGTCTCAGAGAAATGTAACTCTTTTTACCAGTAATATAAAAGTAAAGTTAGACCCTCAGGCAATCAGATAAACATAAAAAGCTGTTTGACCAGTCGCTCACACATTGGATGGACCTCCACTGTGAAACCAGCTGGCTTTGAGCTCAAGTGCTGTACAGTCCTGGAAAACAAAATGCAGAGACCAGCACTATTTAATCAAGCAGATGAATAAATGCAGAACAATTTTGTTAACACAGAGAGAGACCAGCAGTGTTCAGTCAAGCAAGCAAATAAATAAATGCAGTACAGTTTTGTTAATGAAAGGCAGACAGAAACCAACAATATTCAATCAAGCAAATAAATGCAGAACAAGTTTGTTAACAAAACAGAGAGAGAGACCAGCAATATTCAATCAAGCAGATAAATGTAGCACAGTTTTGTTAACAAAATGCAGAGAGAGACCAGTAATGTCAGCAATATTCAATCAAGCAGATAAATAAATGTAGTGCAGTTTTGTTAACAAAATGCAGAGAGAGAGACCAGCAATGTTCAATCAAGAAAATAATAAGCAGTACAGTTTTGTTAACAAAATGCAGAGACCAGCAGTATTCAATCAAGCAAATAAGTGCAGTACAGTTTTGTTAACAAAATACAGCAATATTCAATCAAGTAAACAAATAAATCCAGTGCAGTTTTTTAAGTTTCACTGAAACAGATCAAGTGCAAAAAAGTATACTTGTATCAGCTTTTTTGTCCATATCGATATAGAATCACTGAGCATGGTCTCATAGAAATGTAACTTTTTGTACCAGTAGTACAAAAGAAAAGTTAGATCCTCGGGCAATCAGATAAAGACTAAAACTTTTTGACCATAACCTCACACATTGGATGGGCTGGCTTCACAGAATGTAAAGCAATCCCCACCGGGAAACCAGCTGGCTTTGAGCTGAAGAGCTGTACAACCATGAGAAACAAAATGCAGACAGAGACCAGCAATATTCAGTCAAGCAGATAAATGCAGAACAGTTCTATTAGCAAAACACAGAAAGTAGCTCACACCTTGGATGGGGTGGCTTCACAGCATAAGAATTTTGAATAAAATGAACAACAGATTATAACCATAAAAAATATGCACAAAAACATAAAATGTGCTGTCTATACATTGTTAGATGTTTAATTGTTGTCCTTTCAAAACACATTTAATATTCAACATTTCATTAAATCCAGGGAAGTTATCTGCTACTAATAACATCTATCATTTCAGTTATTTATTTTCTAAAGTGTTATTAAAGTCACCTCCCTTGATGTGACTAATGGCATGGTCTAACACACACACAATAATTCAAACTTCCTATGATCTTTACTGATACATACAGACTTTTTCTTTATTTGTTATGATTAGCTTATTTTCACAGATGTGCTGCGAGAGCTTCTTCATTGTCTTATTAGCATAGACACTCTCACCCTTGTTATGAATGTTTTCATTGGAGCAAAAAGTCTTGAAAAAATTTGGCATAGGTTTAAATGGAAAGAAGCAGCTGCATAAGATATCAACCTGCCAAACAGTGTGTGCATGTAAGTCAGAATTTGGAAATACACATTCAAAACTGTCATGTATAATGCATGGGAGTAATAGCTTTCTGTCATAATGGCTACTCTGTCCATGTTATCATGCAGCATAAATATCCTTATAGGTATAGACAGCAAAGAGTATTGAATTATATTAAGAAATGAGCAATGTGAATCTGGAAAGAGATTTCTAGATGAAAATTCATCAGACTATGAGGGATAAAGGGAAAGGGAAATAATGCTGATTGCTAGATGGACTCCAGTAGTGATTAGAAGAGGACAATGACAATAATGGTAGACTTGTGGTAATAAGGGATTACTTCAATGGAAGGAGGTTATGCTATCCTGTATTTATGTTGCACTTAAAACTGTGGTAATAAGGGATTACTTCAAGTGAGGGGGGTTATGCTATCCTGTATTTCTGTTGCACTTAAAACTGCGGTAATAAGGGATTACTTCAAGGGAGGGGGTTATGCTATCCTGTATTTCTGTTGCACTTAAAACTGTGGTAATAAGGGATTACTTCAAGGGAGGGGGGTTATGCTCTCCTGTATTTCTGTTGCACTTAAAACTGTGGTAATAAGGGATTACTTCAAGGGAGGGGGGTTATGCTCTCCTGTATTTATGTTGCACTTAAAACTGTGGTAATAAGGGATTACCTCAAGGCAGGGGGTTATGCTATCCTGTATTTATGTTGCACTTAAAACTGTGGTAATAAGGGATTACCTCAAGGCAGGGGGTTATGCTATCCTGTATTTATGTTGCACTTAAAACTGTGGTAATAAGGGATTACCTCAAGGGAGGGGGGTATGCTATCCTGTATTTATGTTGCACTTAAAACTTTGGTAATAAGGGATTACCTCAAGGGAGGGGGTTATGCTATCCTGTATTTATGTTGCACTTAAAACTATGGTAATAAGGATTACCTCAAGGGAGGGGGGGGGTTATGCTATCCTGTATTTATGTTGCACTTAAAACTGTGGTAATAAGGGATTACTTCAAGGGAGGGGGGTTATGCTATCCTGTATTTATTTTGCACTTAAAACTGTGGTAATAAGGGATTACTTCAAGGGAGGGAGGTTATGCTATCCTGTATTTATGTTGTACTTAAAACTGTGGTAATAAGGGATTACTTCAAGGGGGGGGGGTTATGCTATCCTGTATTTATGTTGCACTTAAAACTAATATTGTGGAGATTAAAAAATATGGGGTGAAATAAGCTTTCAACAGGGAATATTATTTATTGGTGTGGACTGGAACTTGAATTGCAGTAGTGAGGATGTATTGGGGAGACCTAGAAGGGAAACTATAGCAAAAGAGGATAGATTTCTGAAGACATATATGAGACTATGATAATGTGAATTTAGAAGTAGGAACTTAGAATTTGGATATTATTCCTCAAAGTACAAAAACTGGGCTAGACTGGATAGAAATTATACTTCACAAGAGCATTTCTATTTGACACACATCCAGTAACCGTTTTAGATAATGCACCAATAAAGAATAAGATAAAGGTGTTGGGGTAATAAAAAGACACTGGCACTTTTTTCTGTTTTGAACATTTAAGTAGAAAATGAAAGAATGGGTAGTGGAAGTAATTTGAGAGTTGTTAAGGAAGGTAGACATTGTTCAGAAGGGAGAAGGGAATGCTAGTGAAAAGGTAAAATGAAAATGGAGTTTAACTTGTACAAAAGATAGCAAGATATTGAGAAAGAATTAACAGAAATTATTTAGAAAGGCTGACAAAGGTTGAAGTGTTGCTGAATAAGGGGAATCTCACAGAACAAGGAAAGGAACAACTACAGAGTGCTGAGGGAAAATAAGGGAGTATTTGGACTAGTTGACAAAGGGTGTAACTCTAGAGCACAACTACTTTTAGCACATTGACTTAGGCAACAGAAATTAAGAAGGGTTGTCACCAAAGTTAGGGAGCCCATCACAAAAAATTAACCAGAGGCCCTATAGAGGTATTGCATGCATTTCAGAAATTTTATGAAAAGTTATATAAAACATAGGAATGCTTTAACTCAGTCACAATAATTTCCAGAAATCATGAAACCCAGGTAGTGCTCCAAAGCGACAAGCCTTTAATCATCACAGACAAGCGATCTTCAGTAACAAAAACTCAGAAATATTTTAACAGTGTTAAACATATCAGCTTTTATATACTTAGAAGGAGGTGTGGAAAATATGTGTATTGTTTAATTTTAAGCCAGCCTATTCATGGCAAACAATGCAAACAGGGCCGTAACACTTTTAGAACAGCAAGTACCTACCCTCACACACTACTACTGATTAGATCAAACTAAATCCTAGTTAAGGAAACTGCTATGTATCTATTTGTAACCCACATTCCAAGATTAGGTATTATGAAAAGCATAACATAAACATAAAAAGATACACATAAAAAGACTTAACTAAAATCACCTTTGGCTAACTAATGCAATAAAGCCTTCTTCAGGTCTGTGACGAGAACTAAAATCAAGAAAAACACATATTATCTAATCATAAACATAAACTACAACATTATAAATATAAAAACATATTCGTCTAATAATATCTAGTAAATATCCATTAATGTATAATAGCTTGCATAAAACACTAAGTTATTAACAGCTCAGGAAAAATGTCAGTGCTTTGAAAAAAACTGCCATGGCAGTTTTCTTGTTTACAGCTCAAAAAACATGTTTATACAATGAAAACTAGTAGAAAAAAACACATAAAAATACAGAAAACAGTGGATGAAGTAAACTAGTAATGTATAAAATTGTGCAGGTGTATGCATGAGTGTGTTTTGAATTTACATGTCTGGTGTGATGCAATAAATCTAATCAGAGCAGAATTGAGGTTAAAGTAATTAAATATATATATATATATATATATATATATATATATATATATATATATATATATACATACACACACACAGATGTTCTACACATCATTTCTATCTTTATTATTTAGTATATTTTATATACATAAAATATTCCTCAAAAAATTGTTTAAAAAACTTATCTTTACAGATTGTGTGGCAACTTACGTAAATTCAACACACTCTTAATAAAACAATAGTAGTTAAGTGATGGTTTTCTGAATACATTTAATTTCAACTGCCAGCATAGTTCTTTTTTTCTCCATCACACCATTGATGTCCCCTTCAACCTCATCCATCTCCACACAGTCCAGAATGATAAATTTAAAACCAGAATGGCTTGGGTATTGATTGTCTGGATAAGGTGTTACTCCCGCATTTATGTCTGATGTCAGAAAGAAAGAAGACCTGAAAGTCTCCTTTTCAGTTTATTCATAGTCTTACCACATAAAATGAAGGACAGTCATTACACATGGCCCTATATATAACTTTTTTCAGTATTACAGTTACCACCTGCTGAAGATTTCACCATCTTTTTAAGATGGGGGCACTCAAATAAGTCACAATCCATCAAGTGTTGACAGAAAGTGCAGTTAGGTGGACCACAGATTGTAGTGCTTGTGTCATCCTGGTGTTCTTTACTCTTCTTTTCCACATAGCTACGTATGCTTCTGCTCTTTTTATATACAACAGTAGGGTGATCTCTTAAAACCCTTACAAGCTGCTGATTGTCAGTGAGGAAGGCCCAGTTCTCCTTAATAATGGTTTTAAGTGTATTGAAATCATAGGTGTAAGTTAGAATACAACTGCCCTTATTTTTCTTTTCTTTTGTTTTAGGCTGTTCTTGTTGCATAATTCTACCAAAAGGCCTATTCTACATAGTGTCATTTAAGCAATAACCCACGCCTGGGTGTGGGTAATGCTGGATTTACCCATGGTTGGCGTGGTTTGGTCATGAGGGTGAAGCCCGAGTGGCCAAACAAAGACAACTGTGGGTAAATCCAGCATTACCCCATTACCCACACCCAGAAGTGGGTTATTGCTATTATACAATGACATTATTTAAGAGAAAAATACTTCTTAAATAATGGCATTGTATAATGCCTCCTTGCTGCCCTTCTGCAGCTGTCGGTATTCTGGAGCAGTTCTGATGTACTGCGCATGCTTATGCAGTACATCAGAACTGTGTGTAGAGGAAGCAACAGAGAAAGGAAGATCTCCGTTGCTTTTTAAATGTGTCTCGCTATGTTAAATGCATTTAACATAGCGAGATAGCTTAAAAAAAAGCAACAGAAAACTTCCTTTCTTTGTTGCTTTTTTTAAAGTTGTCTCACTATGTTAAATGGGTTTAACATAGTGAGACAGCTTTAAAAAAAGCAACTGAGATCTTCCTTTCTCTGTTGCTTTTTTTAAAGTTGTCTCGCTATGTTAAACCCATTTAAACACATTTAACATAGCGAGATAACAGCAGCGGAGCTCTTCAGTTTTCCGTTGCTGTTCAACGCATACAAAAAAAAAAGACTTGTACTAATTGAAAAAGTCTGGGCAACTGGACCTTTTTCCATTAGCATAAGTCTGATTTGCAACGGGCACGCTGACCAATCAGCATGCACATTTTAGAATATTAATGGGGGGGGTCGTTGTATAATGTTAGTTTTAGAATCTTTAATGGGATCCAGGATTGTATGTAACATGTTTAATTCATATCCTCTGGTTAAGAAATGATTTTCAAGATCATTCATATTTTTGAGAAAAGGGGCCAAATATGTGGTAATTTGTGCTAATCTGCAGCCTTGTGATTTTATTACATTGTGTATAGTTTTTACTGGATGCATACTGTCTCTGTGAAGTAAGTAGTTCACTCATGTTGGTTTCCTGTATAAGTTACTAATTACTTTTCCTCTGTCTTTACCAGTACTGACAGTCATAACAAGGAACTCCACTGACTCCGAGCTGATGGAAGTGGTAAATTTCAGGAAGCAGATGGAGTTATTGATGTAATTGCATTTAGATTTCTCACTTTGCCAGACTATGAATACATCACCAATAAAGCGAAGGTAGCTGGTCATAAAACTGTGGTATTCTGGTATTTACTTTGCAGTGCAAATTCCTCCTCCCACTTGCCTAAGGCTACATTGGTCAGGCTAGGGGCCATAGCTGCACCCATGGCTATCCCCTTCATCTGTTTGTAAGCCTGATCATTGAAATTGAAAAAAATGTAACAACACTAAGTTTATTAGCTTTCCCAAGGGTTCATTTTGCCCTTGTGCAGCATTGTTATTTCTGCTATAGGCCTATGTAGCTGCTTCAATACAGTACAAGTGTGGTAGCACAGTGTATAGGGCTTTAGCATCAATAGTTACCAAAATGCTTTGTTCATTCACATACGCTTCTTTTATTTTTCTTAAAAAATCAAGTGAATCTAAAATAAAAGATGGGTGTTTTTCAGCAAGAGGCTGAAGAATAAAATCTAAGTATATGGCAGTTGTCTCTGACATGGAACCTCCACTTGCCGTAACATGTCTGTAATGTGGATCTTCCCTATTCTTATGGGGTTTGAGAATTCTAAAAAAAACAAGGTAACTTATAGTGAGGAGTGTTCAAATACTCAAAACAGTTTTCACTAATATGTTCTTCATTAAGCATTGTGTTTAGCATATCTTTCTATTCTATATATGCAGATGTTCTTCATTCCACATTGCTGCAGTCCTAACTATTGGGTAGTCCGCTGTCCAGTCGGCCCGAATACCAAAGTATATGGCTGACGTCGGTCACGGCGCATTAGACTGACGTCAGTACGTCAGGGTACTAATGCGCATGACCGACGTCATATCCTCAGTCTTTTTTGCCGCATGGTCCGATGCAGAAGCAATTTTGCGAGTGCAGGTTGGCGTTCTGAAAGTTTCTGAAGTCAGAGTTTCAGACCGAATCAAAGTTGGCTAAGTACCCGTTGGGAATATTTTGGTTTTTTCTTGCCTCAATATTTAACGGATGTCAGAAAAAGTGAATAACTGTATTTCTTGTGGGAAACAGATACCTCATAGGGATTACCATACTTTGTGTATACCTTGTTTAGGGCCTGAGCACGGCGTTGTTGGATGCCGCTCTTGTGCTAGATTTAACAAACGCACTATTAAGAGAAGGTTAGACTGTGCCAGGTTAGTGTTTGGGAAGCGTTGTAATTATAAAATGCCGTCGGATGCTCCGGCGCCGGCTTCGACTAAAACGCAAGGACAAAGCAGCAAAGCCTAGAGTGGAAGAACCGACAGTCCCAGGCGTCGGTTCTTTACAACTCAGTGGAGCGGAGGTTTTGCCAGGTGTTTCTTTGGAGTCTCAGGGAGAGACTTTACTGTTACAGGATGTATCCTCTCAGGAAGTAGGCCAGGCTGAGGGGGCTTCTCAGGTGGCTGTTCTTCCTTCTCTTCCTAAGGTGGTTAGAGCCTCCCCTTCTGTTTCCAAGGCTTCTTTGAGGGGCAGGCCAAGTTTTGCTTCAGTGGGCGTTTCTCCTAGTGCCTCAGGGTCTTTGCCTAAGAAACATATGCTTAAAATGGCAGAGGATTTGATTACTATGATAAGGGGTTCTATGCCCCCTCCCTAGGGTGGAACCTGAGTTTGAGGGTTTTGAGCAATGCTCGGAGGCTTCTGAGTCTTCCGCTGAAGACTTGCAGGAGTACCCTCCTTATTCTGATTCTGATGTGGATGATTCTACTCCTTCAGCTTCTCCTCCTGAGGATTTTTCATTTTCAGAGACTCTGCATTCCATGAGGGAGCATTTTAAATGGGAAGGGCAGGATTTCTCTGATTCCAGGAAAAGGCTTAGGGAATTCTTGTTTTTACCCCAGCATAGGCCTTTAGCTATACCTCCTGTTTTGAATGTGGTGGAAGATGTTTTGCAGAGGCTTCCCTGAATCCTGATTCTTTGCCTCCTGCCCCAGTTAAACCGGATAGGTATTATAGGGTGCCTGACGCTCATAAGTATCTTTTTAAGAGTCCTAGGGCAGACCCGGAAACTGTCTCTCAGGGGCCTAAAGGTGTGAAGGCCTCAGTTGTTAAAATCCTGTCCCTCCTGATAAAGAGGCAAGGGCTTTGGATAGATGGGGAAAGAAAGTGTATACTTCTTCCACTTTAGCCATGAGGCGTTGAATTGTCAGTTTCACATGTTAAAATATCAGAATTATCTTCTTTCACAGTTGAAATCTAAGGTGGATGCTCTGGCGGAAGGTATTGAGTGTAAAGAGTTGCAGGATTTAGTTCATGTGTCTGAACAAGTGGGTAAACATTCCTTGCAATGTGGTTTTGATGCTGTGCAGGCCTCCTCTAGGGTGGCTGCCACTGGTTCTGTTCTTCGTAGGCACGCCTGGTTGAGAGATCAGAACTTAGCTGAGCATGTTAAGACAAGGATTTTGGATGCTCCGTTACAGTCTGATGTGTTGTTTGGTTCGCCTGTGGAAGCAGTTTTAAAGAAAATGGAGGACAAGGCTAAGTCTATGCAAACTGTTAAGGATTTTTTGCAGGTGCAGCGTCCGAAGTTTAGTAGAAATTGGCCTACTAAGGGGTGGACTTATCCTGCTTATGATTCCCAGTCTAGGGGTAGGTCTAGACGTGGTAGGGGCAGAGCTCAAGGTTCTTTTAGGCCTAGGACAGGAGTTCACCTGCTCAGACTTCTGGTGAGGGCAGGGGTCAGTCCTTTCGTAAGCAGACCCAATGACCTGCCTTTTCAGCTGCCAGTACCTTCTCGCCTGGCGGCACCTCTAGGAGGAAGACTGTCTCTTTTCAAAGAAAATTGGGATTTAATTACCCAAGACAAATGGGTTCTGGATATCATTCACCACGGTTACAGGTTTTATTTCCATACCTTGCCTCCTTTCAAAGGCATGCCAGACATTCCTCCTCTACAAAGAACAGAGGCTCGCAGACAAATTTCTCTGTTAATCCAAATAGGAGCCATTCAGTCAGTTCCTGTGCCAGAAAGGGGCCTAGGATTTTATTCTCGCCTGTTCCTAGTACCAAAGAAGGGGAACACGTGGAGACCAATTTTGGATTTATCTATCCTCAACACTTACCTGGACATTCCAAAGTTCAAAATGTTGACGTTACAACAGCTTTTACCTCTACTGGGCAAAGATCACTGGATGGTAACTTTAGATCTCAAGGAAGCTTACCTTCATGTGCCTATAAGACTAAGTTGCAGAAAGTATCTGCGTTTTCGAGCTGGAAATTCTCATTATCAGTTCTCTGCATTGCCCTTTGGCTTATCTACTGCCCAGAGTATTCACAAAGGTTCTGGCTCCAGTGATAGCTTACTTCAGGCTGAAAGGAATTCAAATCTATCCTTACTTGGACGACTGCCTGATTCTGGCTCAAGAAAAGGAAGACCTTCTACAGCATTTGGAATATGTCATAGCAGTGCTAAGATGCCTAGGGTATTCTGTGAACGAAATAAAGTCCAGTCTA
The DNA here is from genome assembly GCF_019279795.1 of Protopterus annectens. NCBI lineage: Eukaryota > Metazoa > Chordata > Ceratodontiformes > Protopteridae > Protopterus > Protopterus annectens. Next base: position 372,008,522 of record NC_056744.1, on the reverse strand, counting down.
GTACCCTCTCAAGACATGTGCTTTCTGAGTGTGAGACTGAATACAGCAGCCCAGATGGCCTTTCTAACCCCGGACAAACAAAAGAATCTTTCCAGTTACTTCCATCAATTATCTCTTCAGTCCGGGCTGACTGCAAGGACAGTCCTTCAAGCCTTAGGGTTCATGGCATCTTGTATTCTGGTGCTTCCCAATGCCAAACTGCATATGAGGAAGCTACAATGGTATCTCAAAATCTATGGACACAGCACTGCCAGGATTTGGACACTGTCATTCAAATAATACCTTGCATTCAAAAGGAATTTTTGTGGTGGGCTCAGGAATGTCACCTAAACAAGGGACTCTCTGTGACCCGGCCAGAGGCAAGTCAGATTCTAACGACAGATGCCTCAGACATTGCTTGGGAGCTCATCTAGATGGAAAGTGGATACAAGACAAGTGGCCTGCCAGACTACAGCATCTACATATCAACATGAAAGAGATGTTAGCAGTCCAGTTTGCATTAATGGCTTTCAAGGAGTTACTTCTTCCAGGGCAGGTGTTGATTCTAACAGACAACACAACTGTCATGTGGTACATCAACAAACAAGGGGAACACATTCTTACCCATTGTGCAGGCAAGCAATGATTTTATGGGAGACTGCGCTCAGCTTGCAACTAACTCTTCAGGCAAGGTTTCTGCCGGGAGCACAGAACTCCTTAGCAGATGTGTTAAGCAGACAAATCATGGATCCCCACGAGTGGAAACTGGATCTTCATGTATTTCAAAAATTGACAGTGTCATGGGGAACTCCAGACATAGATCTGTTCGCTTCTCCACTAAACCACCAGCTGCCAAAGTTTTGCACGAAGGGATTTCATCACACAGCTTGGAAAGTGGATGCTCTTTCTTTCAGTTGGAAAAATCTTCATGTGTATGCTTTTCCACCTGTGCCTCTTCTCCCAAAGGTGCTTCTAAAGGTCAGACAAGACAAGCCAAGGATGATTTTAATAGCTCCAGATTGGCCTCGGCAGCACTGGTACCCATTACTGAGGAGTCTGGTAAGGAAGCCTCCATGGCCTTTACCCTTGATTCCACACCTATTGTCTCAGAGGTACGGTCATCTGCTCAATGTCAAGCTTCAAACTCTTCATCTAACAGCCTGGCATATTCTGTTTTGAAAGACAGCAGGTCTCAACTTCCTCAACAGGTTTTAAATGTGATTATGGAAGCCAGAAGACCTAGTACAAGGAAAGTGTATGCAGAAAAATGGAAGAGATTTTTATTTTGGACTGCAGCACAGAATTTGGAGATTTCGAGCCTAATTTGAGTGTGGCTCTTCAATATCTTACTGAGTTATTGGACAAAGGTTTGTCTTTCTCTTCCATTAAGATTCATGCTGCAGCAATTTCAGCTCACTATGATTGTGACCCACCATTGTTTTCACATCCTTTATTCAAGCAATTTCTTAGGGGCAAAGAATATAAGACCCCCACGTAGAGCTCCTACTCCTGCTTGGGATCTCAATTTTGTGTTGGAGAAACTTACTCTACAACCTTTTGAGCCTGCAGCTACTGCTGACCTGAAATACTTGTCATGGAAGACTGCTTTTTTGTTGGCCATTACTTCTGCAAGAAGGGTTTCTGAGTTACAGGCCCTTATGGCGGTTGAGCCTTTTTTGATTTTTCATAAGGATAGGGTATCATTATGTACTAATCCTTCCTTTATGCCTAAGGTGGTTTCTAGTGTGGCTTTAAACCAAACTATTCATTTGCCTACTTTCTATGCAGATCCCCAAAATAAAGGGGAAAAGATTTTGCACACTTTAGATGTACACAGGCAATTGCGTTATTATTTAAGCAGGACTAAGGATTTTAGAAAGTCTCAGCAGTTGTTTGTTTCTTTTGCTTTGAGTTCGCAGGGCAAGCCTGTGTCAAAACAAACTATTTCTAGGTGGATTGGGTTTTGCATTGCATTTTGTTATTCCCATCATGGCAAAGAGATTCCAGCTGGGATTAGGCCTCATTCCACTAGGGCTACTGCCACTTCAACAGCATTTCTAAGGGGGGTGGCAACTAAGGATATTTTGGAGGCAGCTACTTGGAGTTCAGTGCATACTTTCTCTTAGCACTACCACCTTCCTCTCTACTCTAAGTCTAGGGCTGGTTTTGCCACAGCTATTTTGCAAGGCATGTTATCAGCTCCTGCTTCCTTATGATTTGCCAGCCTCCCTTACCTCTGCTTTGGGATTCTACCCAATAGTTAGGACTGCAGCAATGTGGAATGAAGAACATAGTACAGTTTTGTACCTACCATAAATGTAGATGTTCGAGGATCCACATTGCTGCAGTCCAATTTACCCTCCCTCCTTCCCCTCTGTGTTTAGGGGTGGTTGTGTAGGTGAGATTATATTCTGGTACCTTTGTATATATTGTATATGTTTTTGGTGCAGGTATGTTTGGTGTGTTTTGGTTTTGGCCTTGTCTTTTTAGGGTCTTCTGACATCTGGGGCAAGAAAAGACTGAGGATATGGCGTCGGTCATGCGCATTAGTACCCTGACGTACTGATGTCAGTCTAATGCGCCGTGACCGACGTCAGCCATATACTTTGGTATTCGGGCCGACTGGACAGCGGACTACCCAATAGTTAGGACTGCAGCAATGTGGATCCTCGAACATCTACATTTATGGTAGGTACAAAACTGTACTTTTTAACCTCCTCAAAGGAATGTTTAGAATAAAACTCAGGTGTATTTAACATGTTCTCTATTTTCATTATATAACTGTCAATATCTGTAACAAGTATGCCCCTACCCTTGTCAACCTTCATAACACGTTTAGTTCTATCATTGCTCAAATTCTTAAGTGCTAATATCTCATCATTTGAAATATTATAAAACTTACATTTTGATGGTTTGGGCATGAATGGAAATATTTATGGAAGACTAACTTGTGTGAAGGTTAGAGGCAGATGAGGATCAACAGTTAATATCAATGCTAGGAAATGATGGGATTAAAAAGGGTGATGTATATCAGTCAACAGGGAACTCTCCAAGAAGAGATGGAAGTTGGGTGGGAAGAAAGTGATAAAGATCTGCAATGTTTTGTTTAACAGGACTTTAAAAGGGGTGGAAGTGACAGGATCTTGGAAGAAAGCTGTGGTGGCTGTATTACTCGAAGATAAAGACTTGTGTCATCTAGGAGTCCACATTTAGATAGAAACGAGCATGTGGATTTGGAAAATAAATGATATCTGGGGACCTAGAAGTGAAAAATGCAACAAAAGTTATACAAATAGTTGGTATGGAAGATGTGAATTCAGTAATAGAAACTCAGAGTTTGCATGTTATTCCCCAAGAAACGATAACTGGGTTAGACTGAATAAAAATTATTTCACAGAGGCACGTGCATTTAATTGAAAGTTTTGACACACATCCAATAACTGTTTCAGATCATGCACCAGTTAAAACTAATATTAAAATTCAATGCAATGAAGTAAAAATGAGACACTGACATTTTTCTACTTGTTCGGAAGAGAGAAATTTAAGGAATTGGTAGTGGAAGTTATTCAAGAGTTATTAGGGAAGATAGCAATTTAATCAGAAGGGATATCTAGTGAGTGGGATAAAATGAAAATAGAGTTCAAATTAGGATAGAAATAAAAGAAGAGTGAAATGGTTACGATGTAACATGAAGTATTTAGAGGGGCCGATAAAGATTAATGTATTGCAGAGCAAGAGGAAACTTACAAAATAAGAGGAGGAGTAAATGCATCATGTTAAAGGTGAAAATAAGGGAGTGTCTGGATAATATAATTACATTTAGAAAGATTGCTCTTAAGCAAATATTTTTGATAACTCCAGGGCACACAAATGTTAGCACAATGACTTAGATAACATAAAGTAGAAATGGTTGTTAGCAAACTTGGGGAGCCTGTGACAAGAAAAATTAATATAAATCCTATAGCTGTTTTAGAGATATTTCAGAAATTGTATGAAACCTTGTATAAAGCAGAGGCATGTCAAAACCAAGAAAAAGCACAAATGGAAATATTTATGTAAGACATAATTATGCCAAGGTTAGAGGAAGATGAGTCTCAACAACTAATAGATATGATAGGCGACACAATAAAAATGGTGATATATAATCAGTCTGCAAAGAAGTCTGTTGGAGCGGATGGTATTCCTGTGGTTATCTGGAAGTTAGAAGAGAATGTGATTAAATATCAGGAAGGTTTTGTTGAACAGTATTTTAAAAGGAGCGTGAAGCACCAGCATCTTAAAAAAAGTTGTGAAGACAGTGTTACCCAAAGTAGGAAAATGCCTAGCTTCATATAGAAACAATTCAATTTTAAATCATGATTATAAAGTCTTTATGTCCATATTAGCTAAGAAAATGGTTTTGCGGAGGGGAGGGAAACATTTGACAACATTATTACAACAAAGATGATGTAGATGGAGACAGAATGTAAGAAAATACTGCTGCTGTTCTTGTTGTTGGGTCTTAATGCAGAGAAAGCATTCAACAGAGTATGATAAGATTTTTTGATACAGCAATGGAAGCATTTGCATTCCCTAATACAATAATGGGGTTAATTAGGAGGATATATGGATTGGAGACAAAAATTAAAATGGGAGAGTGCCTCTGATCAGCTGTGTTTGAACACAGGAATCAAAGTGCCCTCTTTCCCCTTTATTTGCTTTGTATTTAGAATTATTGTCACATAAAATAAGAGCCTCAGAAATTCAAGGATATAACTGGTACGGTAATCAAGAAAAGTTGTCTTTATTTGTAGATGATGTTATTTTGTACTTGATAAATCCAGAAAAGGGTATCTTAGAGTTATGGAACAGTTTGAAACAGTTTCAAGTCTTTTTAGGATGTAACATTAATGAAAATAAAAGAAAGGCTATGGTGGTAAATTATGCCCCCACCCATGAATTGATTCAGACATACCCATATTTATGGGGGCATGATAAGATGAAATGTTTAGGTGAATAGATTAAAAAGGATTCTTGTTATGTTGGTTAAGCTTATGTGTAAAGAGTCTAAACAAAAAGTAATGTAAAAACTGAGAAACTGGAAGTTCTTTTTATGGATGTAGATACTAAGATACAGACAGTGAAAATATTTTTAGTCCTTTAAGATTCAATGTTGTTTACTTTTATATAATTCAGCTGTGATTTGTAAGATCCGACAGGATCTGACCTTGGCACCCACTAGGAAGAATTTGCTCCAGAGCTTCGACTCCTTCCCTACCCGTAATCATCTGCACTTCATCTCAACACTTCAGATCGTATTTGTTGTGGAAGAATTTGGACACATCTTTGAGGGCTGCATTATGTGTTGGCTTATCAAGCCTACATATCCTTTTCTACTCCTCCCATATAGAGTTAAAGTGCTTTCTTTAGATAAGGAATAGGTGTTCTGCAGTTAAAGTTTTCAGATTTAATAACAGATAGATTGCTTAGTTAGGTTTGTTACTAGAATGCTTTTTACACTGTCTTTATAGGTAGTTTATTTTTTTTAAATAAGAAACATCTTTATTAAATTATCACGTATGACATAAGCAGTCATACAGTTTTATAAATGAAGACAAACCATATTGGCATAATTTTAATTGCAAATATTATACATCACTTATCTTTCCAGTCACTGGCAGCCAAACATTAGATAGCTCATTCAAATCCTGCCTTCTTTTAAACCTCATTCCTCCCCTGTATTTATTGTTCCCACGATTCCCATTTTTTCTATGTAATTTGTTCCTACTCTTTTTCTAAAGATCCTAATACCAGTTGCTTTATCTCTGTTACTATATTCACTACTTCTAGTACAGTTGGTTTAGACTTTGATTTCCATTTTCTAGTAATTGCTTTTTTTTGGTAGCCCCATAATTACACACAGCAAGGCTTCACTATGTTTAGGCAATTCTGATTTTTGTATTATTAATTAAAAAGATAATTTCCTTAATTGCACCAATTAGCTCACCCAGTATCTCTGACAGAGCAGTCTGCATAGAATCTTTAAAGTCTGCCAGCTATTATACTCTCAGAAAATATGCTCACAATTACCTCTTTCTTCCCCATCACAACTTCAACATTTGCTGTCTACCTGAGGAAAAATTATTGAGTCTACTTAGGGTATAAAATAGCTATGTAAACAGTTCCAGGAAAAGATCCTAAATCTTCTAGACTTTGTTGCATATTTGGGAAGCATACATATAGCCCCCATTGTTTCTTTGTGAATTGCTTATCCAGTCTCTTCACAATCCTTTCTAACCTGCTCTGATTGATTATTATACTTATCATGCAATATTTTGTATGCTCTACTAAATTATTCCTTTTTTAACATCAGTTTCTGTTGCAGATTCTAATAAAAACTCTACCAGTGCTGGTCTTTTGCTTAGGATCCCCCTATTTCATAGGTTCAAAGGTTCATAGGTGTGTACTAGGCTAATGGCCCTGGGGCCTTTACAAGCCTAACCCATAGGATTACCCTGGCATAGTGCCACCCGACCTTAGTTCCCAGTGCCTCTGTCGAGTAGAGACACCGGAGTTATCCCCAGGGTGAAGTCTCTGTTTCCAATCCACTCATCAAGATTTCTCTTGAAGAGGGTCAGCGAGGTGCCCCGCTTGACATGTATGGGAAGTCTGTTCCATAGCATGGCCAGTCTCTGGGTTATGAACCTGTCCCTCCAGCATGTTCTGTTAGTTGTGGTAGTGAGGTTGAGGTCTCTGGAGAGTGTGTTGCGGAGGTATTGGGATTTCTTTAGATGTAGCATTTCTAACAGAGCTGGGTCAGACATGGCTTTGTAAGTTGAGCAATCCTTGATAGGGAAGACAATCTCTAGCCTGTAGTCCAAATAAATTCTTGACTACTTCCCATTTTATTAACTTTCCAACTGTAATTATATCCTTCCAATACATTGGTTCTTTTGCCAGTTTTCTCTAATAAAATCCAGCCCCCTCTTGGCAATTGTCTGTATCACTAATTGCAGTCATCCCTATTGGCAGAATCCCCTTTCTCCATTCCCATGTTGGCTTAGTTCTTAGAATACTTTCTGCTGCTTTATGAATATAATATAATATAATATTTATTTATTTATTAGATATGTTTACCGGGTAATGTCCAACTGGGCCAGAAGCCCATTTCAGTAGAGACCTGGGGAGCAATACTTCCATTGGCTTTCAATGAAAAAAAAGCTTCCATTGCCTGGCTCATAAACTCACAAGCTTACTTTGTCAAATGCTTTCTCTGCATCAAGACCCACCAACAGCAGTGGCATTTTCTTACATTCAGCTTCCCTCTGGATCATTAGTGTTCTGTTAATGTTGTCAAATGTTTGCCTCCCCTCCACAAAACAACATTGATACATATCTATCAATTCTGGCATCACCTTTGCCATTATTTTAGTCATTATATACATAAGCACTTTATAATCATGGTTCAGTACCAAAATGGGTCTATATGAAGCTGGATCTGATGGATCTTTACCCTCTTTAGGTATTACAGCTACCACTGCTTTCTTCCAGGATGTTGATACTTCTCCTCCTCCTCTTAAAATACTGTTAAACAAAACCTTCCAAATCTTTATCAGTTTTTGCCTCCTAGCTTCCAAACTTCCACATCTTTTAGGTGGTTTTGGAGTGTTATGTTGTAACTTTTTAGATAGTGTTCTTTCTACTGAATTTGCCTTACATTATTGTTGTTAGTATATTAAATATTTTATCAAACAAGGTGATATATCCAAGACCTAAGGTTTTAAAAATGTTCAGAGTGTGATCATAAGTTGCCACCACAAGGCCCTCTGGGGTCTACCTAGGGCAGAGCATTTAGAGACCCCTTGTCAGGCTGGTGCTTCATTCAGCTTTAGGGCTGTTCAACAGAGAAAAGGAAAATGGATAGTCAAGGGACTTTTGCCTGCAGAGTCCTCTCCCTTCATTTCCATCTCTCCAGTGGTTAAGGAAAAGAAGGATAGAGAAACCGATAAGGCTAAAACAAAGGAAGAATCCAAGGATAAGGATATTGATACTGGCAAACCAGAGAAATCAAGGAAAAGATTACTGGATAGGATCTGAAGATTACTTGGTGATTGGATTCGTTCCCCTCTAGATCATCCACTGTTCTCACCAGAACCAGTGAGTCCTCTGCTGCACTCACCAATATTACAAGACAGGAGACCTTCCAGACCTTCATCATTAGCTTTGTCCACTCAGTCCTACAGGAGTTTCTCAGAACAGGATGTCAACAGTGTGATGAGATTTTTGAGAGCTCTGGTTCAGGTTGGAATTTTCTTGGTAAGGCCATCTTTGAATATACCAAGCATGGTGCCAACTATCCTCCCATTACAAATTCTGACACCAGTTTGACCATAGGATCTGGTTGCTTCAGTACCGATCTGTCCTGAGGTAACTTGGTCAAGACTGATAGCTTTCTCTACTTTGACCCCAACTGGATCCCTTCCTGTGTCAGTCCTGATGTGCTCATAACCGAGAGAGTCTCAAGGCTGAGTCTGTGGCACCATGGAGTGGATGTAGGTGTCTACACCAAGAAACTTGGAACCATCCTGACCTGTCAGAGCCCCAGTACATGATAGCTCACCACTGAGATCTACTTTAAGGTCAAAACCTTTTTGTTCTAGGGGTCCCTTCCAAGCTTAATGCCAAGGAGTTCCTCAGAACTGAAATTGTCTTTGGCTTTCAAAGCTTTTCACAGAGTACTTTTGACACCAAGGGATAAGCTACTTTCATCCAGACTGACACCACCCAAGTTCCCTACTGAAACTGGTCTCTCCATCATCACTCTGTTAGTCAGGGACAGCTGGAACAAAGACCCCATGACACTTATGTAGTAAGCTCCTTGTCTGATTCAGAACCCTGATATTCCTGTAGAGCAGGTTCAATGTAAGGAGCCATGTATGCAGATACACACTGACTCATCTCCAGAGTCCATCACTGATGATACAGACTTTAATGAAGGAGAACATCCAGAGACCCCCACCTAAAGATGTCAGTTTTGGTGAAATTCTAGAATTGATGAAACAGAAGGGGGGATGGTCCACTGTCGATCCTTCTTCAGAAGAGTCTGCATTCCTGGAGGCCTCCAGTTTTGGCCCATCAACATCCTGGGAGGTATCCCCCATTTACCTCTTAGTGGACCTGATTGCATAATGGGCATGGAAGGACTCATACATAGTTGAAGCCATACCTAAAAAAAACTGATAAAATTTTACTTGCACCTTTTGATACAAAACACTGGAATAGATGAAATAGTGGTAGCTGCAGCAACCAAAAAAAAAATGACTCTCAGAATAAAGCACCTTGGTCCATCCCCCAAGAAAGAATCCAGGGTGTTGGATTGTTTTGGGAAACATACCTAAGCTTCAGTGTTTTTTGCTCTGCAAATGATGAGCTACCTAGCTCAAGTCACTCAATTCCAGAGGGATTTGACTAAGAAGATTTCCAAATCTCTCGAAGGGGTCCTGCCAATGGATATCCAGAAAAATGTGGAATCTCAGCTATGGACCCTACAATAATCAACTAACATGGCCATGTGGCTGATTTCCAATGCAGCCGATGGTATAGAGAGAGCAGCAGGCACTGGCATTACTGTCCAATGGCATGCTTGTATGCATCTTTGTGACTTCACACAAAGTTTCAAGACATCCTTCACTGATAACCTTTCTGATGGGTCCACCTTATTCAGACCAAAGATGAAAGAGACTATAACTAGAAGCAGGATGTTAAGACCCTTTGTGCTGTCAACATCTGATTCTCCACTCCACAGACATTTTTCTTCAGGAATAAGAGTTCTGGGAAGAAGATGTGGTTTAGGAAATCACAAGAATCCTACCAAGACTCTTCTAGTGGTAGGCCTCCCCATGGCAGAGGGGGAGGAAATCAAAACAGACATAGTCAAAGGGAGAGAGAAATCCACCACAGAATCAGAGTTTTAGAGGGCCCTTCTCCGAGAAATCCTTTTTATTGCCTCCTGAGAGGTTGCCTGACTGCCACACTCTGGAGGCAGTCAGCAGGCATTTTTCTGTGCATCTCTTCACCTGGCAAAACATAACAACATACTCCAGGGTGCCAGACATTATTTCCAGAGGCTATATAATTCTATTTTCCTATCATCCAAAATGAAGGACACTAGTTCCTGTGTTCCTCCTAGTCAACTGGAACCAGCAGTAGCAGAAATTTCAAAGCTACTAGAAAAGAGACATCCAACCAGTTTCCAAACATCAGCAAGGATCCAGAGTCTACTGAAGGTTCCTTTTAGTTCCGAAGAAGGCAGGGGGCCTGAGACCCATATTGGACCTGAGCTTTCTAAACCAGCTCATGAGAAAGACAAAATTCCAGCTCGTCACAATTCAGTCCATTTTGCCTGTCTTGAGGAAGAACACTTGGATGTTCTCAATATATCTCAAGGGTGCATACTATCACATAAAGGTACAGAGACATTCAAGGAGATCTCTACATTTCTGGTCAGAAGCCAATCATTATCAGTTCAGAGTTCTGCCCTTTGGTCTCACCACAGCCACCAGGGTGTTCACCAAGATGATGAAAGTAGAAGCAGCATGACTCCATCTGCTGGGGATACATGTCTTCCCATATCTAGACAATTGGCTCCTAACAGCTACCTTGAGTCTAACTTTGTGTCAACACAGAGAACTCTTGCTCCAGTTAGTTTAGAGGCTTGTCATCACCATCAGTTGGGAAAGTGTCAACTCACCCCTACTCAAAAACTAGAGCTCATTGGATGCCACCTAAATATGGTCTCTCTAATAGTCGGCCTTCCCTCTCACAGACCGCTTTCCATCTGGATGACAGCTTCAACTGTACTAAGACATATTTCTCCCCCAGCAAGATTAATATTTGGATGTTAGACCTAATGGCATCATTGTAATACTGGTATCCTTAGCAAGATCCCAATTGAGAGTTCTTTGATGGACTCTGGCCATACAATGGTCTCAGAATCATCATCCCCTCCATGCAAAGATAAGGATCAGTCCAGTTTGCAGAAATATTGTATCATGGTGGATAACAACTCCTTCCCTTACAGAAGGCCTCTCCTTTGTGAGGGTCCCACCTGATGGTGGTAGTGACCATGGACACTTCCCTGTTAGGATGGGGGCATTTTGAGGGAAAAACTGCCCAAGGCTCCTTGTCACAAACAAAGGCAAAACTTCACATCAACATTCTGGGGATGAGAGACATCTTCCCAGCATTGCTAGCCCTTCAGGATGCTCTCCCCAGAGCTGTGATAGCCATTCAAACAGGCAGTTTGTCAGTAGTATGGTACCTAAACAAGCAAGGGGAAACACACTCTTATCTGTTATGTCGGGAGGCCATGAGGGTCTGGCAGTGGGTGATATCTTCACATCACTTTCTAATGGTAATGCACATTCCAGCAAATTCCAGTTCCTAGCAGATAAACTGAGGAGATCTATTCTGATGACTAACTAATGGTTCCTAAACTCAGTAGTAGTAACAAAGATTTTCAGTTGCTGGGGGCAGCCTTACTACCATCTCTTCACATCTTGTCTCAACAACAAATGCAGCAGTTACTTCACCTTGATACTTCCATAGGGACAATCACTGAGAGATGCGGTTGTCCATCATTGGCACCAGGGGCTCCTGTACACTTTTCCTTCCCTTCCACTAATGAACAAATTCCTACAGAAAGCAAAGATGTATGAGGCCTGAGTAATCCTCATAGCCACCTTTTGTCCTCAACAAATGTAGTTTCCCTTCCTATAGATTCTGTTAGTTCATTCTCCCTGGATGCTGGACCATTTCTCAGATCTTCTGTCTATTCCCACCAGCCTGCCTCCCCTGGATCAGAAGTCCATGAAACAAACCTCGTGGTGACTCATATTTTGACAATAGCCAGAGATGCCGGTCTGTTCCCTGCCCTGCAGTGGTTCACCTTATGACAGCTTCACAAAAAGTTTCTAGTACCAAAGTCTACCTTAGTACATGGGAAACGATCTTCCATATTGGGAAATTCTAAAGGTATAGACCCATTCTCAGCTTCAGTTCCTATCATCTTACAATTTCTTTCAAAATTGTTTCACGCTGGCTCCAGCTATTCCACCATAGGAGTACAGTTATCGGCCATCTCCAATTTCCATATAGACTTCGACATTTTCTCCATAGCCTCCCTTCAAATTTTGAAAACTTTCTTAAAGGGTACCTTCCATCTCAAACCACCTATTAGAGATCTGATGTTTCCTTAGGGCATTACTGTTATGGTACAAACTTGACACAATTGCCCTTTGTGGAGGATTATGGGTAGGGGAGGAGTCAGTGTTACCATTTGGTGTTGATCTGACCACCCACAGTTGAACCAGAGGAAAAATAGACAACATGAATCTGTTGTTATGTAAGTACATAAAATTATGCTTGCCCTGTGCATAGAGGAGAAGTTGTAAACAATAATTAATAAGAGTAGAAGGAATTTATTTGGAAGGAGAAGAAGGCAAGAATTAAGTAGGGTAAGTCAATCCTTTCCATAGAATAAGGTGATTTAAGGTTATCTGACTTGTATGGCTATTTTAGATTTACACAGTTAACACTCATATACATAACACAAGCAGAAGGTTATAAATTAAAGTGGAAAGGGATGATGATGAAGCAGAGAGGGAGTTCAAAATGAGGAGAAAAGAGGATTTTGCATGCAGATTATTAAGGAGAATAATAGCAACCATACAGAGTATTATATTCATAAAGTTGTAGAGTGTATATGAAGTTAACACAGAAATAGAGAAAGGATATTTTACCAGTAGGGATGACTCCAAGTAAGAATACAGAAAATAGCCAAGAGGGGCTAGAATTTACTGTAGGAAACTGGTCAAAGAGCAATGGTATTGGGAGCAAATAAGTTCAGAGAAATAGTTAACAGAGTGGGATGAGGCCAAGCAGAAGTTTGGACTGCAGGTTAGAGATTACCTAAACTCAGATATTCGTCCCTGTTAGGAAAGACAAAGAGAAAGGGATAGTGGAGTCTAGACTGAAAGACCACCTCTGGAGGGTTTTTAGTTGAGTCCAGAATAGAAGCTCCTGTTAAAAAAAGGATAATTCATAGGGTATATAACATTTGAAGGACGTATGTATGGCTCACAAGTATGCAACAAAGTCCAGAAGGTTTAGGATTTCTGATTGGAAGTTTTTTGCCCAGATATTTTTATACCCCAAGCAGACTTAAAAGCATTTTCTTCAGGTAGATAGCAAATGTTGGAGATGTGATGGGAAAAAGGAGATAACTGGAACATATTTTTTGGAAGTGTAATGAGTTAGAAGATTTTAAATCCCTTCAGAGTACTCTGCCAGAAATATTGGGGAAGCAAATTGTTGTAACTAAAAAAATATTTTTTGAGCTGGGAGACAGGATCTGAATTTACTAAACATAGCAAGGCTTTATTAAGTTTAATGATACTGGCTGCCAAAAAAGCAATTTCTAGAAAATGGAAATGAAAATGTAAACTAACTATAATTAAAGTATTGAATGTTAAAGGATAAAAGAACTGAAAGTGAGATCTTTAGATAGGGGAAGGAGCAAATTACATAGAAATCATTGTAATTTGTGGGAACAATACAAGCAGAACAATGCTGTAGAGGAGTGAAGTTTTAAGAGAAGACAGGAACTGAGCAAATTATATGATGGAGTGAACAACAGTTGTTATAAGGAAGAAAATCATATATAATGCATGAAAACATGTTAATATGATTTGTTTTCTGTTAATGTATGTGTGTCTATGTCTTATGTGATAATTTAATAAAGGTGTTTAAAAATAGGGGTGGATGCAAGTGGGGAAATGGCAAATAGGCAAGTGAGGTTTGGAATTTACTGAAGGAAATTAACAAAGGAACCAATGTACTTGGAGCAAATAACTCAAGAGGTGATAAAGCTGGATGAGGCAAGGCTGAAGTTTAGACTTTAGGTTAAATCTTCCTTCCCTACTTCGGATTATTATCAGAGTGTAGACAAAGAGAAGGGGATTATAGGAGTGCTTGGTGACAGACCTGCTTTGGTAGAGTTTTATTTCAGTCTAGAACAGAAGTTGTTAAAGATGATTTACAATGGTAGTATTTACAGATTTAACAATGTGTGGTGTGGATGCCCTCACAGACTGGCAATTCCACTAGCCAAAATATGAAGATTCTAAGGTTCTGCATTTATGTGCATACTGATGAAATCGATCTTTAAAAAAGGATAATTAGTAGAGCATATAAAACACTGCTTGATAAATGTAAGAATCAATCAGAAGAGATTAGAAAAGATTGGGAAGAGAAACTGGCAAGGTGATTTACAAAGGAACAATGGGAGGACATCTGTATGGCTCATGAATGTGCAACAAAGTCAGAAGGTTTAGGATTTATGCTTGAAAATGTTTGCATAAGTATATATGTACCCTATTTAGGCTACAGAGAATTTTTCCACAGGTAGACAGTGAATATTGAAAGTGTGATGAAAAAGACAGAGGTAATTGAGAACATGTTTTGGGGAGTTAATGAGCTGACAGATTAAAAACAACTGAAAACATTGTACTTTGTCAGAAATATTGGAGGAGGAAATGGTTGTAACTATGGAAATGATTACTTTGAGCTGGGACACAGGGTCTGATTTGCCTAGACCATAGTAAGGCCTTACAAAGTTTAATGTTATTGTCTACCAAAGAAAGTGATGACTAGAAAATGGAAATCAAAATGTATACCAGCTGGAAGTTAAGAACTGAATGTTGTAAAGGAGGTAAAATAATCAGAGGCAGGATCTTTAATAAAAAGGAAGAAGCAAATTGCATAAAAATACAGACTTTTGGGGAACAGTACGTGCAGAATAATGTTCAGGAGGTAGAGAAGGTTTAAATGATGGCAGAAACTGAGCTATTTAAGTTATGATGGAGTGAATGACAATTGATAAAAATAAGCCATATTTGTATACTGCATTAAAACAATTAAACATATCACTGTGGTTTGTTTTCTTTTCTACTAATGTACATGTACCTGTGTTGTTCTGATTATTTAATAAAGATGTTTAAAATGAGGAGGATATATATGAAAGGTTGGGAGAAAGATTTAGGGTAAGACAGTTCCTTTGGGCAACCTTTACTCGAACAGAGGAATCTGGCAGGGTTACCCTCATTCCCTAGTGATTTGCTTCATATTTAGACATTTGCAAATAAAATAAGTGATTCACAAGTTCAATTGTATGATTGGTTGGGCATTCACGAAAAAGTTAATGTGATTTGCAGATGATAGCATTTTATAGTTGATAAATCCAGAAAAGGTCATTTTGTTCTTGTGGAATACTTTGACACAGTTTCACATCTTTAGGTAAATCAAGATAAGTCAAAGGCTGTGGAGGTAAACTATATAGCCACACATGAACTAATTCAGCAATACCCATACATATCAGGACATGGAAGTTGAAGTATTTAGATGTATGGTCTAAAAAAGATTCTGGTATGGCAGCTAAGGACATGTGGACAAAAAAATAAACACAAGGTAATTAAAAACGAGAAAGTGGACAGTCTTGATTATGTATAGTAGGTTACAAGCAGTGAAAATATTTTTAGCCCCTTTAATTTAATATATAAGTGAAGCATATTTTATCAACTAGAGGAAAAGCTGTGGATAATAATGATAGAGGTGAAATAATGTATATGGGAGAGGAAGAAGGTAAGAGTTAAGTGGGATAAGTTAATTCACCCCATAAAGCAAAGTGGTTTACAGCTGTCTCATTTGAATGGATACACGAGAGCTACTCAGTTAAGGCTAATATGTATAACTCAAACAGAAGGTTATAAATCAAAGTGGAAAATGATGATGATGATGAAATGGAAATGGGTTTACTGTATATTATGTTCAGAAAAATGGAAATGGGTTTACTGTATATTATGTTCAGAAAGTAGCAGAACATTTATAAGAAATAAGCCAGCATGGGAATGAAAAAATGAGAGTTTACCAAATGGGTTATCCACAGGAATGGGTACAGAAAATAGGCAAGAGAGGTGTGGAACATTATAAGGGAAATGAGCAAAGGAACCAAGGTATTAGGAACCAATAACACTAGAGGGAAGGTTAATAAGGTGGGACTTCATAGGGGAAATTAGCAAAGAAAGTAGGGTATTAGGAGCAAATAACTCTAGAGGGAAGGTTAATAAGGTGGGATGAGTCTAAGAAGAAGTTTGAATTACAGATAAGAGACTTCCTTCCTACTCTGGATTGATAATAGAGTACAAACAAATGGAAAGAGTTAAGGGAATGATAAGTGAATGATTAGTTCTGGTAGAACTTTGATTCTAGAGTAGAAGCTATGGAAAATGGCCCATATTATTCCCTTGCACAAAGGTGGTGCTTTCACTGACCTCAGGAACTACAGACCTATTAGTCTGACTAGCCTTATCTGCAGGGCCATGGGGAGAATCATCCTGGACCTTATCAGCAAAGATGTAGGTAATCTTCAAACACTTGACCCTACTCAGTTTGAATTTGTCAAAGGGAGATCATGCCTGTTAAACCTGGTGGATTTCTTTGAGACAGTCACCAAGACACTCAATGAGAAATCTGTGCATACAGCCTACCCAGACTTATCCAAGGTTTTTGACACTATCTCTCACTCAGGCATCATTGACAAACTCACCCAGCTAGGTATCAATACAAAAAATAAGAAGACAGAGGAAAAGTAAAAAAGAAGATAAGTAATGGAGAAGTTAAATAAACAGAAACTGAGGTTATGGAGTACCTGCCAAGTGAAGGATTCAGTGTAGAAAAATCTAACTCAGAAAGCACCACAGCAGGACAGAGCAATGGACATCCACAAGGAGAAGCCAGTGGGATGGGAAGCAACTGGTCAGTTGCCATATGAAGATATTTTGGAGCTTCCACAGGAAACCAGTATAAATGTTCACTTGAAGCTGGACAGCAAGGGAAAGAACAGGAAACTCTGATGCAATCAATGTTGAGGAGTTAATAGGCCAGTGTGGTCCCATATGACAGAGCAATGGATGACACAGGTTGAAATTGAAACAAATGTGCCACAGGAAGATGTTATAGAATTTTCTATAGAATGCCCATAGGAAATGGAGAACAAAAATGTGCCCTCAGTTTAGAAGAAAATGAGGTAAGAGAAGAGTTGCTTGATGTAATAGAGATAGATAGATAGACATATTAAGATCAATGAAAGCAATAGACTGCAGGTCAATAAAACCCAAAAAGTCAGAAGTTTGATAAAACAAATGAACACAGTAATTAGGACTGTCCATAGAGATCCATTCAATATAACAGAAGTAAACAGGATATATTACTGTGCCACTAAATTAATAACCGATAAAATTCTACCATTAGAACACAAGGTAGTAAGGGAAAGGAAGGGGAGAAATCAAATACCATCATGGAAGTATCGAATAGATAAAACTATGAAGCAATTAAGACAAGAAGTGTCACTGTTAGAAGAGGGAACAGATCAACAAAAGTACCCAGAAGATGGACGTGATAAAAGCAATACACAGTATTATAACAGATCAGGATTTATCATGCACTATCGCAAATAATAAAAAAAAAATAGCACAGGCAGAAAAACTTAGACGATGCACAGATAAATATAAAGGAAAAGCACAAAATAAGCAGTTTATTGATGACCCAAAAAGTTTTATAGAGAATTGGGAAACAAGGTAAAAGAAATTGGAAGACCACAAAAAAAAAGAAGAAATAGATATATTTTGGAGAAGTATTTATGAAGATCCTATGGAACATAACAAAGATACTAAATGGATAGAAGAAGTAAAAGAAAGAATAAGAAGTTCAAAGGTACAGGATATGAAATGGGATTAAGTAGCAGCCAGATTGAAACAAAGCTGAAAGCCTTCAACTGGAAAACCCCAGGCCCATACGCAGTAGCTAACTTCTGGTTAAAAGTATTAACATCTTTGCATGAAGATTTAGCCATAAGTAAGAACTATTTATATGCACACCCCAGACAGACACCAACCTGGCTAACAACAGGAAAACAATGCTCCTACTTAAGAGTGAACCTGCGAACTACCCTAAAAATTATATACCAACAACTTGCCTTCCAACGTTGTATAAACTATATAATGGAAATTATGCTGACAATTTAAAATCATTTAGAAGAAAACTCAGTTATTACAATAGAACAAAAGTACAATAAAAGAAAGTCATATGGAACAAATGATCATTTGTTGTTAAAATCATAGTGGAGAACCGTAAAAAAGGGAAGAATCTAAGTATGGCATGGACTGACTACAAAAAAAAATTGACAGTATCCCACATTCATGGATAAAAGAGTGCTTAAAATGTATAAGGTACACCCTACACTGATTGACTACGTTACAGTGACCATGAAACAGTGGCAAACCACTTTGCAGGTAAGCCATGATAAAGGACAAATTATTATTCCATGGATAAAAATCTAAAGGGGGATATTCCAGGCTGACCCTCTGCCACTGTTGCTCTTTTGCCTTGCCCTTAACTCATTAAGCTGTCTGCTTAACAGATTAGATCATAGCTATAATTTGGCTCCTATAAAACAACAGTGTAAAGACTTCTCATCTTCTCTTTGTCAATGATTTAAAATTGTATAGCTCATCAGATGAAGAACTGAAAGCACAACTGCAAGTCAAATCTTTTTCAGATGATATAAAAATGTCATTTGGTTTTGATAAATTTGCAAAAGCAACCTTTAATGCAGGAAAGTTGCAGCACCAAGAAAACATCGGTTTGGGTCAAGAATGATATATAAAAACTTGAGCAAGAGGTAGTGTATAAATATTTGAGAACTGATAAAGGATCAACAATAAAACATGAGCAAATATGAATAAAATTTAGGAAGGAACACTGTAGAATCTGAAAACAGCATTGACATCTAGGATCAAAATTCAAACTATATATGAATTTGCTCTTTCTGTCCTAACTTATAGTTTTGGAGTAACTGACTGTCCTCAAAAGGTGTTGGCTAGATTAGAAGAATGATTCATGTTCATCAAATGACATGAAAATCAGTGTATACCAATATTATATATTCTCTGTTCCTAAGGAGGTATGGGCCTCCTTGAAATTGATTACATGTATAGATCTGCAATCCTGGGACTGCATACATATCTGCTGACATCACAAGACCCAAACATAGTGAAAGTTTTGAAGCATGAGGAGAATAAATCTAAGATGACTTCCCTGCTTTGTGTAGAAACATATCAGCGTCAAGCAGGAATTTAATTCAAACCAGAAGTAGATAAAAATCAGGAAGCAACCGAATGTGCCAAAAAAAAAGAAAGAATATAAGGTGAAGGATCAGATGAAAAGACAAGAAATATGAAAAATGTATAAATGTAGTTGCAAGTATAGAAAACTCCTGGAAGAGCCTCATGTTGATCAGGATCGAGTGCAGGAATGGTTAAGGAGAGGCAAATTCAAACCAAAAGATGAAAGGTTAATATTGGTGGCCCAAGATAGTGGGCTATGTACATGTTGGTTTACAAAGTCCATGAACATATGGGAGAAACAGACAAATGTAGGTTTTGTAAAACAAAATTGGAAACAGTCACACACCTTGTTCCTGGTTGTGACATACTAATGACAAAGGACTGTATACTGAAAGGCATAATAATGCAGCAAGACTGTTGCACTCGGGATTGTGCAAACATTATGGTATTGAAGTGGCTGAAAAACATTGGGAACACGAGCCACAAAGCATCATAGAAAATGATGAATGCTACATCACATGGGATCACCCAGTACCAACAGTTCAAAAGATAGATGTGAGAAAACTAGATATAGTGGTTCATGAAAAGAAGACAAAAGTACCATTGGTCATTACATCCATTGACTACAGTGTCTTCCATACAGAGAGACACAAAGTCATAAAATATCATGATTTGCAGGCAAAAATGAGAGCAATGTGAAAGAAAGATACCCAGACAGTTCCTATAGTAGTAGGAGCAATGGGTCTTATAAAAAAGAATCTGCAATCGTATTTAGATATGTTACCAATACATTTAACTCTGTACGAATTGCAGGAGTCATTACTGGGAACATTGCATTTTTTGGATGACATCTTTATTTTATGGCAAGTACCAGAAGAAGGTATTGATGGGTTTATTGATTTTCTAAATAACAGTACTTCTTTACACATGTTTATAGTCATGCTGTTATTAGTTATCTGGATGTCACTATCGGCAAGGATAACAATAGAAGATTTAACAGTAAATGTTTTGTAAACCTACACATTCGAACAGATTATTACATTATAGTAGTTGTCATCCTGATTTTCAAAAGAGGGGGATTGTTAGAGGTCAGGGAGTTGGACTGATGAGGTTGGTGACTGAAGATGACATTTTTTCTCTTGAATGTGACAAATTTGTACGTATGTTTACCCACAGGGGGTATCCCTTGGACTTGGTTCTTAAGATATTTGATGAAGTCAAGTCCAAAAGGGAAAATGGTATTTTTTTACCTATTTTGAGACAAGAAAGTCCCAAGGAAGTGTTTACTCCCAAAAGAAGGGTTGCATATAGATACACCACCTCTTTTGTGATGGAATACACAGTAGACCACACTGAGATTTTTGAGGTACTAAAAAGAAACTAGGTACTTTTCTCTTGTTTTGAGAATTACACATGAATTATTGGTGATGTATCCCAGTTAGTATTTAGAAGGGGAAATCCTCTTAAACAGTTTTTGAAAAGTGATGATACTTTCTCTATGTCCCACGTGAATAAGAAAAATGGGACTTTTAAGTGTGGTGCTTGTTCTATGTGTAAATTTGTGTATGAGACTGATGGGATTTATATTAATGGTAATCATCTCAGGTCCTTTTATTATTGTAATTGTAACACAAGGGTTGTTATATATGTTGTTTTATGCACTGAATGTTGTTCCTTCTATGTCGGTAAAACACAGCGGAGGTTCAGGGACTGGATATATGAAAACACTGGATATTAGAAACAAAAACATAAGCAATGCTCTGTTTAAGTGCATGTCTGAATATCCTACTCACAAGTTTTTATTTTTTCGTGTGGACATTGTTCACAGAGATATTTGTGGTGGGCTGTGGGAGGATTTGATTCAATGAGTTAAAATGGCAAATTTGCTTGAATTCTTTTATACCCCCTGGTCTTAATGACAATATGTCTATTATTAGTGTATTAAAACTGCATTTTTATTTAGTGTAACCTTGATAATTTATTAATGGAAATTGTTTTTATTTAAGCAGTGACTTGTCACAGTTTTTTATATGTGTATTTGTGTATTAGTTAATTAGAGTCTTGTGATGGGGAGAGGAACTTTTAAATAGCTTGATTTTTTTTACTCTGTATTCTGAAGAGGTCTTGTTGATTCAGACAGATGAAAGTGCTCAGTTTTATTAAACGCTTTCAGCTAAGAACTGTGTGCCTTCTGTTTTTCCCACCTATGTTTGGATTTAGTTAATTGTTTCTTGCTTTTTGGTGTTAAGCCAATCTGGCAGCACTGCCTCTGCTGCCCCTGCACTACCTGTGCCCTCAGGTAGTATTGCCATGGAAGCTGGTACAGTGGTACCCTCCGAGAGCAGTGATGGAGGTTGTGATTTCATTACCCACTGGGAGATGCCAGGGTTGGTGCCTAAGGTCATGCACCACACCATTGCTGTATGACTATGCTGGATAGAGAGGCTTCTCTCCCTTATGGCCCACAGGAGGAGAAGACATCAAGAACTCCATCTTCTAGTTGAGTAAGGGGACAGTGATGACAGTCCAGTGACTGAGGACTTGATTCTCACTGTCTCCAAGCATGATGAGCATGAGCCTGGGTTGTCCTTTCCATCACCCATATCATGGTGTCTTCCAACCTTTTGTGTCTCTCACAATCCCTGTCTTGTTTATCTTGTTTGTTTGCACTTGCTTCCTCACCTTCTCTACTTACCTGACCCACACATACCTATGTCCCTTACCCAGTAGTTCTCTCTTACTGGATTTAAAAAAGTGGGCACCTGTCCAATACATAACTCTCTATTTTGCACACATGTCTTCTTGACGCACTTGATTTGATCCACTTGGCTATACAACATGATTACATTGTTGTCAACCCTCTCTCTGGAGGTGACAGTCCAAATTCAGCTAATATTCTGTACATAGAATCAGTTTTTAGTGGTATCATTGTTGCCTCACAGCAAGAGGTTCTCCTGTTCGATTCTCGGCTGGAGTGCCTTTTGTGTGGAGTCTGCATGTCCTCCCCGTGGTTGAGTGGCCTCCGAAAGACATGCACGAATGGGCGTGCCTTCGCTGAAGATTGGGCATCGGGCTTGCAACTCGGCACCATAAAAATCGACTGCCAATCATTAGCGGACCGGAGTTCTGCTATGGTGACCCCTAACCGGGAAAAGCCAAAAAGACAAAACTGTTGAAGAAATGGATAGCTGTGGTTCTTTCCTACCTCCCTCCTGCACATTCCTGTATTGCTTTCCCTATGTTCCCCCTGCTTGCTCCCCATTTTACTACTTTCCTATCTATCCCATTTTAACACCTATAATCTGGCCATAAAGTAGAATCACACACAACACATATACATAGCAGAAAAAGCAGTGGATCCCTTCATGTTTTGGCCTTTAAGTTTGCGCAGAGTTTCGCATCTCGCAGCAATGCCAAGCAGTGGTGAGTGGCAGCACAGTACTGTGGTTATCTCTACACAATGCCGCTTAACCCTGCTGCACTATGCTGACATACAGCAACACAAGTACTATAAAGAATCCATGTCATTGCATTATTACTGTTTATTTAAAGTATTTGAAAGTATTAGATAAACCTGGATTTGAACCCGGTACCATCTGTGCTGAAAAAGAAATGTGTCAGTGCATTTAAACCTGCTGCCGCAGAGTCAGTTAAGCAGCAGGTGTGTTTCATAGACTCAGTACTAACTCTCAGACTTTAGCAATGCACCTCATGCTTGTGTACTGATTAACTATAGTATTGGAAATGTGCGTCTCGCATGCGCAAATACTTTGCCAACTATCATGCAAATCCACTGTTCACCATGATATGATTATGTATTATGTATTATTATGTATTACTGTTGTTTACTGTCCATTTCCTGTCTATGACATGAAATTACATGTGGAAACATAAGAAACTGAAAGACCTATCTAACAATTTGTCACATATTTACAATACAGCCATGTGTTGCCTCCCCCCAAGTACTGCAACCCTGGTGTCTCAGTGCATTTTCACACATATATCACCTACACTACAGAAATTAATATCAAATGTTATGCAATATGTAATGCACATGAATTTGTTAACATTCAGAACTAGAACTATTGACCCATAAGCCTGAAAAGCCTTATCTGCAAGGCTACCAAAGAGTCAGCATGCACCTTATCCCACATGGACATAGGTGACTCTCAAAATACTTGAACTGACCCATTTTGGTTTTGTCAAGGTTAGGTCTTGATTATTAAACCTATTGGATGTATTTGATATTGACCCCCAAAGACCCGGATGAAGGATAAAAGTACATACTGTCTATGTTGAGTTTTCCAAGGGCTTTGACACTATCCTCCATTTAGATATCATAGAGAAAATTTCCCATCTGGAGATTAACCCATACATGGATAGCCAGCTGGCTCGCTGACAAAATACACACCCTGTCAAAGTTGGGAACTGCACCACCACCAATAGACCACTTAAATACCACAAGGATATATGCTGGGCCCTCAACTGTTTGGAAACTATTTCTCTGGAGTCCAAGCAAGGGTAGACAACCTGTGGCTTACCATATTTGCAGATGACTATCAACTGGATGCAGTCATATAGAGTCCCCCAACTATGTAAACATATTACAGAAGTGTCTGACACAGACAAATGATTGGTTCCAAACTCACAGACTGAACTTTAAAGTAAAAAATGCCTAATTGTCCTCTTTGGCGATGAAGTACCCCTGCTAATTATGATATACATAGCACCACTGTAAGCTCAAACACAGTGTTGCAAGACTTGGGAACACATGTTGATAGCAAACTACATTGCAATCACTATGTATCCATAGTGGTGAGACACACATTCTACATTGTGCATCTCATAAATAATGCCATCACATACAGAGTTACATGTATTGGTAACATATCTAAATATGGTTGTAGATTCTTTTTTTATAAGACTCATTTCTCCTACTGCAGTTGTAACCATCTGGGATGGCTCATTGCTCCTACTGCAATTGTAACTGTCTGAGATGGCACCCGTGTCCCTCAAAGACAAGGCCAGCTGGTGCTGATTACAAAATCACTCTGCTAACAATAACCATCTAACTATGATCAATAAGGGTAGTTATGTTTTTACACAGCTAGGCTTACAAACTCCCTAGGGCCATTAGGCTTGTACCTTCCTATGAACCTGTGAAGCTGTGAAACTATGCAGGCCTCCCAACATCTTCTTTCCAACATGCCCTGCTAATGTAATCCAATGTAAGTTGACCTGCAGTCTTGTAAAAGTCAGACTTGTGCTGTGGCACTTGCATAACGTACTACGTTCTGTAGTCTGTGACTTTGATGGGTAGGGGTTCTGTTCTCACTGCAGTCAACTTTGTGTGGTGTGCCCGCGTGCACGCTCGCACGTGTGTGTGTGTGTGTGTGTGTGTGTGTGTGTGTGTGTGTGTGTGTGTGTGTGTGTGTGTGTGTGTGTGTGTGTGTGTGTGTGTAAGTAGAAGTGTGTATCTTACAGGTACTGCTCCAATCCCATTGATTGGCAGTATTTTGATACTTGCACATGCCTACACATCCATTTCATGCAGACCTCCCAACATCTTCTCTCCAACATGCCCTGCTAATTCCATCCACTATAGGTTGATCTGCTGTCTTGTAAAAATCAGACTTGTGTTGTGGCACTTGTGCAAAGTACTGGGTTCTGTAGTCCTGTATACCTAGATAAGTAGGGGTTCAATTCTCACTGCAGTTAACTGTGTGTGTGTGTGTGTGTGTGTGTGTGTGTGTGTGTGTGTGAGAGAGAGAGTCCACTTGCTTGGCATTATGAAGAGCCTTTTACACCAGCATGTGGGACAGTGTTATTGCTATATTCTCCTCACCAGACACCGCTAATGTCATCAGCTATAAAGTGTTGTCTAAGACACTCCAAGTCAGACTTGAGTTGTGTTGCTTGCCTTAAATATAGAGTTCTGTAGGCTGTGTATTTAGATAGGTAGGGGTTCTATTCTCACTGCAATTAAGTGGGGTGTGTGTGCTTGTGTGCGTGCACGCGAGTGTGTGCACACTTGCTTGACGTTACAGAGAACCTTTTACACCAACATATAGGACACTCTTATTGCCATATTTTCCTAACCAGACACTTGTATCACTGGAGTTCAGCATAGTGGGACTGTTGTCACTACTGCAATTAGCAGGGAATTCCACTTTGCAGAAGGCCAAAATAAAGACACATTTTTGCATTTATTTGTAGAACATGTGGCTTTGTCACCAATTATTTATCTGTGTTAGCCGCTCATGTAGTACATTATCATCATAGGTGGACTCAGTGATTGCACCCAGTATGCAAGAATCAGCAAAAGCACTAATCCAAAGGCATTATTCTTTAGCCTTAACTTTCAAGAAATCAATTCCAAACAGTAAAGGGTCAAGCAAAGATCTTTGGGGTACACCAGTGATAACAGCTCTACTAGTACAGGTTGATACAACAACTTTCACAGTATGTGTTCTGTCAGTAAGCCAATTGGTAACCCTTCTAGTAACATGAGGTTTAATCCACAGCTGGGAGAGTTTCTCAATGATCCCTGCGTGGGAGATTGTGTTGAAACCCTTGGACAGTTGAGGATAGCTAGTATGCACTGTCTTACCTTCATCTAGGCCTATCACACAGAATCAATGGGCTGTGATAATATCACATATCACCTATCATGTGACTCATCACATACACCTTCCTGACACGGTTGAATACGCAATTCAACACACCTTCCAAAGAGACTATGTTGCTGTAGAAGGGTGTTTTCAACATGCATCTGTGTGAGTTGGGGGGGGCATCACCCAATGCATGCATGTTTAGACACGTCCTGACTCTCCTAATCTGTGAGGTAGACCAACATGCCATCATGGACCTTTTCTAAATGGACACTAGTGATATCCCGGCTATGTGCTACAGACCTGTGTGAGTTGTTAATGCTACATCATGTTTGTTACACGTCACCAAAGAAGTCATTGAGGGCATGCATGACAACACTATCAGTCTTTTGAACTTGAGAAGGCCAAGGCATTTGACACAAATCCACACTGAGGTATTCACTCAGCACTGTCAGTCAGATATGGCCATATGCACCTATATCGCTATCTAACTATGTTGACTTGTGTGAAGTGACCTATATCTCAGCCCAAGTGATCAGGTTCGTACATCAGAACTGTCTTCTAGGCCCTTTCCTGTCAATTATTTAAGTGATGGACATTACAGATGACATATACATCCTGTGCCCAAACAGCTGCCTGAAGGACCACAGATTGTGGGCAGTCATTGACTCCAGTTGTGATATTTGTATAATACAGACAGTATCAACACACACCAAAGATTGCTGCCACAGCCATGACAACACCTGCAATGACAAAAAGACATGGGGGATTTCTTACATCAGGAAAATAGACACGCAACCCAAGTATAAAATACACATCACACCCTATAATCATATCAAGAGGTATGTGACCTGTGTCCTGGGTAAATGGTAAGTGGAATGTCCATCAGCATGTGGTCACAATGCTGACTACTCCCTTGTATGTAACACAAGTACTTGGTCAACTTCTTTGAAACAGTCACCAAAGCCATGGACAAGCGGAAGACAGTGCACACCACCTACCTTGACCTAGCAAAAGCCTTCAACACTATTACCCAATCAGGCATAATAGATAAACACTCCCAGCTATGCATCAACCCTTATGTTACCAGATGGGTAGCTAACTGGTTCACTGATAGAATCCACTTAGTCAAAATAGGGGAAGTCACCTCTAGTAGTAGACCTGCAATGAATGGTGTACCCCAAGAATTGGTCTTGGGGCCACTACTGTTTGGTATATACTTTTCTGAGGTGCAAGCCAAAACCAGTGGTATGTGGCTTATCAAGTTTGCAGATGACTCCAAGCTGGGAGCTGTCTTAAATTCCCCTAGTGATGTGAACATCCTCCAAGAGGGCTTTACCCAAACTAATGATTGGCACCAGAAGCTTGGCTTCAAACTGAATGCCAAGAAATTCATCATTATCCCTTTTGGAGAAATTGGCATCCCCACTAATTATTACATTAATAACAACATACTAAGCATGCAATCAATCATGAGGGACTTGGGCACCCAGGTTGATAGCAACCAGACTTTTGACCACCACATTGCCTCCATTGTACGGAAGGCTTTCCCCATGGCCCACCTCATAAGTAAGGGTATTTCATCCAGGAACAAGGAGATCACAACATCTCTGCACTCCTCCCTTATCAGACCCCTTATCGAGTACAATGCCCCCTTCAGCATATACCTTGCCAAGCACATGCAACACAGAGTTTATTGGACCACAGCAGTAGTGTGCATAAAAAAAGAAGGCAGAAAAGGTGCAGAGAAATAACTGACTACATAAATGAAAAAGGTGCTTATTTCAAATCAATATATTATTATCAGAGCAGAATTATCTACTAGTAATAAATATCAAAGAAACCAAACCTATAGCAGTAATCTGATATGGACCTAACATCGCTATTTTTAAATACTAATGGCTCAAATAATCCAAGTAAAAGATCTGACCTACTTAGATATCTAAGATTAAATAGAGCACAAATTGTTTTTCTTCAAGAAACTCACTTTAAAGCAAATGATAGATGTACATGGAACCCTAACAGATACATGATATTAGCTCAATCTTCTTATAAATCAAAGGCCAGAGGAGTAACAATTTTATTGAAAAAGAACATGATTAATTCTGAAGTTATTTACAAATATGTAGATAAATGTAGTAAAATATAACAACAGAATATGGACATTAGTAAACCTATATTGGTTTTCAGGTATTAGAATAGGAACTGTTAAAAACACTGAGATCTCATTACAAATAACTATAAAGGTAAATTAATAATAGGAGGAGATTTTAACTGTATCTTAGATACTTCCTAAACTACTGAAAAATTAATTAGTTGAGTCCAACAACTACGCTATCTTCTCTGTGAAACAACGAAAGAACACAGAGGAAACGCAGTGCAGGCTCCAGATAAAACGTTTATTACAATACAAACTCGCCGTAGTTTAACAATGAAAATTCCAAGTAATAAAAACAGTATAAAAACTACAACTTGTGAGAACTGGTCGAGCGCTTTCACCAACAGTATGTTGGCTTCTTCAGAACAATTGCATTAAGGTACTCAGATGTTTGAATATCTTTTTTGGCGCCAGAATCTTACTGCTGCCCTTAAAGTGATATAGCTCCTTTTTTCCTTTTTTTTTTTGACATGAGTACACTCAAATTGTTTATGTAAACATTCCCTCTTGTACTTCTTTTGCCCTATAACTTGTTATATTGTACATCACTGTTAAAATTCTAAATACAAATTCTAACTATTTAAGAATAAAAAATGAAAATAAAATGAAATAGAATTTTATAATAAGACTTCATGTAATTAGAATTCCCTAGTGAAATTTCTATGTGTTTAGTTAAGTGTGCATCGACAATATTTGTTTACTACCTCTAAAAACATGTTCACCAAATAATTATAACATATACCATTCTTTCTGACTATTCATACACTCATAAAATGTGTTGTTGTTGTTATGTTATATAACCCAAGAGTTGTTTTACACATTCTTAACATTCTGTTCAGCAATATGGGTTTTATTGATATGTTGTCATTTAGTCCTGGTATATTTGAAGTTCTCACAAGTTGTAGTTTTTATACTGTTTTTATTACTTGGAATTTTCATTGTTAAACTACGGCGAGTTTGTATTGTAATAAACGTTTTATCTGGAGCCTGCACTGCGTTTCCTCTGTGTTCTTTCGTTGTTTCACAGAGAAGATACTTCCGAAACTACTAATAAGAGACCTTTTCATTTATCCACCACAGCAAAATCCTTAAAAAAATGGACTGAATAATTTCATTTAATAGATACGTTTAAATTAACAGACGTCAGTTCATTATTGTTCTCACATCAAGACTATAGATTTGGCACTTAAACTAGAATAGATAAATTATTTGTTGCTCATGATCTACATTCAAAAATTTTTACTTTTTCAGTAATTCCTTGTCCATTCTTGGATCATAACTCTCTGGTTTTGAAATTTCAAATTGAGTTTAAACCATTAAATTTTTCTTCTAGACTTTTGTCATATTTTACAAAAATCAAAGAATTTAAACCTTGGTTATTGTCAGAATAACAGTTTTTCATTGATATTAATTACATCACAGAAATTAATACAGTCATGATATGGGATTCACTAAAAGCCCACTGTATATTTAGCAAAACCCTTAGCTGGTATAAAAATAAAGTTAGAGAATAGGATTCCAAATTAAAAGAATGGCAATCTCATATTTTGTTACTGAAATCTGAAAAACTCTTCAGAAATTAAAAAGAAAATAGTAGAATTAAATAAGACGTATAATGAAATTTCAACTCACAAAACTAACTTAGCATTAGAGAAATTAAAAGTAAATTTTTTGGCTACTTCCCCTAGGTATTTACATAATCTATCTACAAGGATTAAAATATAATTTAAAACTAATAATATTATTAATATACAACATGAAGGGATGGCAAAGAGAGTTTCAGATATAGGAGATATTCTCGATGCATTCAGACATCATTATAATGAATACTTCAAAATTGAGAAATTGTCTATTGATCAATTGAATCTGGAAGCAATTTCTACTAATCTAAAAAAATGCCCAAAGAACTAAAGTTAGATCTACAAAGACTTATTGCATATAAAGAAATAACTGATAAGATAAAAGAAAGCAAAAAGTACAGTTTTGTACCTACCATAAATGTAGATGTTCGAGTGTCTTCACTGCTGCAGTCATTACACTTGGGTTATCCTGCCGTCAGGCAGTCCCGTAGTTGGCCAGAGTTCCAAAGTCTTGGTCCGGCATCAGTTGCTGTCGCTTCTTCCCTGACAACAGTGTGCCAGGGGTATATAAGATGCAGCCAATGCCATTTTCTTCAGTTTTTCTTGCCCCAGATGTCAGGGGCTCCCAAATAGGTAGGCAATACATATTGCTAATAAAGCATACATGAAAAATAAAATCAAAAAGTTCAGCTACCAGTAAATACACCACATAGGTAGTATAGGGTAGAAAAGTGTAGAGAAGTCCTGGCTAAGAAAGAGGGGATGGAGGGAGGGTAACCTGAACTGCAGCAGTGAAGACACTCGAACATCTACATTTATGGTAGGTACAAAACTGTACTATGTTCATCGTGTTTCACTGCTGCAGTCATTACACTTGGGTTGAATCCCAAAGCTGAGTCAGGGTGGCTGGATCTAGATAGGATTTGGTGTGGCTATGAAGCCCTGCAGCACTGCAGTGGCAAAGCCTGCTCTGGATCTGGAGTAAAGAGGCAAGTGGTAATGCTTGGTAAAGGTGTGTACTGAACTCCAATTTGCAGCTTCCAAAATGTCCTTGGTAGGTACTCCTCTAAGATAGGCAGTAGAAGTTGCAGTTGCCCTGGTAGAATGTGGTCTAATGTTAGATGGTACAGGCTTCCCATACTGTGTGTAGCAGAACTGGATTCATTGTCCTATCCACTTTGAAATGGTCTGCTTTGAAATAGCCTTTCCCTGTGATCTTGCAGCATAGGATACAAACAGTTGCTCAGTTTTCCTGAAAGCTTTTGTTTTGTCCAGGTATAAGCACAATTGTCTGTGTATGTCCAAGGAATGTAGAATACTCTCCCCTTTATTCTGGGGATTTGGATAAAATGTTGGCAAGTGAATAGTTCGATTAAGAGCTACACTGGATACCACCTTAGGCAAAAATGAAGGGTTTGTTCTTAAGGAAACCCTGTCTTGGTGAAAAATGATGAACGGCTCCACTGCCATTAGTGCCTGTAGTTCTGAGACTCTTCGTGCTGAGGTTATTGCCAGTAACAGAGCAGTTTTCCATGATATATATTTTATTTTTGCTGTATTGGCTGGCTCAAAATGAGGTAAAGTGAGTTTTTCCAAAACAAAGTTGCGGTCCCAAGTAGGTGCTGGTGCTCTCCGGGGTGGTCTTATGTTTTTAGCCCCTCTGAGGTACTGCTTTAGCAACGGATGAGAGAAAATAGGAGGATCTGTGTTGTAATGAGCCGAGATAGCAGAAGCGTGGATCTTAATGGATGAGAAGGATAGCCCTTTGTCCAGAATCTCAGTTAAATATTGTAGTATCTGAGGAATGTTAGGGACAAGAGGGTCAAGGCTTTGAGCCTGGTTCCAGGCACAGAATCTCTTCCACTTTTCTGAATAAGATTTCCTGGTGCTAGGTCTCCTGGCCTCCAAAATGACATCCATAACAGCTTTAGAGAGAGGTGTTGCCTGTTTGGCTAATGAATCTGCCATGCAGCCAGGGATAAGGTTTTGAGCTGACTGTGCAGGATCTGATTGTTTTGTTGAGTCAGAAGGTGTGGAATTTGAGGCAAAATCCAAGGTGGGCCTTGAGCTAAGTTCTTTAAGATTGGGTACCAATGTTGGCCTGGCCAGTCTGGAGCAATCAGAATCATCTGTGGTTTTTCTTGTCTGGCTTTTAGGAGAACCTTTGAAAGGAGAGGCAGAGGAGGGAAGGCATAAATGTGCAGACCTTTCCAGCTGAACGAAAGAGCATCCACTTTCCATGCTTGTGTGTGATAAGTCCTTGTGCAGAATTTTTGTAGTTGGCAGTTCAGTGGGGAGGCAAAGAGATCTATGTCTGGGTACCCCCATGCTTGCATTATCATGCTGAAAACTTGTGGATTTAATTTCCACTCGTGAGGATCCATGATGTTTCTGCTTAGCTCGTCTGCCAGAGTATTTTTCTTTCCTGGCAGGAATTGTGCTTGCCGATGAACTTGATAAGTTACAGCTGTGTTCCACAAGGTCATGGCTTGTCTGCATAGGGGATAAGAATGAGTGCCCCCTTGCTTGTTTATGTACCACATTACTGTGGTGTTGTCTGTCTTTAAAAGTACTTGTCCTGGATGCAGAAGGTCCTTGAAAGCTGTTAGGGCATTTTGTACAGCCAACATCTCTTTT
The DNA here is from genome assembly GCF_019279795.1 of Protopterus annectens. NCBI lineage: Eukaryota > Metazoa > Chordata > Ceratodontiformes > Protopteridae > Protopterus > Protopterus annectens. The sequence continues at coordinate 371,976,337 of NC_056744.1, read as the reverse complement.
TGATTGATGTGTAAATGTAGGTGGTCTGTGGTCCATTTGCCTTGAATACATGTTCCTGCCATGTGTGCTCCCCAGGCGTAATCCGAAGCATCTGTTGTTAGAGTCTGCCTGGCTGTGGGTAGAGTGAAAGGCTGACCCTTGTTGAGGTGACATGCCTGTGCCCACCATCGAAACTCCTGTTGCAGGCAGGGAATTAGTGGTATTTCCATTTCCAAGCTGTGTGAGTGTTGAGTCCAAACACTTTTTAGGTACCATTGTAATTTCCTCATATGCAGTCTGGCATATGGAATTAGAAGTATGCAGGATGTCATGAATCCCAAGGCCTGCAGACTTTTTCTTGCAGGGAGTTGGGACTTTGTTGCCATCAATTGAAAATACTGAGTCAGTTGTCCTTGTTTGTTTGGCATGAGATAAGCCATCTGGGCCATTGTATTTAAGCTGGCACCCAGGAATATTATCTCTTGTGAGGGCACTAGTTTTGATTTCTTTTCATTTACTGTGTACCCTAGGCAACTTAATAACTTTTTTACAAACGCCAGATGCTTTAGAAGAATGTCCTTGCTCTCTGCTTGAATCAGGAAGTCGTCCAGGTATGGATATATTTGAATTCCTTTTTGTCTGCAAAATGCAATTACTGGTGCCAGGCACTTTATGAAGACCCTGGGCACAGTAGATATGCCAAAGGGCAGTGCAGATAATTGGTAGTGCATTGAACCAGCTATGAATCTGAGGTATCTTCTACAATTTTGTCTGATAGGGACATGCAGGTATGCCTCTTTGAGGTCCAGGGTAACAAGCCAAGCTTTCTTGCCCAACATGGGAAGGAGCTGCTGTAGTGTCAACATTTTGAACTTCGGAACATCCAGGTAGGTATTTAGAGTGGAAAGGTCTAGAATGGGTCTCCAGGCTTTGTCCTTTCTGGGTACCAGGAAGAGTCTTGAGTAAAAACCTTGTCCATGTTCTTGCTGAGGTACTTTTTGAATAGCTCTCATGTCCATGAGGGCTGTACTTTGTTTTTGTGCCTCTGCCCATTGATTTTGTGGCAGGTCTGGCATTCTTTTTAACCATGGTAAAGTGTGAAAATGGAACCTGTAACCTTGAGACACAATATTTAGCACCCATTTGTCCTGGGTGATTGTGTGCCAGTTTTGTGAAAAAAGTGCTAGTTTCCCCCCTAAGGGAGCTGTCAACAGGGTAGAGTTTGGCATTGGAAGGGGAAAGTCATTGAGATCATTTCCTGTAAGATTGCGACTTGTCCTCACCTCCTTTGGGTGTTGAAGCATCCCACTGTCGTGGTCTGTAAGATCCTTGTGGTTGAGATCTGCCTCTTGGGCATCTGTATCTGCCTCTTTGTGGCCTGCCCTACACTGGAAAGGATCAATTTTTAGTAGGCCAATTTCTGCTAAATCTTGGTGGCTGTACCTGTAAGAAATCCTTGACTGTTTGCATAGATTCTGCCTTATCCTCCATTTTCTTTAAAACCTCCTCAGCTTTAACACCAAATAAAATATCTTGCTGTAAAGGAGCATCTAACAATTTTGCCTTGACATGATCTGGCAAGGTTTGTTCCTTTAACCAAGCATGCCTTCAAATCACAGATCATGTAACTGCTGCTCTACAAGAAGCTTCTAATGAATCAAAACCACATTGCAAAGTATGTTTTCCCACTTGTTCAGCTGCATGCAATAAATCCTGCATTTCCTTAAAATCAGGTTGTTCTGCACTTGTACTCATTTTCTGTTTTAACTGAGACAGTAAATATTGCTGATATTTAAGCATGTGAAACTGGCAGTTTAAAGCCCTCACTGCTAAAGTTGCAGAGGTGTAAACTTTCTTCCCCCATCTGTCTAGTGCTCTGGAATCCCTGTCCGAGGGAACTGGATTTTTGGCAGTGGAGGCCTTTACCCCTTTAGGACCCTGGGAAATAGTTTCTGGGTCAGCAGCAGGGTTTTTGTAAAGAAATTTGTGAGAGTCAGGGACTCTGTAGTACCTGTTTGGCTTGACTGGTGCAGGGGGTAAAGAATCTGGATTTAAACTGGATTCAGAGAACACATCATCTACAATATCCAACACTGGTGGAATAGCAAGGGGCCTGTGTTGAGGCAATAAAAGAAAATCTCTGAGCCTTTTCTTGGACTCTGAGTAATCTTGGCCCTCCCAGTGGAAATAATCCCTCATGGTGTGCAAAGTTTCCCCAAAAGAGTAATCCTCAGGGGGAGAGGCTGAAGGAATAGATTCTTCAGCATCAGAATCCTCATAGGGGGGTAAGGAATATCCCTGGTCTGAAGAGGAGTCAGAATATACAGAAATCTGGTCAGAGGAGTCATAGTCTGTATCCTGCCTAGGCCTTTTATCAAGAGGGGGATGGGTACCCCTGATCAGAGTAGTTAAGTCTTCGGCCATTTTGAGCATCTGCTTTTTAGGCATGGAGGCCTGTCCAGGTGAATGCTGTACTTGCTTCTTTGTCTTTAAAGTTGCTTTAGACTTGGCTGTAGATGCAATGGTAAGATGAGTAGGTCTGAAACCCCCCCCCAGAAGCCAAAGCCTGCTCAGTGGCTCCAGACCCATCTGAAGGGTTAGATTCCATAGGCCCAACACAACACCTTGAGTATCCAGAGGCCTAGGCAACTCCACGTGGGAGTCGGTTGTGGCCTGTGGCTCTGAGGTAGCAGGTGTCATGGGCTGTGAAAGCACCTCACTGAGAACTGGCGACTGGCCTAGAAGAGGCTTTGTCGTCCGTTTTGGGCCTCGGATGCCTGTCCTTATCCATATCTTTGCATTTTTTGTGAATTCCGGTTGTCGGTTGTTCCGACGGCATGGTATAATTAAACCTTTGGCCAAAATAATGGCGTGCAAAATCAAACCTACGTTTAATAGTGCGGTTGTTAAATCTAGCACAAAACCGACAACTAGTGACGTCGTGATCTGGGCTTAGGCATGGAATACAGTAAGAATGAAAATCCTTATGAGGTATTTGCTTCCCACAAGAAATACAGTTATTAACTTTTACTGACATTGGTCTGAGGCAAGAAAAAGTTTTCCCCAATGGGGTACTTAGCTTTACTGAAGACTTCGGATCTGAAATCAAATTTGAAATCTCAGGAGTCGGCCGACCGGCACTTGCGAACTACTTTTGCTTTGGGCACCACACGGCAAGAAATATGGAAGAAAATGGCATCGGCTGCATCTTATTTACCCCTGGCGCACTGACGTCAGGGAAGAAGCAACAGCAACCGACGCCGGACCAAGACTTTGGAACTCTGGCCAACTATGGGACCGCCTGATGGCAGGATAACCCAAGTGTAATGACTGCAGCAGTGAAACACGATGAACATTTAATAAAGCCCCCGATTTAGATGGTATAATTATAGAGTTATACAAACTTTTTCCCACATCTATAATTTCCTTTTTTTAAAACATTACTAGAAGTCCAATCACAAGCAATAATACCTCCTTCTTGAAGATTCTCTTTAATCACTCCAATTCTAAAAGAAAATAAAGACCCTCACCACTGTTCCTCATATAGACCAATATCCTTATTAAACAGTGATTATAAGATATTTATGTCAATTATAGCTAATGGAATGAAAATTTCTCGATCTAAAATAATTAATAATGATCAAACGGGTTTTATACACAATAGACATACTCATGACAATATCAAATGGATACTCAATCTTATTAATTACTTAAATAAGGAAAATCAACAAACGCTGATAGTAGGATTAGACATAGAGAAGACTTTTGATTCTCAAAGTTGGGAATATCTATTTACAATTCTAGTTTTATTTGACTTTCCACCTTTCTTTGTCCATTTCATAAAGAGTATATATAAAAATAATTTAGCTTATGTCAAACTAGGTCCTTTCACCTCAGAATCTATTTCTGTAACTAAAGGCACTAAACAAGGTTGTCCCTTGTCACCTATTTTCTTTACATTGGCTATTGAAATTCTTACAGTTTTAATATGTAACAATTCAAAAATAAGAGGGGTAGACATTTATGATCAATATAATGCTAAAGTAATGCTATTCACTGACAATATACTGCTCACATTATTTAATTCCAAAAAATCTGTACAAGAATTATATTTATTAATTGGGAAATATTAAATGATCTTGGGTCTTCTAGTTAATAAGTCAAAATCAAAATTGTTGTTACTGAACAAGAAGAAAGAATACAAGTAAACAAGAACCATATCATAGGCAAACAAGTTCTTACTTTAAATTATCTAGGAATTGTTTTATGCAAAGATTTGAGTGAGTTAATATCAGTAAATTACAGTAATATCATTAATATAATTAAAGCTTCTATGGAAAAGTGGAATAAAATATTTTTGACATTTGAAGATAGATTACAGTTAATAAAAATGGTTCTACTTCCCAAAATCTTACACGTAGTACTAGCTATTCAATTGTATCCTGTGAGATATCTCTTTAAAGAAATAAACTAAATTTTATTAAAGTTTGTATGGTTTCCTAAAAGAAATAGAGTGCCCTTCACACATCACATTAGGCCATGGGAACAAGGTGGACTAAACTTTCCAGACATTGAATCATATTTAAAGACATCCCTATTTAAAACTATCATGGAGTGGATAAATCCTAACTAGTCTGCCAACTGGAAGATGTTACAGACTGTTATATTAACAAATGAAACTACTTCATTAAAAAAATTTCAATATTGGACAAAGTTAATAAACTATGGTATTTACTAAGTATTAATATGCAATATAACATAATTAGACCTACTAAATTAAACTTCATTAATTTTCTTTTCAGTGCCTTTAGGAAATTTGTTAATGTAAATATGGAATTAAAACTTTGGTTTGATCTTGCAAAGGCAAAAGTATTGAACGCTAATCCTCTGTGTCTTGACACGCCAACCTCAAAATAAGGCCACAACAAAAATGGCAACTCTAAAGAGCATCTTAATGTATTCCCATGATTTATGTAGGGTAATTAATAATTCTTCCATTAAAGATACTCCAAAACATATAAACTACTTGTACAGAATTATGTATAATAATCATAACATAAAGAATGGTATCTCAAATGTATATAAAGAGATAATAACTTATAAAACAATGCCTAAATTATCCTTCTGGCAACATATCACTAAAGGTCATTCAATACATCTATCATCAGAAATGAAATCAAATATTTTACTATTAGTAAAATTTTCAATTCAAAATTTTTACATAGAGCAATTTTATCACCAGATAAAACTACTAAAATTAGCTCTTCCAGAAATGGATTATGTTGGAGATGTGAACAGGTGTTTAAAGCTGGCTGGAATCATATTTTTTTTATGATTGCATTAATATTAAATCTTACTGGAATGCTATTAATAATTTTCTTCAGGCCTTCTTTAATAAATCCTTTGTTTTATCTAATGCTTTAATTCTATTGAATGTAAATGAAGGTCCTCATTTGAACAAAGCAAACTTGTATTTACTATGGACAATATTAACAATTTCTAGGAAATGCATAACCAGAAGATGGAATTCAAATACAACGCCTACCTTGGAAGATTTTTTAACTTTACTGAAAAGTTCAGCATTGATGGAAATTAAAATTAAAGAACTAAGGATTTACCCTAAGCCATTGGTAAATAACCCTTAGAAAAAAGTTTTATCGTTGATTGATACTTTGTGACTACCACCAGATTCACTCTGATAACTGTATATTGTTTCATTGGTTCAGTCTTTATGATTCATTTGATTTTATTATTGATGTCAGGCTGTTTGTAAATATTATATGTAGTTTTAGTTTTATACATAATATTCCATGAATGTTTAACAATATTATTTGAAAATAAAAACTGCATGAGTAAAAAGGTGTTTATTTCTTAAAACTGCTAGAGAATAAACAAGAAATAGAGAAAGGATAACACAATGTTGAAGACAACTAAGGTGTTAGAATCACATATAACTAAAATATCACAATATACCTACATTACACAAATCAGTCTATGCATCAATGACTGACTACACAGTCTATAAAGAACCAAGCATCTCACTAGCTCTTGTCCTTGAAACAGATTCATAAGTACTGGGAAGCTGCTCAGTTAATTTAATATGAAATGAGCTAGGCTTTATTCCCTTCTTATCTTGGTGGGAACTGATTGCAAGTAGTTTGACTGACTTCAGAAAAAGCTTCTTTACCTTCAGTAATTTGGACATAAGGCCTACTTCTTATGCTCTAAGAGGATATTTGCAAGTCTTTATTGTTAGTATGTAAGCTAGAAATGCACAGAAATACATATGGAAATGTTTAAAGATAAGAGAGAAAACGTTAATAAAATGTACAAACATGCAGAGCATACAGCTTACAGGTACAAGCCTTCTTCAGTGCAAAGACATATGTGTTCTAACAGCTGTTTTATATCAAAAGGCAATGATCTCATGACTTTCATAGCCAGTAAAATCATGGAATTAATATCAGACCTCATTTACTGCAGGAACTTGTCCTTTTGCTTGTTTGGATTAAAGATAAGGGTGGCCAGACATTAAGTATATCATGTGGTAAAGGGTAGCCACTTAGCCTTTTGTAGTGACTGATGAGGCTGTCTGTGGCCTGCCAGTGAAATGGAGCTCCTGACCTTGTTTACCATGATCTGAGTGTATAATTGCATTATAGGATAAAATAAAAGCTATAACTGCTAATGCATAGATATCTTCATAGGGTCCCCTAAAATGGTCACAAGCTCAGTGAGCTCTATCTGTTATAAACAGTGCAACAAATATATAAATGTTCATTCTTGTTTCTCTTTGTTCATGGTTTTGTTGCACATATAGAAACATTTGGTCAAAATTATATACTAAAAAAAGCAAATCTTATTCTGTAAGACCAAATCTGTCTCTGTGAGTCTCTCAATTCTTTCCCGTCAGGATGAACATCTTAACTTAGGGATATCAATGCACTGTATTCTTTGCACCCTTAATTTTATTGGGTTGGTCCCTGGGTTCTTTTTAGCTGTGCTCTGGACCATAAGGGCAAGGGAAAGTACATTACATGTATATGGATTTATGTTAGATTATCAAAATTCTGAAACTTCGAAATTCATATGGCCGAGACCATATGATCGAAGTTTCAGAACTTCGAACATTAAAAAAAAAAAAAAATTATATTTTTAACATTTTTGCATGGGGGCAAGCCCCCTGTGCCCCCACACCCCCTGCTAATTAAATATACCAACTCCAAGATCACAGAACTTTGCAGAAAAGATTACATTTCCCTTTCCTCTCTATATAGTGATCTCCATTCAAAATGTTCGAAGTTTAAAAACTTCGATCATATGGTCCTGACCATATGACTTTCACAATTTTGAAACTTTGATAATCTGATAGGGATCCATGTATATATATATATATATATATATATATATATATATATATATATATTGACAATATAGTATAGCACATCAACCACTATTTTATAACTGTTTTTCATCCATCAGGCTGCTGTAATAATCAACCAGTCAGCTGGGGGCCCCCTGTCCTTCTTAGTCCCATTATTGTAAAGGTCCAACTTGCCCATCAGATCAACAGCTGATCCTATATGGGTTGATGATCTAAAATGGGATGTTACCTAATTGCCCCCAAACTGGAGAATGACACAGGTCAGCTCCAGTTATAGTTCCATTCTAGGTGAGCCTGAGCTTTCCCTTACCTTTACTCCCATTGCCCTCCAGCAGACTGAAGTAACAGGACTCTCACAATACTGGCAACTGACCCATGCATGCTTCTGCCCATGCACCACCCTGGCTGCCGAATTCAAATGTGCTGCATGGTGGGTACTCATTCCTGGCCTAATGTTGCCTTGCTGTGACACTCCTCCTCCACTGTGAGTCGGTATTGCAGAAGAGCACTCTACCTCTTTCCCTTTCTCCAGGACAAGTATGCTCATCATCCTTATCTAGGTCCTTCAGCACTCAGGCTGCCACTCATACTGGGGTCATGTGGGTCATAGTTAGGGCTTTGTTCCTCCTTTCTAAGTCCTGAAACACTCAGGCTGCCACTCTTACTGGGGTCACATGGGTCATAGTTAGGGCTTTGCTTCTCCTGTCTAAGTCCTGAAACACTCAGGCTGCCACTCAGACTGGGGTCGAGTGGGTCATAGGGCTTTGTTTCTCTATGCCATGGAGCCAGCATCTAGTATGTTTTTAGGTGGTAGAAAAATTGTAGTACTCAGAGAAAGCAGACATATGAAGAACATACAAACTCCATACAGGGGGTGACAAGAGATAAGGAATACTTTCTGCACCATAGATCTCTGAGGAAGAGATCTTGGCATCAAAGTATCATGCTGTCCTCATTTTATTTCAATATTTTTGCTCCTAAACAACTAAAAATAAGTATGCATATGGTGTGTGACAGGAGTTTCATGAATGCAATGGCAGAAAATAACTCCAACTTTAAGGAGCTCTTCTCAGATTAATGAGTAATGTTTACTGTTTGTTGTACGAATGTCTCATCAGTTTCATTGCATATCTTAGCAGAAGTTTGTTATCTTTGTTCCAGATCATATTATGTAACATGAAGTGGTTTCATGAGTCAGTACAGATCTTTTCATCATTCCTAGTTGTTTCTGTTGTGATGCTTCTTCTGGGACATTGTACATACAAGGTATTTGGTCAAACAGCCACTCACCTTCAGGGGCATTAATGGTGCCCCCTGTACACTGATTTGTAATGCCTTTGTTTTAACAGGATGAAATACTAAAATACAGGTGACATAATGTATTCCTGCATTTTAGACATTGCTTCTGAGCAAGCTATGCCAGAAGTGTATTTTTGATGTGTGAGACATGATGCAACAGCTGTATATTGCAGGTTTACATAAGGAGACAGCTCTGCTTTGTCTATTCTGGAACAATGCTTAACTAGGAAGGAATAGTTACCCCTCACTAGCCTCCAGCTTATTTAGAGATGTTACCAACACAATCTTAGAAATCTTAACCACACGGACCCTCTCCTGTGCCCCCCCCCTCCCCAATAGGCTTCACTGCACAGTCCATGCTTTCCTCAGTCCGTGTTCATAAACTGTGGGACTCTCTTTCTTCTTTTCTTCAAGATCATTCCTCAACTGCTATATGTCTAGTCCTATATATATATATATATATATATATATATATATATATATATATATATATATATATATTTAACCTTTTGCTATCCTTCTTTGCTCTACATACCTTGCTCTGGTTCTACATTTCATTGTGATTCTTCCAGCATACCAACTCTGATATCCACTCTGTATATAATGCATGCATATATTGTGTTTTGTCAGTAAATCTTTATGTAATGTCATTTATCTATTGCCTTTATACCCTCAAGACAACTCTGATATTCACATTGTATATGCATGCATTGCATTTTATCATTCAGTCTCTATATAATGTCATGCACCTATTATGTTTATTCCATGCTGAGAGTGAAATAGGCCCAGTGGGATCAGTGCTTTACCCTACTTAACAAATTTAGATGTAAATAAATAATTTAAATAAACACATGTAAATGTTATAGTGTGGTCAAAACAGTGTAATTAGTCAGACTGTCACTGTGCTTTTAACCTTGGCTATAACAAGTCCTGTATAAAGGGAAAAACACTGCATGTAAAATCATGGGCAACTTACTTAGAGTATTAGACCATTCTGAAATGTAACAGTCTGAGCCATCACTAAATAATAATTGCACATTGTTGCTGTCAGCTTTTGGACATGGATTGTGATTGGAAAGAATATCCGAAAAGATATCACCTAAGCTGAGATACTTTGTTTCATGTATGTAAGTCGGTATTTATGGTCTGCCTTCTTAGATTCTATTCTTGCATAAATTCAGTTGTTGCTGTCAGCTTTTGAATATGTATTGTGATTGAATAGAATATTCCAGAAGATATCACCTAAGTTGAGATACTTTTTTCATATATATAAATTAGTATTTGTGGTCTGCCTACTTAGATTCTCTTCTTGCATAAATTCAGTAATGGTCAATTCTATTTTAAACAATAAAAAATACCATGATATGATTTTATGTCTTAGTGAATTTACTTTGAAATGAACAGTATTCAACAGACTTGGACTGGCTGAGACAGGTTTATGTAAATGAATCTAGCATCTGTTTTCATCAGCATGCAGAATTTATGATACAGTACTGCAAACTGGTGATGGAGAGAAACCTGTGGCAATAGCGAAGAAGAATGAATAAAGTACAACCATTCTTGCTAGCCTTCAGAATAGACCTTCAGAATGTTCGATGGATGTTGAAGGTAAAGGGTGCTATGACAACTGACTTTTGCTTATGAGTGCATCCATCTGGCAGGAAACTGAAACTGAAGTCTTATTAACAGCTTCAGTAATATAGACTGTAAATACATGATATTTTTTTCCCTAATTGCATGCCTGCAATGACTGAGAAAGTTTTAAAGGAAGTTGTTCTTGCTAATAGAAGTCAATAAATTAATGTTTTATGGGATAGAAGGTATTAATGGCAGCTGTATGGGTTTGTACATTTTTAGTAAAGTAGTCTCTGCTATGTCCATTGCAGGAATTTCGGAGAAAATAATTACTTTTTAACTGTGTTGTAGGGAGAGCATTACTTAGCAGATTGGGGTGGGGGAGAGGACAGTATGGTGTTTTGGCATGAAATGGTAAATATATGGTTAAAATCTTAAAGCAGTAGCATGTGTAAGTTCATCAATTGGTGTTTGTCATTCAGAGTTGTCCAAGATGACTGTACTGTGTCTTCAGTATCTCTTAGTGTATGTAAAAATCAACACAAAACCAACAGCAAGAAATTGAAACCCAAAGCCAGGAACCCAATAACAAATGATTCCCACAATCCATGAGGTCATATATATCACCAAAACAATAAATCTGTAGAAAATAGTGGCTGAAAAAACTGTTTAATAAGACTTAAGCACAAAGCAATGAAATGTAATGCCCTTCATTCCACCATCAAATGGGACTTCATCAGAACTACCAACCTAAGAATTGCAATCACTTAAACATCAATCTCATCAAATCACACAATGCAAAAACTATGACATCACTGAAAATGCAGAATCACTTCCTAAAATATGCTCTAAATTTATTATGCTATCTTTAAGTATTAAAATAGTCAGTCTTTGAATCCACAGTTAGCTATGTTAAAAACCTTTAAGTGAAATGTTATTAAAAGGTGCTGAATAAAAAAAATCCAATATTTCAACAACAACCCCCAAAAATGTAATTGAAAAAACATTTTAGATTATTGTGTTCTTATCACCATTACAACTTAGTGTCCGTTAATTTTAGTACAGGGTTGACAGACACGTTTGTTAATGCCTGGAAAAATGGTTGCATTCAAACAAAGTTGCCAATAAAGTTCCCTGTACTCCATTTTTCTTTCCCACGTTCTACCTCTTGGATCACATAGAACTATTTCCAATATGCCAAAAACTTTTTATAATTTGTATATAAAACTGAATGTTTGTATAGAACACTCTTAGAATTATTCTTAGACATATCATAATAGTACTTGACCTTTTCCCTCAATGGCATGTTTTTCCTATATAGAAGGCAGGTCAAGTGACACATTTTGCTGTATACACAAGCCCAAAAGAGTGACATGTCCCATCTTTCAGGGTTACTTTATTGGTATATCCATTTCTTCCATTGTTTCTGTACTTCCTAATATAAATTGGCATTTAGTGCACCTCCAACATTTATGGTTTCCTTTATTACCTTTATGAAATTTGTATTTCTTACTCACTAACATATTTTTTTTTATATTCTATGATGTCTTATAAACAAAATGTGGCACTGTCCCCACAATTTTGTGTATTCCATCATTTGCCCCAAAGATGGTCCAATTCATTTTAATGATATTCATAATTAAATTTCAACCCACACGATGTGACAAAACCAGTACTCTTTCAAAATTTACACTGTATTTATTACCTGTGTTTCCTTGTTTGTTTTGAGCTAAAAGATAACTACTTTGGTTACTAACCAAATTGGGGAGCAAAGCAGTTTCAATAAGTGGTGTGCATTTTCCCCTAACAAAGGGCAACTTCTGCACTTGGATTGCTAACTAATGTTGCTGGATAACTCTTTCAACCAACATATACTCTAATTTTATTCTTTCCTTTTCAAACTTAGTTCATAGGTTCATAGATTAATAGGTAGGTACTAGGCTATCAGCCCTGGGGTCTATATAAGCCTACCCAAAAAAGTTCCCTGGCTTTCGCCACCCAAGAAAGTTATTTTCCTGTGCCCCTGTCAAACAGAGCCACAGAAGTGATCCTCAGGGTGAATTTCCTATTTCCCATCCAATTGTCAAGATTTTTCTTAAAGAGGGCTAATGAGGAGCTTTGCTTGGCATGAATGGGTAGTCTGTTTTAGAGCATGGAAAGTCTCTGGGACAGGAATCTATCCCTCCAGCATGTTCTGTTTATTGTGGTGGCAAGGTTTAGGTCTCTGGAGCATGTGGCTCGGAGGGATTGGGGTTTCTTTAAGTGTAGCATGTCCAACAGATCTGGGTTTGAAATGGCTCTGTAATAGCGATAAGTGATGGAGTAGAACTGTAGAACTGAAGTTTTTTAAGACATTCTGCATATGGCATCTGTTTGAGGCTGGTAATCCTCTTAGTGAGGTATTTCTGTGGCCTTTCTAGTTGTTGTAGATGTCTTGTGAGGTACATGCAAAACGGGGCATTGTACTCTATAATAGGTCTGATGAGGGATGAGTAGAGAGGAACAATGACCTCTTTTCTTCTGGAGGTGAACCACTTTGTGATGAGGTGTGTCATGTAGAAGGATTTCCTGACTACTGTGGCAATGTGATTATCAAAGGAGAGACTACTGCCCACCTGTGTCCCAAGGTCTCTTATCACACTCAGTGTTTAGTAGGCTGCTGCCTATGTGGTAGTTCATGGGTACAGTGTTTTTCCCAAAGGGGATGACAATGCACTTCTTGGCATTGAGCTTGAGGCCACGACCTTGACACCAAGCATCAGTCTCATTGACGCCTCTTTGCAGAATGTCCACTTCATTAGGTGATTCTATTATGGCACCTAGTTTGCAGTTGTCTGCGAACTTCATTAGCCAAAGTCCTGCTGTATTAGCCTGGATGTCTGAAAAGTAGATGCCAAACAGGAGAGGACCCAGGACTGAGCCCTGTGGTACTCCACTTGTCACTGGCCTGAAGTTGGATTTAGAGTCGGCTACTTTCACTGTGTGGGTTTTGTCAGTGAGCCAGTTGGCCACCCAGCTTGTAAAATAGGGATTTATGCCCAGTCTAGTGAGTTTATCTATAATTCCAGAGTGGGGGATGGTGTTGAAAGCCTTGGTGAGATCAAGATAGGGTGTGTGCACCACTTTATCCTTGTCCATGGCTCTGATGGCAGCTTCATAGAAGTCAATCACATGACCTACCTTTTACAAACCTAAACTGAGTGGGGTCCAGAGTTTGGAGGATGCCTATCTCCTTGTTTATAAGCTCCAAGATGATACATTCCATGGCCTTGCAGACCAGACTCGTCAGGATAATGTGGTGGTAGTTCCCAGGGTCCGTGGTGGTGCCCCCTTTGTGGAGTGGGATAACCATCACTGTGTACCATTCGGTAGGCATAAAGCCTGAAGTGAGGCTATGATTGAACATGGTACTTAGTTGGGGTGCCAGTTTGTTCTGTAGTTCATGCAGAACACAGCCTGGGATGTTGTCAGGTCCCATTGCTGTGCTCTTGGCTTTGGAGAGTGTGGTCTTTACTTGTGCAGTCATGATTACATGGGCTTTGCATTCTTCCGGTATAGTGATGGGCCCTTTGGGGGGGGGGGTGACAGGGGGGAGGGGGGGTGAAGTTTGCACTGAACCTGTCTGCCAGGATGTTTTATTTGATACTGTTCTTGCTAAATGTGCAAACCATCCCTGATTATATTCTTTTTGTAATGGAAAGGGTGAAAGCTATTGTAGTGTAAATCTGCATTGGAGAAAGTCGGCTTTCTGTGTATAGTTGATTCAAAGCCATCATTACCCTTAAAATAATTGCCTAAATATTGGATTTTTAACACAGTCAAAAAGTGAATATAAATTTTAAGAGAGAGTACTTTTTATATATTCCAAAGATTCATGTAGGGTCTCCTCTAAACCATTCCCAAGTAATGAAAATATCACCAAGGAAATGCAAATAAATTTTACGAAAAGTATAAAAACGGGTTGGATATGTTTAATGAAGCATTATTAGAGTGCACTTTTTAAGTAGTATTGATATTAATATGGTTTTGAACCTTATGGATTTAGTTTTCTCTAACAATTTTATTTATTTTGAAGGAGAAAAATATAAACATATAAAAGGAGTAGCCATGGGTGCAACCTGTATACTCTGCTACACCAAGCTGGTGTCATTGACCTAGTAAATTATTTCCTCCTCCAAATGTTATACTTTTTGTAAAATTTACGTGCGTTTCCTTGAGTAAGTCACTTAACCAGACATTATTCTCACGCAGCCCCTTACAAGGGACTGGTGCCCAGTGGGCTTACCAGTTTGACAACTAAGTATTTTTAGATTTTGTTATTAGCAGGAAATATGGTTATTTTAATGCTCAGTGTGATATAGTTACACTTTCCAGACAGTTGTCAGAATATGCACAGGATATTTGTATAATCAAACAGATTTTGTAGTGTGGCATCATGGGTCTATATTAGAAGATCAAACGCTAATACCCGAAACCACACAATATCAAAGGTATTCCCTGGGAAAAAAATCGCTGGGCCATTGTCGGGACTTTGCCATTTCCACCACTGTGGTGCGATCTCACAGTTGGTATATTTAAGTAGGGGGGCGAGGAGCGGGCTGAAGCCCCCCACTTTATTTTGTCTCTGGATTTTTTTTTTTTGGAGCAGCGATTTATTTCCCTGGGAAAAAATTGCTGTTCTGTACATTTGGTATTTTGTGGTTTCAGGCATTAGCATTCGATTAAAGAGCGTTGGCTCTTTTGGAGTTTTGATCTTCTAGTATAGACCTGGCATCACAACTGACAGTATTTGGGCATCAGTTTAAAAAGTGGAGTGACATGTTTATTAATATTATTACTTGAGGAAACAATTAGTAAACGTTGTCTAATGAAATTCAGAATATAAAAAAATCAGGTTTCAAGGATGTGATTTATTTAATGATCAGTGATCTTAGAATATGCAAAACAAAAGCTACTACCAGGAAGTTACAAAAAACATGATCTTAATGCATATCATGACAAACAAAGGAGCAATGTAAGTAGCATATAAGTCCCTGTATGTGTAGTGAGAGCAGCAAAGAATGTAGAAATATATACAGTGTAAATGCAAATAGCTGGTATATGCAGCAGAATTCATGGAATTTAAAACCTGACCTTTGTGACATAAAGCTAAACTGACAGGTGTTTTGAAGACAGCACGGGAGAATGAGAGATGTGCTTATTTTTAGTGAGAAAAATGAGAATATGTGAGATACAAATACTGCACAATCATTCCAGGTATTAAAATGAAATTAAAGATCAATCAGTTTCTAGGTTATGGAAGATCTTTTGAAATGCTCTTGGCTATAGCATTTATAATTCTAATTTTGCTATGCTTCATGTGTAGGATCTTAATGGTAAAATGGTGCAAAATAGGTACTAATGAATTAATGATAATTACTGAGTATGTATGCATATAAAAGACACTATCAGGATAATGTAACTGGAACATTGGATATAACAACTTGTTCAGAGTTTGAGAACCTTCTGAAATGTAACAGTCTGAGCAATCCCTAAATAATAATTGCATGCTTTTGCTGTCAGTTTAGGAATATGAATTATGATTTTAAAGAATATTCCAGAAGGTACTACCTAAGTTTAGATACTTTGTTTCATGTATACACATTAGTCTTTGTAGTCTGCCATGCTAGATTTACTTCTTGTGTAATCTGAGCAGCTGTCAATTCTACTTTGAAAAATAAAAATTATTGCAACAATATGAGTTTATGTGTGAGTGAATTAACTTTGAGATGGACAGCGTGCATAGACTTAGGCTCTTTAATTTAGAAACTACTTTTCTCATGGTAATCATGCTTTGCCTCCATATATGACCTTATATCATACTTAATTTTATAGTGACTAAAAGGTTCTCCTTACCTTTCCTGAAATCATCCTCCATAGTAATGTAGATGTTTCACCTTTTGATGATTTTCTTTTTTTTCACACCTGCTTGACTAAAAACAATCACAGAAGAGCAGATTGTGTAATTTGCCAGCTTCATCTCTTTATATCTGCTGTATCCAGGAACAATGACCAAAAGGGTAACACCACTAAAACCTACAAACAGCTGCTCAGACAAAAGTGATTTTTCTGCATGAGCTCAAATACAAGGAAAAGGAGAATTCACTGAACTCTACAACTTGATGATGATGATTTCAAAGTGGGATTTAAAGAAAAAAGTAAATGAAAGGAAGTCTGATGACTGGAATGCGCTTTCACAGAAAATGGTGAGGGACGCATCAGCAAAATGCATCAAAGAAAGATAGGACAGGCATATAGGATCATTTACGAAAAGGGTAACAGAAAAATGTTGGCTGACCACTAGCCTCAAAGTAAACCAGTCGGACAAACAGAGTAGATGATTTCTGTAAGTTTTAATGGCTATTATTTTGCTTTCTCAGTGTAGAGTTATATACTTCATAAACTTAAAATGTATATTTTAACTGTGTGTGTCACCAGGCACATAACACTCAAACTAATTGCAAACCATATGACATTTATCATATTATAATAAATACATTCACATCAAGTAACACACTAAGAAAATTGTTTTAAGTTTTTTTTCTCAGCAAAATACTGATCATTAAAACAGTTGAAGAAAGCAATACAGCATTTAAGAAAAAAGTACAGAAATTCTGGAAATCATGACAAAATCAAGAGATAGTTGAATATATTCTTCTGTTTCAGTTTCCTTTCCTTTGGGAATGACAGGCTTGTGCAAAGCATGTTGGGAATATGCCCACATTTCCATTGCACTGACCTTCTGACCAGTCTTCATTCACTGTAGAGAGAGAAAGAGCATATTAAAATACAATTTCATGCATCCAGACAAATAAAATACAAATTGTTAAGGTAAGGTATTTTGCAGATTTGGGATATGCTAAGTTATTAAAATGGAAGAGAAGGTGCAAAGTATTCTGTTGGCTGTCTTGTCTTATCAACGTGGCTACCCTGCCCTCAACCAGTAAAGATCAGATGCACTCAGACTGGAGCAGAGGCATCATTTAATTAGAAAATGTGAACGGTTTACTAAGCTCCAGTCTTTACGGGGTAGGAGTGATATTATCAGGGTTGGGAATCCCCATGAAAACATTCTGAAAATATTAACAGAAATATTATATTCTAAGAAATTTAAGCAGGCTAGAAGTGAATACATATTTCATTACACAGTAACAGAGAAAACTTAAAACTCCCTCAATTACTCTGTATTGCAGCTATTATTTTGTGTGTACAAGGTCACACAGACAAATTTAAGTTGTACTTTTACAGTAAACTTGTGAATAATTAAGAAAACATAATGTAAAATACTCAGCACTGTAATGAAATCAATGCAAAAAGAGGATCTTGGCACTCCTAATAGTATTTTCCTTAAATATAAAAATAAGCCTCAGTTACAAACAGACAGCCTGAATCTAAAGGGTGCAGAACTTTCCAGTAATATGACTGTCTGAGGTGTGCAGACACTTGTGCACACAAATACAACTATGGAGCCAGGCACACGTATTCTGACAAATATTTTTACAGCATTCTGTTTAAACCCAGAACTATACTGCAGTGAAAAAAATAATAAAAATGAGAATTATAGTATCTACAGAATGCTCCTTTGTAATGAGCACTAACAACTGTACTGTACAGATGGGACGCACTGCAAACTATGAGACATCCTGTACACAGGTGTGAATTCAATGTTACCTGTCTTTAAAACGCTTAATGTTGAAAGTTAGTGGCTGAGGTAACAAAAGAAAGTGAGGTCTCCTTTAGCATTCCTCCTGACATAAAGCGAAGACTTATTTTCCTTTGCAGTGCATTTTATGCTATCATTATGGAACTAATAATGCCTGACAGGACAGTCATTACCGAGAAATAATGGATTGCCTAGGGGTGTTGTGAGGCTCAGTGTCACAGGTAGAGGGTTTCTCCACCTCTAGAAAGACTACTGTTTCCCTTGTGATGCTCACCTTGGAGGCCATTATTGCACTTAGAAAATGGATTATTTAAATTGTTTTACATTAGTTTTATTACATATATTTTTTTATATTTAACATAAAATAGTTCTACCTAATGTTGAAAGTTGGTGTAGAATACAGAATTGTTGGATGAAGTATTTTACATCTAAAATATGAAACTTATGTAAGTATTTAATAATGTCTCCTCAAGACAGACACGCACACACACACACACACACACACACACACACACACACACACACACACACACACATATGTAGACACTGATGCACACACAGGCGCACATGCACACAGATGTATAAATCACTCACTTGTGCACACACACATGCATGCACTCACACTGATGATTGATGAAGAGGTACTGACATACTCACACAACATTTTATGTGCTGATGGTTTGAATCTCAGCTGCCATGAGACAGATAAGAATACAGATTTCACAGTAATTGTGAAATTTGTGAGTACATACAGATTTCACAATAATTGTGAAGTTTGTGAGCACATGCACATTTCACAGTAATTGTGAAGTTTGTGAGCATATACAGATTTCACAGTAATTGTGAAGTTCGTGAACATATACAGATTTCACAGTAACTGTGAAGTTTGTGAGCACATACAGATTTCACAGTAATTGTGATGTTAGTGATTTCACAGTAATTGTGAAGTCCATGTGCACATACAGATTTCACAGTAATTGTGAAGTATGTGAGCACATACAGATTTCACAGTAATTGTGATGTTTGTGATATCACAGTAATTGTGAAGTTTGAGGGCACATACAAATTTCACAGTAATTGTGAAGTTTGTGAGCACATACAGATTTCACAGTAAGTGTGAAGTTTGTGATTTCAAAGTAATTGTGAAGTCCGTGTGCACATATGACTCATAGCAGTTGGCGCAGCTTCTTGTAGCAGCTGCTGCATTCAATTTGTTTAGTTTTGCTTTTTCCCTGGTCAGTAACCATGGCTTAAAAAAGAAAACAGAGGAAACTTACAAGCAGAGGACATATAAGATAAGTTGTCTTCTGCTTGTAGTTTTCACAGTGGTTCTATTTTTTAAAAGACACTGTTAGCCATTGCAGTCCTTTTTCCATTCACTGTAACAAATAAGTGTCTTCAGTTTTATTTGTTTCTGTCTGAGCTTCCTTGTTGTCTAGTATCTTGATGTGAGGCAGTGGATTTGGTTTTCACTGGGCTGTCCTTGCACAACAATGCTCGTTAGAGCGCATTCATTCTTCAGTAGGGTTTGCAGTTTAGAATGGTCCATTTAGTACATGCAATGTACCAGGATCTCTGTTGGGATGTTGCATTTACATGACGTTACTCACACTGATCTACAAAAGACACCAAGAAGTTAATTGATGCTGATCTACAAAAAAGACACAGAAATGCTGTTATGTAGTCTGGCTATCTTTTCTAGTCACAGATATGAAATATTGGTGAGTTGTAAGTGACAGCTGAAGAACCTAGAAGTGTACCATCAATGGTGCATCTACAGTGGGTAGGAAGACCGCTGATGTAAGATTATTCTCAGTGAGGTCAGTGTTGCCAACACTGAGGTAATGAAAGTCAGCCATCAGTTCCTCTGTGATGAACATTAACTGTTTGAGTTCAGCACTGGAACTGCCTAATAATCTCATATCATCATAATTTACTTCCCAGGGAAATTTAAAAAAATACAGAAGCGCTGAGAAACAAGTACAACCATGCTAGCCTTGGTTACCTTAGGTGCTGCCCCTTCCTGCCTAAATTCCCCCACCCAGGACCCAATTGACTAGTTACATTCTGGATTTTGTGCTGTGTTTCTAAAGGACTTGTTTTCACAAATAGCAAAGTGTGTTAATGTGGTTATTAACAGTTTGTTCTTTAAAAAAAATTATTTTGTTGAATTAATATGAGTCGGTATTATTCAGTATTATTTACAGTAGATGTTTGTTAGAAACATTTTAAAGAATCAAAGAATGCTTCAAAAAGTCAGCATGTAACTAAAATATGTAAAAAAAAGACAAAACTAAAACTAAAAAAAAACACTGAAAATATAGGAGAAATGTATTAAAAAAGAAAGTAAAACACTTTTTCCCTTAATCAAAATGGAACCTCTTCAGAAAACTTCAAGGAAAGTGCAAGATACACCCAAAAGTTTAATTTATAAGTGCTTTTCTCCACAAGTAAGGTGGACTTCATCAATCAAAAAAAAAATCTCCCAATAGTGTCCTTTTATAATCATCAACAATTCTAGTGCCATCTTGTGGTGGTAGTATTAAATTGCACATATAAAGTAATAAAACCATAAAAAAACACAATTCAAAATAAATAAAATTGAAAACAAATACCAGTTACAAAATAGTTAAAAAAATAGAATATTAGATAAATAAAGAATTGTAAACATCCTAATGCTAAAATAAAATGAAATATAAATTGCACTAAGCAATTAAATATATATATTTCTGAAAAAACAAAAGAATGTTGATGGACACCCTGTTGTTAATGCCTGGGGGATTAGTGGCATCCAACAGCACTTGCCAATATAGTTCACATTTGTCAGTGTAAACCTCCCAGGTACCCCCATCAAACATCCATAGACTAGCACTAGGCTAACTGCCCTTATGGACCATTTTAAGCCTAGCCAGTTACCCAATGTGAGAATCAAACCCTGCACCTTGTATCTGTAAAGCAACCACGATAACCATTATGCCAAGCTCCCACCCATTTCTTAAAATTTTGACAATAGTTAGAATGTTTACTGTTGTCTCTTTTATCCAATATTCTCTTACAAATTAAACTTATGCTTATGAATTAAATTTACAAATTATTTTTTTAAGTTGTATAGTTGCAGACTGAATTGTTTGGAGACTCAATATACAATAAGATCATGTTAGTGACTCATATGACATAGGTTCATAGATTAGTACTAGGCTAAGTGCCCTTGCGAGCCATTTTTAAGCCTAGCCAATTATCCCTTGTGAGACTCAAACCCTGCACTTTTTGTTTGTAAGGCAAACACCTTAAGTATTAGGCCACCCCCCCCCCCACATTAGCTTAACAAATTATAGTGTGTATATAAAATATGTATAGTACAAACACATTAATACAAAATTTTAAAATTATGGTCTATCTAAATGGTCTGTCTTTTAACACACACTTAATGTTAACTTTTCATTGATGCCTGATGGTCTTTTAGCTGCTAGACAGAGTTGCCGTTGCAGTTCCTTGATTTCAAGTTTATTGTTAAAGTCCCCCCCTCTAATACCTACCTGGAGATTCTCAAAAAAATCAACATTTTCTAATAGTTGTTGAGCTTGCACTGTGTCTATACAAGGCACTATTCAAATTTATAGTTTTCTAGGTTATTATTTGGCCATTGATCCAGTGGACCATCTGTAACCCAGCCACATGATCTCACACTGAATTTACCACAACATGAATTAAATTCAGACTTCCAACAGGATGAATTACTTTGGATCTAGTTCTATCCCTTTTAAATAAGGACTTGAGAGGCCAGACTGGTGTTGTACTTACAACTGCCTATCTAGTCATCCAGGTTGCACTTGAAAAGGGTCAGGGTTAGGGAACTTACTATGCTTTACGTAGAGGGGGGCGTTTATTCCATAAAAGAGGTATTCTCTGCAATGGATATTGATTGTGCCAGGAGGTCCTATTTATATTGTGATGGAAGTTCAGAGCTCTTGAGTGGATCTTTAGGGTTATTAGTTTTGTGGATGTGAAGGTGGTTGCATAGCATTGGATGTTTTGGGGATTTGTAGGCCAGGCAGATTTCTCTCTCAAAAGTTGATGGGACATGGAAAACAGTGACGGCACTTTAAGGTGGTCATGGTAGCTCAAGGTGGATATGCCCTTGACTGCCTTAGTAAGGAAATGCTGTGGTCTCTTGAGCTGGGTCATGTGGTTACATAAGTAGATACTGAAGAGGGCATTATACTGTGTTATTGGCTTGATAAGGAAGGAGTAGAGGGGGATAATGACTTTCTTAGATCTTGAAGATAAACCCCTGGTGATTAGTAAGGCTGTATAAAGGGATTTCCTAATAAACATGGTAACATCATGGTGAAAGGATAGATCATTGTCAGTCGAAATGTCCAAATCCCTAATGAATTAATCAATTTTTAGGAGGGGTGTTACTTATATGATAGGACCATGGTTACCTGGGTTTGCCAAAGGACACAATGCCACATTTTAACACCTTCCAGTTTACATTCATCAACAAAATTTGTTAACCACAGGCCCTTGATATTTTAGTAGATACCAAAGAGGAGTGGTCCCAGTACTGTTCCCTGGGGTACAACACTGGTAACTACTCTTGTGATTGAAAGTGTGTCTCTATCACTAAGAGTGGGTTCTGTCAGTGAGACAGTTTAGTAGCCAGCAGGTAACATGATACCAGAGTTTAGAATGGAATTAAAGGCTTTGCCAAAATCCAGGTACACAGTGTGAACCAGTTTGCCCAAATCCAATGCCTTGGTGACTTGTTCAAAAATGTTCACCAGATTTAGGAGGCAGGATCTGCCATTATGAAACCCAAACTAGTTAGGGTCCTGGGTTTGAAGACTGTCTGTCTTTGCTAATGAGTTCCATAATGATTTTAATCACTGGTGAGTTCTATAATGTTACCTGTTGTCTTACAGATAGGGCTGGTGAGGCTTATGTGTCTATACTTTCCTGGCTCAGTACTGAGACCCCTTTTGTGGAGAGGGATGACAAAACCAGTTCTGCATACCTCTGGCATGAATCCAGTGAAAAGGCTAAGACTGACTAGACTTAATAATGAATCAGTCAGACAGTGTTTGGTGCTGAGAAGAAGACAGTCTGGCACAATATTCAGGCCCATGGAGCTAGTGTCCTTGGCCTTGGATGCATCACTTGGACTTGCTCAGAGATGATTGGGTAGTGGTATAGGCATAGTAATGTGCTGTGTATAATTAGCAGAGATAACAAAGTAGTATTTGGTATTACTTCTGAGGTTTCTGGACTTAACCGAAGAATACTTTGTGGTTATCCTTTGTGTGGGTGGCAGTTTTCAATTTGCTCTTACTTTTGGAGGATTTGATTTTGTTTCTAAGTTCTTTGTTAATGTATCTTATTTTTTCTCTAGCTGACGGAGTGATAATTTTGCTTTTATAGGCTATGGGTTTCTTCCTCTTACTGCATAGATTGCTAATACCGGGGGTTCCACCAGATGGGTTTGTTCATAAATATGATATGGAATTTGTACCTTATAGGTTCATAGGTTGGTACTGAGCTATCTGCCTGAAGGCATATATTAGCCCAGCCACATTGTGCGGTATTCACCACCCATTTAGTAGTTCCCTAGACCCTTGTACTAGCAGCTAGTACCCTTGGCCCCTATCTAGTAGTGCTGTTGGTGTGATCCCTGGTGTGAACTTTCTGCTACCCATCCACTCATCAAGGTTCCTCTTGAAGAGTGATAGTGAGGGGCTCTGTCTTATGTAGATCGGGACCCTGTTCCACAGTAAGGGAAGTCTCTGCGAAGGGAATCTATCCCTCCAGCATGTTCTATTCATTGTTGTGTTGAGGTTTATATCCCTAGAGCATGTAGCTCGAGTAGATTTGGTTTTGCTAAGATGGAGCATGTTCAACAATTCTGGGTTGGACATGGCTCTGTACGTTAGACAGAGATCGCCTCTGAGAAAGCGGTATGCAACAGAGAACAGTCTTAGCTTTTTCAATCGTGCTGCATAGGGCAACTGTTTGAGGCCAGTAATTCTCTTGGTTAGGTACCTCTGTGGTCTCTCCAGCTGCTGGAGATGTCTAGCCAGGTACATTCCAATTGGTGCATTGTACTCAGTAATGGGTCTGATGAGGGAAGAGTAGAGGGGCACCATTACATCCTTAGATCTTGATGTGAACCCTTTCATGATCAGATGGGTCACATAGAAGGATTTTCTAACTGCTTTGGCAACATGGTTATCAAAGGAAAGCTGGCTATCTACTTGGGTCCCTAGATCCCTTATTTCTTCTTCAGATTTCAGGGGATTACCTCCTATGTTGTAGTTTATGGGTACTCTGTTTTTTCCAAAGGGGATTACTACGCATTTTTTTGCATTTAGCTTGAGACCATGGCTTTGACACCATGCATCAGTCTCATTTAGGCCCTTCTGGAGGATCTCCATGTCGGCCGGAGACTCTATTATAGCACCCAGTTTGCAGTCGTCCGCAAACATAGTCAGCCACAGCCCTTCCATGCTTGCCTGTACTTCGGAGAAGTATATGCCAAACAGGAGGGGCCCCAGGACAGAGCCCTGAGGCACACCACTCATTACTGGTCTGGATTTGGACATAGATCCCGCTACTGTTACTTTATGGGATCTGTCTGAGAGCCAGTTTGCGATCCATCTTGTGACGTAAGGGTTTATGCCCAGGCTGGTGAGCTTATCAATAATACCCGAATGGGGAATGGTGTCAAATGCTTTAGCAAGGTCAAGGTAAGCTGTGTGTACCTCCTTTCCCTTATCTATAGCCTGAGTAACTGTCTCAAAGAAATCCACCAGGTTCAGGAGGCATGATCTGCCCTTGACAAAGCCGAACTGTGTGGGGTCCAGCGACTGGAGGTTCCCAATCTCTCCATTTATGAGTTCCATAATGATTCGGTCCATAGCCTTACAGATCAGACTGGTCAGGCTTATTGGTCGGTAGTTCCCAGGGTCAGTTGTGGCCCCACCCTTGTGTAGCGGGACCATCGTTGCCATGCGCCATTCTCTGGGCACATATCCTGTGGATAGGTTGAGACTGAACAGGGTATTAAGATGTGGGGTTAATTCCTTTTGGAGCTCGCATATGACACAGCCTGGGACACCATCTGGTCCCATGGAGGCAGTGTTTTTAGCTTTAGATAGAGCCTTGTTAACCAATGTATCAGTAATAATTGGACTTACACAATCCCCTGGAATGGTAATAGGCCCTGTAGGTGGTGAGGGGGGGGGGGGAATTTGCACTGAACCTGTCAGCCAAGATGTTGGCAATGTCAGAAGGGTCAGTGTACTTTGTTCCATTCTGTACTAGCTCAGAACAGACCTGAGCGTTGCCATTTAGGTTTTTGACGTAGCCATAGAAGGCCTTATGGTTATCCTTGGCATCCTTGGCAACTTTCTTTTCAAAATTAGCTTTAGTTGACTTGATGAGGGCCCTCAATTTCTTACTAATGCTGATCAGGAATGATTTTTCTACTTGAGATTTGGCCTTTTTTTGTATAAGTCTCCTCCTTTTATTGTAACGTTTGCTTATGGCCGGGGTCCACCAGACTGGTTTCTTCTTGCTTGAGGAAGGAGTCTTGGTTTTATTTGGGATAGCACGGTCCATGCAATCCTGAACATGCATATAGAGTGCCTTGGTGTAGGATTCCGCATCCTGGATATCATTATCCTTCTGCAAGGGAATAGTGAAGCTTTCCACTTCGGATGCAAGTAGTTTGAAGTTTGCTTTGGAAAGGTTTTTGACTATGTTTTTTTTGACTGGGGGAGGTGGAGGGGTGAGGATGTCCAGGGTTATCAGTTTGTGGTCGGATCTGACCAAGGAGGGAGTGATAACGGGTGTGGTACAGTGGGCGCCCATATTTGTGATGATTAAATCCAATATGTTGTCCCCGCTAGTGGAGGAACATACTAGTTGTTCAAGGGCATTTGAATTTATAAATTCTATGAATTGCTGAGCATAGGAGTTGGAACAATGGTAGTTCGCCCAGTCTATACCAGGGTAGTTGAAATCACCCAAGATTATGGTGTTGGGTAGGACCGTTATATTTTCCAATGTCTCAAGGAATGCAGAGTGAGCATCTTGGGACATGGTGGGCAATCTATAACCGGCTACGACTTGAAATGTGGTTTTGCCTGCTGATAGTTGTGCATGGATGATCTCTGGGGCATCATGCTGCACTACTAACCTGGAGATATGGGTATCCTTGATGAATATGGATACACCTCCGCCCTTTGTACTTTGATCCGGTAACTGAGGCCGGAAGGTATGATATGAATTGTAACCTGGCAGTGCTGGGGTGCTCTCTTGAGCCTTGAACCAGGTTTCCATCACTACACAAACATTGATTTTCTCCATGCTGAGGAGAGCCTCGAGTGTGTGCATTTTGAGGTTGAGACTTCTGGCATTGAGTAGCATTACCCTTAGTTTTTGGTTACCTGTGTTGGTTACAGTGGTTGGTTTGTCCTTTGAGCCTTGCCTAAAAAAGGCACTATGAGGACGGCAAGAGCCTTGGCCAGTATTCAAAAACATAGGTGTGGCAGGTGCAACCCATCTCTGGCAAAACAGCGAGGCTTGTCTATCATGTCATCCCAGGCAGACAGACACTGGATCCCCTTAGAATGACACCAGAAGCTTAGCCAATTGTTGAAATTGATCGTTTTGTCTTTGTATTGTGGCATCATTTTAGGTGAAGGTAGTATGCTACTCAAGGTCAGGGTCATACCAGCTTGGGCTACATGATCAGAGAGCTCCTCAATGTCTCTTTTCATGTAGTCCAGGGAGGTACATCTTAGATCGTTCACACCAACATGTACAATGACAGCGTCATACTTGTACTTGTTCTGGAGTGACCTAAGTGCTTGTGTTATGTGGTGTATCCGAGCACCCGACAGACAGCTGACAGTAACCTTCTCCTTGTTCAGCCTGGTGAGTGGAACATCCGTGTGCCTTACTATAGAGTCTCCTATTACTAATGTGTTAGGTATGGTGTTTTGCCTTAAGGGCTGTTGTGAGGCACACTGCTGAGGTGAATTATGTGTTTTCTGGCTTGTGTTTGAGGGTGCAGGTTGCTTGCTTGTCTGCTTTGGAGGGCACTGTTTCTTTTTCAGATTGGTACCTAGTGCCTCCGAATATGTTTTTGTGTATTTATGCGTATGTTTTGCTGGTGCTTGTTTTGTAGATTCATGTGTGACAGGTGGTGTGATGCAAGTGTGTCCCTTTTCCTCTTGACTGTCTTTTACAGTCATGGGTTGAGAGCGCTTAGCGTCCAGTCTGGCTGTGTATTTGCATCTCTCACAAGTGTTTGTGTATAGAGGTAAGAGGAGAGGGTTGTTTGTATACATGAGGCAGTTGTGACATTGCCTCAGGATGCCCAATTCCACCAGATGAACTGGAGAGTACACCTGAAGCTGACCTCTGGACATGCTTTGAAGAGTAAATTGAACTTAAGTCCTGTGGACGATCGAGGGTCTTATGCTATATTATAATAGTGCTGTCTAGGAAATTTGGAGAATAATAGTGCTGTCTAGGAGATTAGGACAAGTTCTGATTTCTGTTTTGCAAGTGCTGCAATAAGAGCAGCTGATCTGAAGCACCTGATTTGAGGCTTGACTAGTTCTAAGGGAAAATTTACAGTGCAGACTTTGTGGGGCCAGGAATAGTATACCCCAACTAACCGGCACTGCCCGATGCTGCGCTGTGCGCAAGACTGCGCAAAAAGAGAGTTATAGGGACTGATAGCTCAATGCAAGTGTGGAAATGGGCACAGAACTTACCCATGAATAAGGCCACATGTAATGTGGGGTTATCTGGCTGAGGTAGGTGTTTGAATTTTGTCAGGTCATCAGTTCGACAGTATACACTTACCTTGGAGTAGTCTCTGAAGACGGAGGGCTTAAGAGATAAGTGGGGTCTTGCACTTAAGTTACATGTTATTGAACAGTGGTCAGATCGGACCAGTGACTTGGTAACTACACATACTGAGTATGGAGGGGCTTGGTTGGCAAGAAAAAGGTCCAATGTGTTTTGGACAGCTGGTCTATGGAGGCAGCATTAATGAAGTCCTGTTATCTTTATGCTATGTATTTCTGGTAATACAGGTTTCCCAAGAAGACAGTGCTGGGCTGTATAATGAGGATTGTCTGTTTGTCTGTTTAGTTATGCCTCATGGCTTGTCGGGGTTATGGAGTGGGAATGACAACTGGCAGTAGTGTGATACTGGGTTTTGTTTATCATGAGATGAATGTGAAAGTGTTTAAATTCATTGCCCTTCTTTATGAGTCTGGAGACAAAATATTTTTTAGGAACATAAATATACTCTCTCCAGTCATACCTACCAATCTGGTGTTGGGTTTGAAGGAGTGGTAAGCATTAAATCCCTGCACTGCAGGGAAGCTATTTCTTTTCTGAAACCATGTTTCAGTACCTATGCACATGTCTCTATTTTCCAGAATTAGGAATCTGCTGAGAAGTACAACTTTTTGTTAAGGCTTCTAACATTGAGCAGTACCACCTTAATATTGTTTTGATTTTGATTGGCTATGTAGGTATTTTAACTAATTACATCTGAGTAATGCCGCCAGGTGCATCTGCAGTTAACACCTACTGATGCCTGTAGGCATCAAATATTGCTTGTTCATATCTGCATCAATAATTACAATTACAAAACGGTGCTATGTACAAGGTTTTAAAATATTGCATCTTAAAGCTTACACAATAGCAAACTCAACTGCATTAATATTTGACCTCTGTCTAGTGCAAGTAAATATATATCAACTGTTGTTTTTATGATATTAATTTATATAGATATAATTTTCACATTTTTCGACTTATCTTAACAACCAAGTAACAGACAGACCTCCTTAATCTCATATGAAAGCTTTCATCTAGATGAATAAAATGTTGTGGTCAGTATGTGCATAACTTGAGTGGTTGCTGAGATATTGTAAGTTTATCATTTATACTTCTTTCATCACCCCATATAATCCCAGAGATATGAACATTTGTTTGAAATGTGAGGACATAATTTGATTGTGTTGAAAGGCTTAGGCTCCGCCCATTGGAAGTGACAGTGTAAACTTCCTGAGATCCATTGGAGTGAATGAGTTAAGAAGACTAAACATACCTACAAAAGGCACTTTGAGGGTGGAAAATCTTGGCCAATATACAGAAGCTTTGAGGAGGGAGATGCAGGCCATCCATAGCAAAGCAGCCAGAGTGGTCACTCATCTCCTCCCAGGCTGATATACATTGGATACCCTTAGAATGACAGCAGTGGTTATACCAATAATAAGAGCCAATTACCTTTTGTTTGTATTGAGTTAGCATTCTTAGTGATACAAGTTTTACAACCAATTCAGATGCATATTCTAAGAGCTCCATCTTGTCCCACTTTATATGATACAAAGAGGCACATCTCAAGCCATTCACTCTTATGTACACAATGATCAGGTCAGATGTTTACCTGGAGTGAAGGGAATTGAGGGTCCTAGAGGCACTGCTGATCCTGGAACTTGAAAAATAGCTTGCCTGTCACTCTGTTTTTGCTCAGCCTAGTGAATGCAGCATGTGTCTAATAATGGAGCCATCTATGACCATAACATTGCCAGATGTACAAGCTTGGTCCTACTGTCTTGAGGGCTTCTATTCACTGGTTGTGTGACCTCTTTTTTGTGGCTGTATTTACTGCAGAGTCAGAAAGTACAGCTGTGTAAGGAAACTTACCATAGCAGCAAATGAACTAAAAGACCACTGTTGCAGTAGCCCAAGCCATCTGGGCTACATCTCATCCAGGACACAACCATCAGCCATTCCCCAAACCCCAGGCCACCCTCCCTGTGGCCCAACTACCAAGGGCCAACCAGAGTCACACAAACTTCCTTGCCTCAAGAAGGGAGGCTATAGCTCTGAAAGGAAGAATGCTGTGAAAAGAAAAAGCAATAGTTAAACATAGGTAACAATGTGTACCAACACCCTGGACATACACAAAAAAAAACAAAAAACAAAACAAGGGTTGATGGAGTGAGGGGACTGCTACTACAACAATGATCTCTTAGAACACCTACTTTTATGTTAATTGTCTTACACAACTGTACTATGTTCAACGTTAGATAATTGTTACAGTAGCCTAAGCCATTTGAGTAGATTGCTATAGTTTAGAAACATGTGAGGAAGAAAGAATTCAAGAATTCAGGAGCTCCTAGAGGATGGTCCTGGCAAACCTTGTTCTGGACCCAGAAAAGGAATGCAGGTTGTAATGCTTTATGAAAGTATGCACACTAAACCAAGTTGCTGTCTTTAGAATATTTGTGGAGTCAACCCCTTTCCTGAAATCCTAACCTTGTATGGAAGTGGCTTGTAATGGTGATGTAAGCAAACAGAAATATCATGAGATAGACATCTAGAAACTGTGCTTTGACATTGGTTGTACATCTTTTTTACTTTCATATGAGACAAACAACTCATTGGTTTTCCTGAAGGCTTTAGTCTGCCCAGGTAGCATCTGACCTGCCTGTGGACATCCAGAGTAAATTGGATTTTTTTTCCTCCCTCATTTTTAAGTTCTAGAAAAAATACAGGGAGATTAATGAACTGGCTCATGGTAAACTCTGCAACAACTTCAGTCATAAAAAGAAGGATTTGTTTTCAATGAAACCCTGAACTTATATGCCTTCATAGTGGTCTTACCCACTTATAAATATGGCCAGGTAACATACTCATGTAATGTCATGTGTGTGTCTTCCATTTGAATGAAATATCTTATCTTGCATAATCCACTAAGAACAGTCCCTATCTGTCTGATGGGGAAATGAATGTCCCTAGGTGTTTCCAATAATTGCTTTAAAATGGAATTTCTCTTGTAATCAAATTGAGGGATATAGCCATTAATTTGAACTAAATCTGAATTTTCCAGAATAATATTCCAATTAGAGATCCTGACAGTGGGCTACGAAAAGACCTGCACTCGTCTTCATTCTTTGGTTTTTTATTAATGAGAAACCTTGATTTTCAAAACTGATGGATGGTGGTACCTATTTGACATAACCTCATTAGCAACATCACACAACTTACATTCACAAGAACTCCAAAGTTTGTATAATTCAATTAAAAATTAATTCTCTGAGAAATAATTTGTCATCACTTACCAGCTGTGATGTTATAATCAATTATCCTTAAAATATTACATTTCAAAAAAGGGAGGTACTGACAAGTAAAGCACACGTTATACAATTTACTTCTAAAAACTTGGTTGTTGGTGTCCATTTAAACACTAACATCCAGAAAATAAATTTTAGTGCCTTGCTCGGCCAGTTTAAATTTTAAAAAAAGGCATTGCTCCTAATTGATGACCTCCTTAAAATCAATGAAAGTAGCCAGTCTGACATGATTAAAAACAAAAATGTCATCTTGTCATCTATGTACCTACAATAAAGACTCATGAAAAAACAAGGGATGTTTGTACAAAAAATGTTTCTTTCACCATGCCACGGGAACATTTGAAAAAGTGGGGGCTGTAGTTGCCCCCACTGCCACTCCTTTAACTTGCTGATAAAAGAAAACTATTATTGAAAATACAAAAAAATGTACATCCAGTAAAGTACAAATGGTGTTGATGTTAATAGTAAGTTAGTGAAATGACTTAAATACAGCCTAATAGATTCAATAACAATTTCTTGTGGAATTGCTATATACAGTGGTTCAGTACCTACTGTAAACATAAAACTTTTTAAGCAAGAGAATTTGTAGTTAACTAATAAATTAAAAAGCTTCCATGCATCCTGTATACATCAACCAGTTTTTTGAAGTAAATGATTCAACAAATAGTCCCCAAATATATAAATACTTCCCAGTTTATTTTTATTAGCCCCAGGGTAAAAGGGTCAGCTGGGTCCACTGAGGTCATCTGGCTAATTTTACTCTTCATTTTGCTGACATAGCTGAAGACAGTTTTATTACAGTCTTGGATAATTAGATTTTTTTGAAAGTATATTTTTGACATTTTAATAGCTGCTTAGGAATCTTTATTTCATCTAACCTCAGTATTTGTCAATTTATTTTTCCTGGATAGGGTTGGAGACAGCCCCACGCAATGCCACTGTCCATCAGAAGAGGGGCGGCAATGCAGAGGACTCACTCAGTGCTGGTCATTAGGATCACCAAGTCACTGATGGGTGGTAGGTCTCACTGTGAGTATGCAGAAATACAAACTTGCAAGGGGAGGGCACTGTAGTGATGTGGTACACATGTGCCCCTACACAGGGGATGAGGTTAGACTATTTAAATGCTTTCATTGTCAGGATGACAATGAGAATACAAAAATTCCCTCATGGCTGCCTGAATAATGTCCATCCTTGATTCGTGGTGGAATCCCAGGGAGGGGAATGAATGGACACTTTCTGCTTGATATTTGGCAGGCAGCAGAACAAAAATCACCTGGAGAAATATTTAAAGTCATATGTAATATTATTTCATTAGATATGTTTAAACTACATGATTTACTTAGGAACTCCTTGTATTCATTGGGAATCATGGACAGGTTGTAATTGCAACCCATAAAGTTGATACATTTATGGTTAATATTAACAGTAACACTGGTAAGGTCTATCCTGATCTGAGTAAGTTGTAGTCTGCATCTAAGGATATCTTATATGAAGACAGAGAGTCCACCACACTCACACAGGGTCTGCAATAGTAGCAGGTACTATAGCTTATAATGTCTGAAATATTAACAGTTGACTCTGACTGGGTCCATAGCTGATTTCAATACCCTGTAACTGTCTTGTTGATTACATCTCTAGTATTTATCAGTGCTACTTTCACCTCATTTCATTTGTTCTTGTTTTCACTTATCTCAGGCCTACACAAGTTTGGATTCTCACTTAAAAAAGACTAAATCTGTGTTGCAAATATCCCATTCAGTAAATTAATTAATTGGGAGGAAAGATGTAGTTCCTCAGCTAAAAAAATCAGGATTTGCACTCACACATTGTCTTCCAGGTGGTTAGATAATGAATCTATGGCACCACATTCTGAGCCGGCTATAAAATGCTAACATTTTAGGTCACAGCTCATGAGAATGCATAGGTTCGTTCATGTTCACTAGATACGGAATGAGCAGGGATTCCATCTGCCAGATCTGGTTAAAGTATCATTGTTTTGTAAGACTCCATCAGAATCATAGGAGGAAGACCATAGTAATGAATCTTGTGGGGAGATGAAAAAGATGATAACTTACTATTATTTTGCAATTAATGATTAAACATTTTGAATATGCTACAGCAGATGTATTTGAACACAAGACAGTATTACCATGAGTTAACCAAATCTATGTTTTTATCTACATTTGCCTTCCCATATGCATAATTGATTTGCCTTCTATTAGGGCTTATAAAAAATTCTGTTCAATTCTGTTTTACAAGACAGAAGTAGGGACTCACAGGCAGCCACTTTACAGCTGTACAGCTGTCAATAATGAACACGCCATACCACAACACAACCCATAGTTGATTTGTTATGAATCAGAGCTTCCATAGCAGCACTAGCTGGGAAAAGCATGCATTAGTGGGAACACATAGGGACAAATGGCACTAGGTAGAATCAGTGGAAAGAATCATTCTAATAAAGCGCATATGACCAGAGTGCTTGACATCGCATGAGCAATGTACAGCCTCATTTCAACCACACACCTGATGGTAAACAGACCACATTAGACACAGTTGGCATAATGGTTAAGGTCTTCGCCTCCCGTGCACAAGGTACAAGGCTCATTCCTGATCTCCAGCCAATGCTCGTGTGGAGTTTGTATATCCTTCCTGTGTCTGTCCCACCTCCAAAAACACACCAGGTGTTTCCATCTCAAATTCTCCCAAGAACTGAGATTGTGGGCAACAGAGCAGACTCTATATAGTGCCTGATGGGGGAAGAGTTGTATAGACCAACCATTTTGGGCATCAGCTGTGGTGTGCAGTGTCTTCTAGATAGGACAACATATATCACAAATTGTTTGTCAAGGCCAGTTACTTGATGGCGTAAAAACTGTCCCTAAGTGAATTGGCCACATTGCCAAAAATGGGCATGGATATTTGCCAGTGATAAGTGGTTTGAGGATCTATCCTACAATGACCTACACCAGGGACCTATGCTAAACAGTGGGAGGGGTCAATGTGCAACTATGGACCAGTGTGTGCCTACTAAGAAGTCTAGCAGCTGTGTGTCAG
This sequence comes from Protopterus annectens, assembly GCF_019279795.1. Taxonomy (NCBI): domain Eukaryota; kingdom Metazoa; phylum Chordata; order Ceratodontiformes; family Protopteridae; genus Protopterus; species Protopterus annectens. Next base: position 371,942,172 of record NC_056744.1, on the reverse strand, counting down.
TAAGCTATTGGCTGACCGAAATCCAGTTACCCATCCTGGGTTACCTTGGATATGTCTGTTGAGCAAAAGCTAGAAGTAAAACAAATCACCCTGCCAAACATGAACTAAGGATTGCTACACTCAGTGCAGGTTTGCTGACAGGATGCAGCTTGGAAGTGGATGACATGATTAAAAGGAGGAGGCTAGACATCTTCTGTATCTAGGATTCAAGATGGAAGGCACTCTGAATTTGGATCTAGTGTCTACTACTCAGGGGAAGGATAAAATAGAAATGGTGTGGGAACTGTGGTGAGAGAGAGGCTTCAAAAGACAATGAGAGATGTCATCAGAAGTAGTGACAGACTCATGACAATCAGACTGCAGTGTTAGGACAGGGCAGTATTCATAATCTCAGCCTATGACCCACAGCAGGGTTGTGACAGTGAGGACAACAGTATATTCAGGCAGCAGTTACAGGACCTACTAGATAAATCAGGATAGCATGAGTTTATGTGGATAATGGAGGACCAGAGTGCATATATTAAGACAGACAAAACAAGATATGAGGAATGCCTGGGTCCAAATAGGTAGGGCAACAGGAATAAAGAAGGAGTGGACATTCTAGACTTCTGTCTGGAAAATGGCTTTCTGGTGGCCAGCACAAAGTTAAGTCACAAGATGACATACAAGAATGACCAACATACAACTCAGCTAGACTTCCTCCTAGTAAAGAAGGGGCATTGGGGTAGAATCAGTGATTGTAAAATCATCCCCAGTGAAACAGTCGGCTCACAGCGTAAACCACTGTTGCTAGAATCAGCTGTAAGCAGTGGTCAGAAAAGGTTCTAAGGTCAACTGAGACTAAGCTGAAGACCTGGAATTTGACTGGACAAAAAGCATAAGATTTCAAGGAAATACCCAGGACTCTAGCACCTCAGAAAGAAAAGGAAATATATCGAGTTGAACAAAAATGGCAGCATCTCAACATGTGTGAGGACTGTAGAACAGATATGTGGCCGAGCCAGGTATGGAAATAAGGTATATAAGAAAAGCAGGTGGTGGAATGCAGAGATCCTGGAAGTCATCAACAGAAAGGAGTGCAGGAAAAAGTTGGAGATAGGAAAGTTGGATCACACTAAGAAGGAATACTGGATGGCTAACAAAGAGGCTAAGAGAGCAGTTACAATAGCAAAGAACAAGGTGTCAGACACACTCTACCAGCTTCTGGAAAGTGACTCAGCAGATGGTATAAAAACTCTTATCAGGCTGCAAGCCAAAGACAGAAAGATAAAAAAAGACAGTCATCAGATACCCTTCATAAGGGATGCAGGCAACAACCTATTCACCAGTCCACAAGATATCAAAAGCAAATGGAAGGAGTACTTCCAGCAGCTTCTGAATGAAGAGAACTTCAAAGAAGCTGTACTACTCCAGACACAACCTACAATGAAAGAAGAGGAACCCACCCTAGAAGAAGTCAGAACAGCACTTAGGAAAATTAAGTCAGGGAAAACAGCAGGCTCAGTTGAGGTCGCAGAAGATATGATCAAGATGTTGGGTGAATTACGGGAGAAATGGCTCCTGATGGTACTCCATGGCAGTATAGAAAGAAAGTATCCCAGATAACTGAACAATATGCATTCTAGTGCCAGTGTACAAGAACAAAGGGGATATTCACAACTGTGGTGCTATAGAGGTATCAAACTCCTGCCATACTACATGAATTTTCTGAAGACAGTGTTGAAAGCAAGATGGGAGGTGAGTAGTTTGGATTTCGAGCAGGATGCAATACAAGTGACCCAAAGTTTGCAGTGAGACTGATAGTGGAGAAGAAGATACAGATGAGGAAAGTGTCCAACTGGGCATTCCTACACTTGGAGAAAGCATATGACAAGATTCAAACAAAGCTGATGTGGGTATTTCTGTGAGAATTAGTGCAGGTAATGTACAAGGTCTCACTGATACAAGTATGAATAGTGTTTAGGCTGTCAGTGGGCTTTTCAACTGGAGAAAGGTTCATCATGGTTCAGCTGTGACTCCACTGTTGTTCATTGAAGTTATGGACTATATTAGCAAACAAGTCAGAGGGGACAGATCTACAAAGCTAACGAATGCAGATGATGTGACATTACAAGCTGACTGCAAACAGGAACTTCAACAAATGATAGAGGAATTGAATGCAAAACTGAAAGCACTTGGAATGAACCTGAATACAGACAGGACAGCTGTGGCAGCAAATGGGGGAATTTAGGAGAAGCTGAAAATTAGGATAGAAGGGAAAATGGAACAAATTAAGGGCTTCATTTGTCAAGGTGTGATGATTGAGGAGAAGCATAGCCTGTGTTAGGCACCAAGTGAACCCATGGTCGCAGGGAGCCCCCAGTTATCTTCCCACACATGAGGGCCCCCACATGAAGCAGCTGTGGATTTCTCCACCTCCTCAGCTCCTTGTTTAGTACCTGATATGTATTCACACTGCTGTGTAATGTCACTGCACAATTCTGTTTTTTTTTTTTTTTTAACTGCTGCCTGTAAACTGCACTCAGTCAGGTCCACTTCAGTAAAGCAAGGGACCTGATTGGCTACAGCAGCCAGGGATGTAATCTCTAGTTTCCTTATTGTCTGCAGCAGCCAGCCAGTGAAGTAAGTTGGTTTTTCACATTCTCAGAAAACTGCTGATCAGCTCACATACCAGCCAAATCCTCAAAAAATCAGTCTGTCTCATATACTTGCATATGTAGATACATGCGCACAAAGGAAACACGTAAAGACACATATCATAAGCAGCCACAGCATAACCCACAACCACTTTAATAAATGAATACATGCGTGAAGCTAGACACTCTAGTCTATACTCACCAGACCTAAGCACTCACATACATGCTTGTTTGTACATATCAATCAGAAACACAATAAACAGGACTTGATGTCCTACCATTTCTAATAAGACATGCATGTGCATAAACACAGACAGAGAGAGAGATTGTGCACTTGTTCAACAAGCAAGGAGCTGACCTAAAGGGAATGTGGCAATGAGGATAGCAGCCTGCTTGTGGAATTAATCCTGTTTTGAGGATCTTTAAACATTCTTTCATGCTTTATTGCGTTATTTCAATAAGTTGTAGTATTGCAGTACTTGCATTACAACTTAGTAACAGTTGTTTAAACATTATTTTACCAAATTTAGACAAATTAGTATCTGTGCTTTATTTTTGGTGGCCACGGTGATGCAGTGGTTAGCATTGTCACCTCACAGCAAGAGGTTCTCCGGTTCGATCCTCAGCTGGGGTGCCTTCTGTGCGGAGTCTGCATGTCCTCCCTGTGGTCGCGTGGGTTTCCTCTGGGTGCTCCGGTTTCCTCCCACATCCCAAAGACATGCTGTAGGTGGATTGGACACTCCAAATTGGCCCTAGGTGTGTGTGTGTGTGTGTGCCTTCCGTGGAAGGTTGGGCGCCGGGCTGGCAACTCGACACTGTAAAACTCCACTGCCAATCATGAGCGGACAAGTGATCCGCTGTGGCGACCCCTAACCGGGAAAAGCCGAAAGACGAAGAAGAAGTATCTATGCTTTATTTTCCAGTTCTTCCTGGATTTGCCTACATACAAGGGAAAATTAGAGCTCTATGGATAAGAAATTTGCAAAAATGCAAGCTATTGTTTGAAAAGTGAAAGTGAGACAATGGCAGCCAGATTATCCCTTGTTCCTGTGGTTTCACTTAGGATCCTTTTAACTGGGAATTGTGGCAGTCCTTAACATCCATGTTATTAATTGACTAAATTCATTCACTTTTCTGATACTTGCTTTATCATGTTGAGGATCAGGGAGGTGTTTGATCTTATCCTGGCAAGTAGCAGACGTAGGGCAGAACCCCAATTCTGAATATACAGAATGCCAGTCTAGTCTATTATAGAAACACACACACACTTGAGCAGTTTGGGGCTTCACCAATTCAGTATGTATAAATTCATCCAAACAGTAGTATATCATTAAGAGAATGATACTGTTGCAGTTTCAACAGAGAAACCTATAAATGTATCAATTTCTTGATACTATTGTAAAATTTCTGCTGCAACAAGAAATGTAATGTTGCCAGGTGTACTTCTAGGTACCTGGATAAATTGCCATGTGGCATTTTATGAGCAGTCTTTTGTGTTATTTACAGTAACTTTATGCCACTGATCACTATAGGAGTAATCTTTTAGCAGTATGCTATTCTGGATTTATTGTGTCTGTTACTGTTCTGCGTGAGCGAGATTGGGGTAAGGCATTTCTTCAGCTGCATATGCATGCATCAGTGCAGTCTTTGTAGGCAGTGTGTACCAGCCTTTTTTCTTTTCTGTTTCTCAAGCTCTTTTTCTCTAGCTAGACAATATGCACACACACAACGGCTGCAATTACCCGTGGCCCCCTTTAACATTTCAAATTGATAAGCATACAAGAAACGGTTACCACCTTCTTTTTCCTTGTTTAAATCTTAACCGAGGCTGCTGATATGGCATGCAGTGACAGGCCTCAGAAAGACTCTGTTGTCTTATGGCCTGTACCAGTAACAGTATACTCATAAGATGACATTTTGTGACTCTTCAGTAATGTGAGTGTGTGTGTGTGTGTGTGTGTGTGTGTGTGGGGGGGGGTTAAGTTACATGCTGGCCAGTGGTTAGTGGGACAGAATTCTGCTGTACTGTAATGTATCATCTTGAAACATTCTTAGAACTGGGTTGCAGTGCAAGGGTTTGACAAGTGCTGCAAACAAAGTCCAGTTCTCTGTGATAAAGAATTGTGAATGTTAACTACTATTGTTGATAAAACCCTGAAATAAAACTGTTTAAGCAGCAGAGTACAGTGATTAATATTTCTGTCTCCCAGTGCTTAGTTTTCATGTGTTTTTTTTTTAATGGGTGCTCTGGTTTCTTTTATAACTCAATGACATGCCATGTATGAATTGGTATTTCTCTGAATAGCCCATAGATGCATGTGTCCTGTAGTAGATTGGGTCTTCATTCAGGATTAGTTACTCTGTCTTGTGCCCAGTGAGTATTAGGATAGATTCTGGCTTGTTGACGCCCCTGCCTTGGGTTAAGTAGGTAATCTGTGAATGAATAAACAAGTAAATTGACTGTGACTTGTGGATATGGTAATGGATGGCTTTTTCCTGGGCAGAAAGTATTGTATTTCCAAAGTATAGCATAGGTTCATAGGACATTACTAGGCTAACTGCTTAAGGGCCCTTACAAGCCTAGCAATATAACCTGATTTTATCCAATATATGGCCCCTAGGAGCAAGAAGATGGCATGGATTTGTGTCTATGCCTTGAGTATCTTATAGATTGCCCCTGTCCATAAGAGACATAGGCACTTTGTTCTGCGGTTATTTTCAGCATTGGAATTATGCTGTGAGGTTAGGAGGTTGGTAAGGGCTATGAGAATGTTACACAATATTCAGATGTTTGGTAGTTTTGTTCTGTTCATCAAAAATGTGGGGTCACACAATGCATGCTACCAGAAAATCTTATTCAAGCATTATTATTAGTTCATAAGCCCAATATTTTAAATCCCTAATGTAATTCCTTTGTCTTGTGGTATTTTTGCTTCATCCAGATTTATTATAGCAATGTTTAAAACTATACCTCAGCGTTAGTAATCCCCATGGCTTTCTCATGCATGTCTTGTGTGTCTGTAGTCCTCTCTATGTCTGCCCCATGGCTGTCTTGTGTGCCTCTTCAGTGTGACTGTTATGCATATCAGTAGCTGCCTTTGGTTTGCGTGATGGGGTCAGTTTATCAAAAGGTTCTGTTTTTCAGTCTTGCTATAGTGCTGTCATCTTCTTATCTGGAAGTCTGTGTGGCTGTCTCAATTCTCTGCTGCGGTAGTGCTGCCTTCATCTTGTGGGAGTCTCTGTTCAGTCTCACTGTAGTTTTGTCTTGGTTTTGTGTCTCTCTGTCCTGAGTGAGGGATTTGGGAGTTTGTTCAGTCTTGCTATAATGCTGTCTTTATCTTGTGTGAGTTTCTGTCCTGTATGTGGAAATCTGTGTGGGTGTTGATATTCAGTCTTGCTGTAGGACTGTCTTCATCGTGCGTGGATATCTATGTCCTGTGTGTGAGAATCTGTGTAGCTGTCTGTCTTGTGTGTGTCTGTCCTGTGTGAGGGACTCTGTGTGGGTGCCTGTATTCAGTCTTGCTGTAGTACAGTCTTTGTCTTGTGTATCTATGTCCTGTCTGTGGGAGTCAGTGTGGGTGTCTTTGTGTACCTCTGTGGGACTAGCTACCTTGATGCGGTACAGAATCTTGTTGTAATGTAACAACATTGGTACTAAATGCCAGTCAGTGTGTGCATGTACCTCTGAGTGGCTACCTTGCTGTGGTACAGGGGTTTGTCATAATGTAACATTGGTACTAAATGCCAGTCAGTGTGTGTGTGTACCTCTGTGAGTGGCTATCTTGCTGTGGTACAGGGGCTTGTTATAATGTAACATTGGTACTAAATGCCAGTCAGTGTGTGTGTGTACCTCTGTGAGTGGCTATCTTGCTGTGGTACAGGGGCTTGTTATAATGTAACACTGGTACTAAATGCCAGTTAGTGTGTGTACCTTGGCACTTCCAAGTGTTTTTAATGGTCTGAGTGTAGTAACACTATACAGTGATGGTTAAATGGTGCTGGATGAGCTTGACAGGGAAGGGGGCATGATGGCAACATAGTCACACTTTATATTCTTGTGAGTAGGGCCCCCAGCTTGAAACTTGCTGGGGGTCTCCAAAATGCAAGCACTGGCTCTGAGGAGAAGGGATGTCAGAATGAGCAGATCAGAGCTAGAATCAGAATCAGAAGTATAGCAGTTTAATAGTGTCTGTGGCTCAACAAGTAACACACTTAGCTTTGGTGCAGAAGGCCTGGTCAAATTTCCCTGGTAGTATAAATGCTACCTTGGCTCTCTCCTGAAAAGAGGCTACTAGCTTAGTGGAACTAAATCAGTCAACAAAGAGATAGGGAGATAGAGTGATAGATAGACAGATAGATAGATAGATAAATAGATAGATAGATAGATAGATAGATAGATAGATAGATAGATAGATAGATAGATAGATAAGTAGGTAGGTAGATAAATAACTGCCACAGAGGGTCAGGATTCATGTGTAACAGAAGAATGAGAAGGGAGCTGAAAAGAAAGGTGTATAAAACAGTGGTACAAGCAGTACCGAAACCTTGGAAGTGAAGGCAGAGCAGTTAAGGAAGCTTGAGGTGGTGGAGCTGAAGTGCCTGAGATGTGTGATAAGATGCACACTGTGAGACAAATGAAGGCATGAGGATATCAGGCAAAATCCAAAGTAGCCCCAACTGCAGAGATGGTAAAGAAGAACAGATTATTATGGTTTGTGCACATGAGCAGGAAAGCAGAAAACAATATGTTGAAGAAGATTTGGGAGAGACACGAAGAAGCCAAGAGGAAACATGGACACCCAGCCAAGAGATGGCTGGATTGTGTGAGAGAAGACCAGTGACAGTCAGGCATACTGAGTCATGAGCGATGGTGACAGTTGACATGACACCTTTACCCATGTAGAAAAAAGGAAAAGGGGGGGGGTGATATTATGATGATGATGAAATATGTGAGGGGTTATAACATTTATTTTTAAAAAAGCAGATGCATGACATACACATTTGGAGACGTATAGTGCTGGGCAGTACTGATTATAACATATTTATGAGAAAAGTACAAACACATATTAGTAAAATATTGAAATATTATAAATTTAGGAGTTTGAGGATGTAGAAGGATAGACACTAAAATGTGTTATTTTGGATTAAAGAAACAGTAGACCGAGAGAGAAAATCGAACTTATGTTGTAATTTGTGATGTGGCTAAATTGTGTGATAACGTTAATCAGAGAGTATTGTGGAAGATTTGGAAACATCAGAATAGGGGAAAAGTTAATAATGGTGTTTTGCTGTTTAGGTTGATCAATGAAAGAACATGGAATAAATAAATGGGTGGGAAAGAGAAGAGCAGGGGTGAAACAGAGTTGCCCTAAGTGTGGCTGCTTATTTATGTTAGCATGAATGCAATGACTGAAAATTGTAAAGAATCAGCAACAAATATTCAGTGGCAAACAAGAGAGAGGCTTACAGTCCGAGTGCTATTGAACTGTGTAGACGAACTTGTAATAATTGCAAGAGATAAAATATGGAAAAGAGCAATATTAGATGAAGTAGAAACTGCATTACAGAGAGAGGGGTTGAAACTGATCAAAAGTAAAGGTTTCTATGACAGAACAAGAACTGATAGGAATTATTGTAGAAGAGAGTTGTGATACATTAAAAACCAGAGGGATTTATTTTACAAGAGAGTTATTTTTTATGAATTACTTTTGGGTTGAAAGAAGTGATATAGAAGCAAAGGAAATGATATGTGGAGGACTTTTTAGTTGTCCTTCAGGAAGACATTTAATTTTAATATATTCATGCATTTTAAGTATATTAGGGTTCTTTGATAAATTTATAGGTTACTTGAGAGTGTGGAAAGCAGAATGTTGGAATGTGTATCTATTTTTAATTGCGAAGGTTAGTTACATCCTATTTGAATAAGGGTATTGTGAGAGAAGACCAGTGACAGTCAGGCATACTAAAGGAAGGGTTATATCCCACAGTGCGTTTAGCATCATTGAATGCATTCTGGGTAGAAAAGAAAACGGGAGTGGAGAAAGAGGAGTGGGGCATAGGAAACTGGTACTGAAAAAACTGAAAATATATGGAAGATAAAGGATACAGTACTGTGATAATGTGGAGATAAAGGAATATTTTACAAGATGATTTTATGGAAAATTCAATGGGGAGTGTTTACTGTAAATAAGAGATGATGACATGAAAACATTAGAAATACATTTCATTATCTTAAGCCGTGGCAAACTGGGAGCGTGAAAGAAAAGCAATGACGGGAACGCAACCGATATTTGAGGGGTGGACAAAATAATGGCATTCTTGTGGAGATTAATGCTGAAGAAATTTCCAGTGAAAGGTGAGATGAAATATAAACAACAAAACAAAAAAGATTATATAATATTTGAGCGGAGGTAGAGACGTTTGAGCAACCATGTTGTGTGAAAGGCTTAAAGACGTGTGGTCAAATTTTGCAAAAAAGTATCCTTATGTGTGATTTCAAAAAATAAATCTGGACATATTGTTTACAGAAATTTTGGGAATACGCCCAAAGAGAGAGAGATACGAAACAATGGAAAAATATTAATAGGAGCAGTTTGGAATTTGTGATACTGCATGTGAAACTAATTAGTATTTAATGAAATGTGCAGTGCTGAATTTATAATGAATAGATTAGAAAAATGATTGTGGTATGAGGGTTGTAAACAGAATGTAATTAATGTGTTATGTTCAGTAAAACTGCTGTACGGTTTTCATTAAGTGCCATGGGATTCTTTTATGTCACACAGTGCTACCACTAATTCAAACATATGGGGGCCTTGGTTTAATATCTCATCTGAGGAAAGCAAACACAGGAGTACAGCATCCCTCCATTATGCTCTACAGCAGTGTCAGTAATGGAAAATAAATACAAATACCTTGTGTGGGAATAGAACCCACAATTTGTATAACAAAAGATTTCAGAGCACATCAGGGGGCTGATAAGTGAGTATCATTTTTGGTTGGGACAGCATATACTCATATGGGTAATTAACACACAGCAATGTGCAAGCACACACATACACACACACACACACGCACACACGCACACACGCACACATGCGCACACACACACACACACACACACACACACACACACACACACACACACACACACACACACACACACACATACACACAATCTGACTGGCATGTGTAACACACAGGTGTAGACTTTTTATCATGGGCCCATAAGATGGACAATAGCTGGAAAAGTTCACCATCCAGTAGACTGAGGTTTTACTGAAGGCCTACCACACATGACACATGTATACTTGCCAATATCAATGTGAAGAAGCCTTTTCAGTCCAGATGTGGTGAAGGGGGCAGTTTCTCCTGAGACACAATAGGCAGATTCTTTTGTTGTAAGAGTGCAGTACCAGTATTGATTTATGAAGTCCAGATGATGCAGCAACTTCATAAATGAATGTCAGTGCTGCATTTGTGGTCACAACTGAAATGCTGACTGTGTGACAGTAACTGTAGCAAATTGCTTGTTACAGTTAAAGGAATGCAGAGAAGCTTTCTTTTTGGTATCTAGCTTAGAGAAGAATTTTCTTTTTAATTGAAGGGGGGCTGGAGTTTGGGGGGCTACATAGGGCATCAGATGGCCCAGCCACTATTGTGTGTGGCAGGGAGTGGCACAGGACATTTATGCTGTGGGTGGCTGTAACAGAGGTCTATAATAAAGTGTAGTGAAGGGAAACTGATATGATATTGCGTGCCATGGTCAAGGCATTAGACATTGCCAAGGACGTGTTCACCATAAGAGGGGGACCACCAACACAGATGCATCTCACAGATGTGGAGGAGCTTCTAGTGTCCCTCTTTACAGACTGAGAGCAGACCCTCATACATGGGTGGTAGCCTGGATGTGGGAGCTGAATTGATAATGACTGGATGAGCATCTGTTGGGGATGCACAAAGACAGTATTAGCTGTTACACTGTCATGTTGTACAGTCCACTGTGTGAGTCAGGATTTATGCAGCAAGAGTTTTCTGATTATCGGTCCTCGTGGAACTTCTGGTCAGCAACTGTAACCCCCTGCAGAAGAAAGTTGCAGTTATTCATACTGTATCCACAGACTGTATCATCTACCAGTATAAATGCTATAGTGTGTGTGGTGGTGGCCATTTATTTTAGTGCTGACACAGGTATCTTGTTTTTATGCTTTTGCATGTTTTACTCGTGGGGGGGGTATCACAATGGGACACCTCATGCCTGATGTCAGCAGGTCACCTGCGGCAGATGATGATGGCAACATGCACCTGGCATAGTCTGGTGGCATAGTGGCACTGTGAGCAGTTCTAACATGGGAGGGCTCACACACATGCCTTACATATGATGGGCCTGTGCAGGGACAGACCCAAACATGCTGAGTTACATGGGCTTTATGTAATGGTGTCTTGGTCCCTCTCATATGAGGAGCCTGTGCAGGGACAGACCCAAACACGCTGAGTTACATGGGCTTTATGTAATGGTGTCTTGGTGCCTCACATATGAGGAGCCCATGCAGGGACAGACCCAAACACCAGCTGAGTTACATAGGATTTATGTAATGGTGTCTTGGTGTCTCACATATGAGGGGCCTGTGCATGGACAGATCCAAACACCAGCTGAGTTACATAGGCTTTATGTAATGGTGTCTTGGTCCCTCACATATGAGGAGCCTGTGCAGGGACAGACCCAAACACCAGCTGAGTTACATGGGCTTTATGTAATGGTGTCTAGGTGCTGTGTTTCAGTTGGTGTCTGTAATAAAGTTGTTGAGTTGAAATGTAGTGTAGGGTGCCAAATCGGAGGATCTAAAGGCATAATTTGAAAAAAGATGCTTAGAAGAGAAAGTCTGACATATTTTACTGGTATTACTGCTTTGAAATATGCTGTGGCATCCAATAAATTAACCTGATAAATATTCATACATATTTCATTTTCTTGAAAGAGCAATATTTTCTATATACTACCAGTCAAAAGGGGAGATGACACATGCTGACCTGATGTGCACTCTGTTATAGTGTCCTACAGATGTTTGTGTGCATGTGTGTGTGTGTGTGTGTGTGTGTGGGGGGGGCAGAGTGATATTTTTCTCATACCACAGATCATGCATAATTAATGGCTAGGAGGTTACAGCTTCAGAAACTGATGCAATTTCCCTTTCTCCAGCACACAGTGTACAGTTTTCTGTCACTAAGTTGATAAAGTTTGTCAGTCAACAAAGAGATAGGGAGATAGAGTGATAGATAGCTAGATAGATAGATAGATAGATAGATAGATAGATAGATAGATAGATAGATAGGGTCTATATCACATCATTCAACTTGTATAAGTTCGAACGATGTAATATCGAACCCAGAAGTCCAATAGCGAAGCCACGGCACATCAATTTTTTTCCCCAGGGAAAAAAAATCAGTGGGCCGTTTTCGGGGCTTTGCTATTTCCTCCACTGTGGTGCGATCTCGAAGTTTGTATATTTAAGCAGGGAGTGGGGTGAGGGGTGAAGCCCCCCACTTTAGTTTTAGTTTAAAGGTTTTTTTTCTTGTTAGGGAACAGCGATTTTTTTTCCCTGGGACCCATGAGATGGACAATAGCTGGAAAAGTTCACCATCCAGTAGACTGAGGTTTTACTGAAGGCCTACCACACATGACACATGTATACTTGCCAATATCAATGCGAAGAAGCCTTTTCAGTCCAGATGTGGTGAAGGGGGCAGTTTCTCCTGAGACACAATAGGCAGATTCTTTTGTTGTAAGAGTGCAGTACCAGTATTGATTTATGAAGTCCAGATGATGCAGCAACTTCATAAATGAATGTCAGTGCTGCATTTGTGGTCACAATTGAAATGCTGAGTGTGTGACAGTAACTGTAGCAAATTGCTTGTTACAGTTAAAGGAATGCAGAGAAGCTTTCTTTTTGGTATCTAGCTTAGAGAAGAATTTTCTTTTTAATTTAAGGGGGCTGAAGTTTGGGGGGCTACATAGGGCATCAGATGGTCCAGCCACTATTCTGTGTGGCAGGTAGTGGCACAGGACATTTATGCTGTGGGTGGCTATAACAGAGGTCTATAATAAAGTGTAGTGAAGGGAAACTTATATGATATTGCGTGCCATGGTCAAGGCATTAGACATTGCCAAGGACGTGTTCACCATAAGAGGGGGACCACCAACACAGATGCATCTCACAGATGTGGAGGAGCTTCTAGTGTCCCTCTTTACAGACTGAGAGCAGACCCTCATACATGGGTGGTAGCCTGGATGTGGGAGCTGAATTGATAATGACTGGATGAGCATCTGTTGGGGATGCACAAAGACAGTATTAGCTGTTACACTGTCATGTTGTACAGTCCACTGTGTGAGTCAGGATTTATGCAGCAAGAGTTTTCTGATCATCGGTCCTCGTGGAACTTCTGGTCAGCAACTGTAACCCCCTACAGAAGAAAGTTGCAGTTATTCATACTGTATCCACAGACTGTATCATCTACCAGTATAAATGCTATAGTGTGTGTGGTGGTGGCCATTTATTTTAGTGCTGACACAGGTATCTTGCTTTATGCTTTTGCATGTTTTACTCGTGGGGGGGGGGGTATCACAATGGGACACCTCATGCCTGATGTCAGCAGGTCACCTGCGGCAGATGATGATGGCAACATGCACCTGGCATAGTCTGGTGGCATAGTGGCACTGTGAGCAGTCCTAACATGGGAGGGCTCACACACATGCCTTACATATGATGGGCCTGTGCAGGGACAGACCCAAATATGCTGAGTTACATGGGCTTTATGTAATGGTGTCTTGGTCCCTCTCATATGAGGAGCCTGTGCAGGGACAGACCCAAACACGCTGAGTTACATAGGCTTTATGTAATAGTGTCTTGGTGCCTCACATATGAGGAGCCCATTCAGGGACAGACCCAAACACCAGCTGAGTTACATAGGATTTATGTAATGGTGTCTTGGTGTCTCACATATGAGGAGCCTGTGCATGCACAGATCCAAACACCAGCTGAGTTACATAGGCTTTATGTAATGGTGTCTTAGTCCCTCACATATGAGGAGCCTGTGCAGGGACAGACCCAAACACCAGCTGAGTTACATGGACTTTATGTAATGGTGTCTAGGTGCTGTGTTTCAGTTGGTGTCTGTAATAAAGTTGTTGAGTTGAAATGTAGTGTATGGTGCCAAATTGGAGGATCTAAAGGCATAATTTGAAAAAAGATGCTTAGAAGAGAAAGTCTGACATATTTTACTGGTATTACTGCTTTGAAATATGCTGTGGCATCCAATAAATTAACCTGATAAATATTCATACATATTTCATTTTCTTGAAAGAGCAATATTTTCTATATACTACCAGTCAAAAGGGGAGATGACACATGCTGACCTGATGTGCACTCTGTTATAGTGTCCTACAGATGTTTGTGTGCATGTGTGTGTGTGTGTGTGTGTGTGTGGGGGGGGGCAGAGTGATATTTTGCTCATACCACAGATCATGCATAATTAATGGCTAAGAGGTTACAGCTTCAGAAACTGATGCAATTTCCCTTTCTCCAGCACACAGTGTACAGTTTTCTGTCACTAAGTTGATAAAGTTTGTAACTGACAGTTTTCTGACAAGGAGTGAAATTCAGTGACAAGGAATTTAGGGCAGACACACTCTGTGAGAAGGACATTACCATTAGTTTTTTACTACCAAATGAAGAATTTGAAGTCATTTATGTACTGTTACAGTGGGTTCCGTGGTGGTATGGCCATAGCGTTGTTACCTCACAGCAAGAGGTTCTTCCGTTCGATTCTCGGCTTGGCTTGGGAGTGCCTTCTGTGTGGAGTCTGCATGTCCTCCCCGCGGTTGGGTAGCGTTTGAAAGACATGCGTGCATAAATGGCTGTGCCTTCGTTGAAGGTTGGGTGTCGAGCTGGCACCTCTGCATTTCGTAAAAAATCTACTGCCAATCATTAGCAGACCGGAGTCCCGCTGTGGTGACCCCTTACCGGGAAAAAGCCGAAAGGCAAACAACAACAGTGACATCCTCACATAAATGTACTGTACTACCTTTATACTGGGAGGTTTGCCAGGTTTACATTTAGAAGATATGATGGATGTTTCCGGATTTCATAAGAGATTAGAGATTAGAACAACAGACTTGAGGAAACTTGGAATGTAAACCTCTTTGTCCATGTAAACCTTTTTATTTGCAGAAGCACAAGGGTTGTGTGGAGAGTTCTGTGCATTGAATGAGTGGCAGAAGGAAGAGATGGAACCTCTGAGCAAAACCTAGACAATGTCATTTTGAGATCTAAACAATTCACACCACAAGGCATAAATCAGTGCATACCATGGATTGTGGAGTATAGTTATGTCTTCTTTTTCCACCACCTTTTTAATGCACCTGATACTAGTTTGACAATTTATTTTTTTACAGATATGATCTTAATTTCTACAGACATCTTGGGAGTAGAGAGGTGATCAGAACTGCCAGCGCTGACCAAACATGATTTTCATTGATGCTAATACTGCATGGTATCATAGCTGACCACCAGCTAGCAACATTTTAAATAGTCCCCCTTGCAGAATTATTTCAGTTAGCGCAGCACAGAGGTTTAATGTCACACCGTGTCATTTTGTTTTCTACAAAAGGCCCATTGATATCTTACCTTCTGTAAGAATAACGATGATGTCTCCTTTCTGGAATGAGAGATCTTCTGGTTGTGAACCCTCAAAGCTGTAAAGTGCTACCATCTGCGAGATGAACTTCTCTGTAGCACAGCTATCTGCGTTAATGCCATTTTCAAGAGGCTTGCCATAACCCTAGAGAAGCATAGAAAAGAGTTAGCTTCCTGCAATGTTGTCTGCAGTAGCTGAATAACAAAATAAATGACCAAGCTGCTAGAATGGTACCCTACAATGCAAAGTTCAGGGGATGTGCCTGAACATGTAAAATGAGGGCGACAAGATAATACAGAAGTAATGATTTCACTGTTCTTACGACAACATTTTTGTTCAAGAAGCCATGTCAACTGTCTCATACTTCTCAAGTGTACCTCATTAAGAGGAATGTTCCTCATTCTGAGTCTTAAAAAGTCCATATTCCTCCTTGTTCCACATTAAAACATTCTGGCACACATTCAGTGTTAAGAATTTTTTTAAACTGATATCCAGTGTAAATAATATTGAATCTTATTAATTCATCAAAATAAATGTTTATAAGTGTAAAGTAACACATTTTAACTATCCTGTGAGCTTCCTAGTTGACGTTATTAGGAATTTGTTAGTAAGTGTTCCACATTTTGGCCATTTGTTCCACATTTCGAATGGAAGTGTTTTACAATGTGGACATGGAAGGTTGAGAGACATGTCCTGTCCTACGGTGGTGCTACGTAATTGTTAAATAGCTAGTGAGCACAAAAATACTACTAAATATCCACTGATGCCTTCCCTATCACTGACAGGCAAACTAAGAACTGCTGTGAGACCTTCACCATGAAGGCCACGTAACAGTCCTACCATCTCCTTTAGGACTGTGTGGCAGCACACTGTGTCTGGATCATGCTGTTGTGCATCTCTGCATTAATGTCCAATGACATCTGCATATCAAGTGGCAAATGTGATGTATTTTTAACTCCACAAGACCAGTTTGACGGCTCCTCTACCTGCAGCCAGTCAGCTTATTCATTCCATATGGGAGAGTCATTTAGCCCTAGGCTACGTGAGAAACCTACAGCCCATTTATTCCTGCCTGGGTAGCCTGGCTAGCCCAGCTGGACCATTCATTTATCAACAGTGAGAGTCTGTGATTAAGAAGTGGGCCAGCTTGTTGGTCCAGCAGTGAGACTGTCCAGCAGTGTTGTTTACCTTTCTGTAATGGAGCCCTCCCTTGATGCTTGTCATAGAAACACACCTTTTTTGGATGTGTGCACATACAACATGGCAACATGTGCTTAGAGGCTTGTGCTGCACTGGTACAATACCCAGTGCTCCCACTAGATGTCACCCAAGTGGCAAGCCAGAGCATCTAAGGTCCCTCCCTCCCAAGGGTTTGCATTTAAGGGACAGTAGCATGGTCTGCCTTTGTGTAGAGGGATGACTATTCCAGTCCTGCATTCCTCAGGGATGAATCATGTATGAAGGTTATGGTTGTATACAGATTCTAGTGGAAGTGAGAGGTCATCTTTCAGGCTATTTAGAAGGCATCCTGGGATATTTTCAGGATTCACTGATGCAGTGTTTTTAGTTCTGGATAGTGCAGTGCGGACCTGCTCATTAGTAATAGTCAGGGGAGAAATGGTAGAGGGTATTTCCTGGGGGAATCTGGGGGTGATAGGGGAGTGAAATAAATTTATTGAACAGCAAATTTGTTATAACTCTTCCCTTATCTCTAGGGAACAGGTCATCATTGCCCTCTCAAAGGCAAAAAATACAACCTCCATGGGACCCAATAACATCCCAGGCTGCATCCAGCATGAATTTGCAGCACCATTAGGCACCCTATTCAACCAAAGCCTGAGTACTGGCTTTGTCCCAGCTGAGTGGAGGACAAGCACTGTCATCCCTTTACACAAAGGTGGAGCATCCACTGATCCGATAAATTATAGACCCATCAGACTAACTAGCCTGATCTGCAAGATCATGGAATGGATTATGATGGACCTCGTTAACAGGGACATTGGCAACCTCCAAACACATGACCCCACACAGTTTGGCTTTGTCAAGGGAAGGTCATGTCTGTTAAATCTGGTCGACGTCTTTAAGACAGTCACCAAAATTATGGTTGAGGGTAAGATGGTGCACACCGCCTACTTTGACCTGGCCAAAGCCTTTGACACTATTCCCCACTTGGGCATAATAGATAAACTCCTTCTGTGTTAGAGGGGAGCCTTTCAGCTTATCAGTGTGAGTGGTACTCACTAGGTAGCCTATCTACCACAAGAGGAGTGGTTTCTGGCTCTGAAATTGTAGTTTATTGGCCGTTTGGGCAGTTTTTCTATCCTTTTCAACTTCCTGCTTTAAAAGCTTGTGTTTGCACAGGTTTGTGCTTGTTTAAGCTCCGCAGATCCAGTTTTGGCATCCTGCAGACTACAAGAGCAACAGAATGGAGAAAGAGAGACTATAAGTACCTCCATTTTGTTTTTTCCTGATTATACTGTGTTGTACACTTGATTTTAAGTTTTTTTTCATTTAACTGCTTTTATTTTAACTGTATTTGCTTTATTATTGATACACACTCAAGTGTGTTAGCTTGCACTGCATTTAAAGTGATTTTATTATTGTTGTAACTGTTTTTTCTGAAATAAAAACAAAAAAAAGTTCTAAGCTTGTTTCCCACCTTCATACCTCTCAGCCTGGAATCATCAAAAATCTGGACAAGGCCCATGAAAAATAGGTACAAATCTGCATGCTGATTAACATAAAATTTGCATACACAATTATGTAACCCCGCCCACTCCAATGGAATTATGGGACACCAGCTTTCAAATGCATACTGAACAGACAAGCAAAATATGGCACCAGAGTCCCCCTGCAGCCATTCCAATGTCCCATTACCTGTGTATTTCGCCCCATTTACCATAAACACTAATGTGCATACTGCTTTACTAATATAATGATTATTTGGATTTTATTTTTACATTTTATAGCCCAATGCACAACCAATAAACATCTGCTAAACAAAGCAACACTCTCACAACGAAAATAGACTTGGCATTAAAACTTCTCTCTCTATTGCAGTTTAGTTTCATGTGTTTCAGTGTTTAAATTATGATCATTCATAAATTCATAGCTTGTATTTCAAATTCTTGTGTGGTATGTGTCTGTAGGTCTGAGTGGTTACTCAGAAACTAATTATTAACTGATAAATAATACAGCCATTTCAAAAGTCAATGACTGCCACAAAACAGACTGTTAATATTACAACTAAGTGTATAATCAAACTACAAATGGAAAGGAAAAACATTTGGCTTATCACATACTTGTATGATGACTCATGGGAATGCACATTTTAGTAAGTGCTCACATTTATCTGTACCAAGTGTAAAGCAGTATAGCAAATTCAGATAGAGTATAAATATTAACATAACAGCAACAATATAGAATTTAATATAAAAGGAGCCCTATAAATGTGATCCTGAGTGGTTAAATATGAGCTAAATAAAGTCCAACATGACAAAATGATAGCAAAATGATTTCATTTGCAAATAAAATCAAAAATAAAATACATTCATACGCACTCACAAACATGTACAGCTATTTAGATAGACAGACAGCCAGATAGATATTGATATATAACTATCTTGGTTTCTCAAATAGTGTTTATTAAGACAGCATCTAAATTCATAGGTTCATAGGTAGATACTAGGCTATCTGCCCTAGGGCATTTATAAGCCTAGCCAGAGTGTATTTGGTTTCCGCCTCCCTATTAGATTAGCCTACTGTGCCTCTGTAAGGTAGGTCACAGAAGGTACCCTTTTAAGATTAGTTTACTGTGCCTCTGTCTAGCAGGGACACAGAAGAGATCCCAGGGGTGAATTTGCAATTTCCCATCCACGCGTCCAGATTTTGCTTGAAGAGGGTCAGCGAGGGGCTATGTCTAACATGAATTGGGATTCTATTCCAGAGTGAGGGGAGCCTCTGGGAAATGAATCTGTCCCTCCAGCATGTCCTATTTATTTTTGTGCTGAGGTTTAGGTCCCTGGAGTGTGTAGCTCTAAGGGACTTGGATTTTTTCAGGTGGAGCATGTCCATTAATTCTGGGTTTGACATGGCTTTGTACATCAGGCATAGATTGCCTCTGAGTAGGTGGTAAACAACTGAGTAGAGCTGGAGTTTCTTTAGTCGAGCTGCATAGGACATCTGTTTGTAGCCCATGATCCTCTTGGTGAGGTACTTTTGGGGTCTCTTCAGTTGCTGCAGATGTCGGGTAAGGGGCATTGTATTCAATTATGGGCCTGATGAGTGACAAGTAGAGGGGCACAATGACCTCTCTTGATCTAGATGTGAACCATTTCGTGATAAGGTGGGCTATATAGAAGGTCTTTCTAACCACTTTGGCAACGTGATTATCAAAGGAGAGATTACTATCTACGTTGGTCCCCAAATCTCTAATTACTTCTTCCATACTTAATGGATTACCACTTATGTGGTAATTTGTGGGCACCTTGTTTTTCCCAAAGGGGATGACTATGCACTTTTTAGCATTTAGCTTGAGGCCGTGGCTCTGGCACCAAGCATCCGTCTCTGTGAGACCCCTTTTGGAGGATGCTTGTGTCAGCTGGAGATTCGATTATGGCCCCCAGTTTGCAGTCATCTACGAACTTTGTCAACCATAATCCCCCCGAGTTAGCCTGAACCTCAGAGAAGTATATACTGAACAAGAGAGGTCCCAGAACTGAGCCCTGTGGGACGCCACTTGTAACTGGTTTGGATTCGGACATGGCACCTGCGATTCTGACCATGTGGGTTCTATCTCTGAGCCAGTTTGCAACCCATCTTGTGATATAGGGGTTGATATTTAAGCCGGTAAGCTTATTTATGATGCCCGAGTGGGGTATTGCGTTGAAGTTTTTGCGAGGTCCAGGTAGGCTGTGTGGACTACCTTGCCCTCATCTATGGCTTTGGTAACTGTTTCAAAGAAATCAACTAGGTTTAAGAGGCAAGATCTGCCCTTAACAAAGCCGAATTGGGTAGGGTCCAGTGTTTGGAGGCTCCCAATTTCTTTGTTTATGAGTTCCATGATAATATGCTCCATAGCTTTACAGACCAGACAAGTCAGGCTTATGGGGCGATAGTTTCCGGGGTCCGTTGTGGCACCACCTTTGTGGAGTGGGACCACTGTAGCTGTACACCATTCTTTGGGTACATATCCTGTAGTAAGGCTAAGTTTGAACAGTGACTTAATGTGAGGGTTCAGTTCTTCTTGGAGCTCGTGTAAGACACAGCCTGGGACACCGTCCGGTCCCATAGATGCTGTGTTTTTTGCTTTGGAGAGGGCAGTTTTCACCTGTGCATCTGTGATGTCAGGGAGGTTACATTCAGTTGGGATAGGCATTTGCTCCTTTGGGGGGAAAGGGGGGGAGAAGTTTGTGCTGAATCTGTCTGCCAGGATGTTGGCTATGTCTGTAGGTTCGGTATATTTTGTACTGTTATGCAACAATTCAGAGCATATCTGGGAGTTTCCGCCCATGTTCCTGACATAACTAAAGAAGGCCTTGTGATTATCTTTAGTGTCTAGGGCATAAGTCCTATTAAGCCCATAAATAAATTAATGAGACATGTAGTATGTGTTCTGTACAAATCTATGAAATGAATGAAGATATCTGTCATGACAAGAAAGGAAATGAACTGCTATTTGAGCATTAAAAAGGATTTTAGCACCTGGTCACAGTGGAATGCATTAGTTACATGTTAAAACAAGCAGCTGCTGTCTTTTCGAGGCAGACAAAATGTTTCAATGTTCCTCTTAACATTCTTAAACTACTTAATTGGTCTGATAAATAATTTTACAATCTGGATGGGAATGTCTACTATGCACTACACAAGGTATAGACATAAGCTCTATACTTGTCAGGACTCCTGGTTCTGTGCAACTGAGAATAGCACTTAATTCTGGGGAATCTGTTATCAAAATTACCTACTGACTTTTTCTAGAAATCCCTCAAGGGTCTCCATGAAGTGCCAGTGGAGCAGTCATATTTTCTATACACTGACAAAGCACTGTAGTCCTTCAAAGGTTGACAAAAGAAAAAAAAAAGAAGAGGATGATCCCTGAAACTTTTATAGCACAAACTGCTCAGAGTGGAACCCATTTTGACCTCTTCCACAGAAGATCAAGGAAACCATTTCTATTAGATCAGTAACTGTGTCAGTTGCTGCCCTATGCAATCAATCAGATGACAGTCATCCAAAAGGATTTGAGGACAAAAAAATAGTGGGCTTCCCAAAAAGCCCCAAAAATGTCATTCAACATAGATCTGGGGACAATGGGATCCAAAAAGAAAAGAACCCTTAAGTAGTATACTTTAAAATGATACTTCTTTCAGAAACTGCTGTAAAAAGCGATACTTGCTCTTTGCTACAGAGTCTAATGCACACACATATACACGCACACAAACACACACACAGGTCCACACATTTGCTCTTTGCTACAGTTTCTAATGCACACACACACATACACGCACACAAACACACACACTACCATTTCACGTTCCTTACTTCTTAAAAATAAATCCATCCAAGAGCGAAAACAACAGCCAGCGAGCGATAATCTAGCCAGGCGAGCCTTCTAAATAAATCCTAACTCCAGAAACAGCGAGCGATAATGCATCCAGCCAGAGCCTTTTAAATAAATCCTTTCCCACTCTGGTGAGTGATAACACATCCACAAACACCCAGGCGAGCCTTCTAATAGATTCCACGAACAGCCAGGGCAGGCGAGCCTTCTAACTTTCTGTTCCCGCTCACAAAACATTTACAACAGAGCCGGAAATACGTGCGCGCACTGCACGAGCTCTATTCTGATAGGCTGGTAGCCCTGACAGAGCTGACATCATCGCATGCGATGATGTCAGCTCACAGAGTGAAAAATAAAAAAAAACAAAGCGAAGAAAAGAAAAAAAAATCGGAAATGAAGGGGAGCCACTCGGGAATCGTGGCACCCCATTATTTGGACCCCAAAACTCGGTAAAAAACGAGTAATTTGGGACAGTTGGGAGCTATGCCCACCTTTCCTATTACTAGAGAAGTCCAGATACAGATTTGCTGTATCCAGGACTGTATTGTATGTTTCTGACTTTCCCGGACATTTTTGTGTTAAAGGGTAGCCTTCCAGCTTATCAGTGGGAGTGGTAAGCACTAGGTAGCCTATCTCTCACAAAAGGAGTGGTTTCTGGCTCTGAAATTGTAGTTTATTGGCTGTTTGGGCAGTGTTTCTATCCTTTTCAACTTTCTGCTTTAAAAGGCCGTGTTTGCATGGGTGTGTGCTTGTTTAAGCTCTGCGGATCAAGTTTTGGTGTCCTGCAGAATACAAGAGCAACAGAAAGGAGAAAGAGATATTTTAAGTATCTCCATTTTGTTCTTCCTGATTATACTGCATTGTGCCCTTGATTTTAAGTCATTTTTTTTTTCATTTAACTACTTTTATTTTAACTGTATTTGCTTTATTATTGCTACAGACTCAAGTGTGTTAGCTTGCACTGCATTTAAAGTGATTTTATTACTGTTTTAACTGTTTCTTTCTACAAAAAAAGTTCTAAGCTTGTTTCCTGCCTTTTCTGTTACTAGAGTAGTCCAGATACAGATTTGCTGTATCCAGGACTGCATTGTAAGTTTCTGAGTTCCCCAGGCCTTTCTGTGTTAGAGGGTAGCCTTCCAGTTATCAGTAGGAGTGGTAAGCACTAAGTAGCCTATCTAGCACAAGAGGAGTGGTTTCTGGCTCTGAAATTGTAGTTTATTGGCCATTTCAGCAGTATTTCTATCCCTTTCAACTTACTGCTTTAAGAGCCCATGTTTGTGCCGGTTTGCACTTGTTTGCGTGCAGCGCCGCTAAGCTGGGGTAAACCATTACCGGTGCCAGAAAGCCTGCTCTTCAATTTGTCCCGTAGATCTTGCTAGTTCTCTCCTCTCTTTCACTTTAATTAAGCTGATTCACCAGGCACTTCATCAGGCTTTTTGTAGTAATTATTGTAGCACATATAGGTGCTATCAGCACTAAATGTCCTATAAGGAAACAGCTCCAATACTTAGTTATGAAGACCATCCCTCCTGGTATGTCTAAAGGTCAGTTCCCTGTGCTTTCTCCTATTAACCTGCTGAACATGGGCATTCTGAGGCAGTGTAGCAACTGCCTCATGTACACAAACAACCCTCTCCTCTTACCTCCCAACACTCAGACTTGTGAGAGATGCACTTATATCTCCAAATTGGAAGCCATGCACTCTCCAGCCAAGACTAGAATAGCTGGTCAAGAGGAGAAGGTCAACACCTGCACCACACCACATGGAACACATAGCCCTCCAGAACACCCATCACAGCTCTCACATAAAAACACAAACCACACACCCACCTTCGCAGAGGCTCTCAATAGAAATCTACCCAAATAGCAGAGACCTCCAAGGCAGAAACACACTTGACCATCCCAACACAGCACAACCCACAAGACACATAGTTCACCTACACAGTGTGCCCCTCAACCTAAGCCCCTAAGGCAAAACAGCTTGCCAAATACACTAATCATAGGTGACACAATAGTGAGGCACACTGACGTCCCACTCACTAGGTTGAATAAGGAGAAATTAACAGTCAGTTATCTATCAGGTGCCAGAATCCGACACATAATACACACACTCAGGCCACTCCACAAAAAGTACAAGTATGACTCTGTCATTGTCTATGTGGGTATGAATAACCTGAGACACACCTCTCTGGGCTACATGAAAAGAGTCATGGTGGTGCTCTCGGATTATGTGCCCCAGGCAAGTATGACCCTAGCCCTCAGCAGCATCCTACCATCACCCAGAATGATACTGCAGAACAAGCAGAAATGATTGACTTTAGCAATTGGCTAAGTTTCTGGTGTCATTCTAAGGGGAGCCAGTATCTGTCTGCCTGGGATGACATGAGTGACAGACCTTGATGCTTTGCCAGAGATGACCTGCATCTGTCACCCCTGGATTTTTGGGTACTGAGTAAGGCTCTTGCCACCCCTATAGTGCCTTTTTAGGGGGTGTTCCAAAGACCAAACTACCATGATAACAGCTATAAATAAATGCAATTTGAGGGTCATGCTGCTCAATGCTAGAAGTCTAAATCTCAAGCTGCACTCACTCGAAGCACTCCTCAAAATGGAGAACATCAACATTTGTGCTGTAACGGAGACCTGGTTTAAAGCAGCAGAAAGCACCCCTGCACTACTAGGGTATAACTCATTCCACACCTTTTGGCTCCAGAACAAGGACCAAAGCTCCAAAGGTGGCAGTGTCTCCATATTCATAAAGGATATGCACACCTCCAGACTGGTAGCCCAGCATAATGCATCTGAGATACTTCAGGTACAGCTAACATTGGGTAAGACGGTGATTCATGTTGTAGCCTGCTACAGGTCCCCAGCCATGTCTCAAGATGCTCAATCCACATTCCTAAGGATCCTGGAATCTATTATGGTCCAACCAAACACTCACATACCGGGTGACTTTAACTTTCTCCTCCATCAACTGGGAAAACTACTCATGCACCAATACACTGGTCCAATGCTTCCTGGAATTCATCAGTTCCAATGCCCTGGACCAGCTCATTCTTACTCCTGCTACAGGAAGCAGCATCCTTGACCTGGTTATTACTAACATGGGCAACCGTTGCTCTACACCAATAGTCAGCTCCTCCCTGGTTAGATCCGACCACAAACTAATCACCATAGAAAGCCTCATCTCGCCCACACCCCCACAAAAGTAATCACCATGAAAAACTTCTCCAAAGCTGACTTTGGGCTCCTAAATACAGAGGTGACTAACTTCACGGCACCCATGCCTATGGAAAATAGTTGCATGACTGCTGAATCATACAACAATGAGCTGTACAAACACGTACACAAATGCACGGAACTAGCCATAACCAGCAGAACCAAGACGCTCTCCTCCAAAAGAAGGAAGCCAATCTGGTGGTCCCCTGCCATTAATAAACTCTACAACAAAAGGAAGAGACTGTTGCAGAAAATGGTGAAGTCCCAGGACTGGAAAAACTCCCTTATTAGCCTCAAAAAAAAGTTGAGATCCCTCATCAAAACCTCTAAAGCCAACTATGAAGGCACAATTGTGGCAGGCACTAAAAACAATCACAAAGCCTTCTATAGTTATATCAAGAATCCCCACGGCAATACCCAGATTTGCTCTGAGCTACTGCATGATGGTACCTCCTATACTGAGCTAACAGGTATTGCCAACATACTGGCTGACAGATTCAGTGCCAACTTTACCCCTCTCCCCCCACAAGGACCTTTCATGATACCAGAAGAATGTCAGGCACCCATCATTACTGCAGCACAGGTTAAAGCTGTATTGTCCAAGGCCAAGAAAACAGCTTCCATGGGACCCGACAATATCCCTGGCTGTGTTCTACATGAACTACAAAGTGAACAGGCACCACATCTGTGTGCACTGTTCACACACAGCCTCACCTCTGGCTTTGTCCCTACCGAATGGCGCACTGCTACAGTCATCTCTCTCCATAAAGGGGGAGTGACTACAGACCCTGGGAATTATCATCCCATTAACCTGACGAGTCTGATATGTAAAAGCTATGGAGTGCATCATCATGGACCTAATTAACAAAGATGTAGGGAATCTCCAAACTCTAGATCCCACACAATTTGGTTTTGTTAAAGGTAGATCATGCCTGCTCAACCTGGTTGACTTCTTTTAGGCAGTCACCAGAGCTGTGGATGAGGATAAGGCA
Organism: Protopterus annectens; assembly: GCF_019279795.1. Lineage (NCBI taxonomy): Eukaryota > Metazoa > Chordata > Ceratodontiformes > Protopteridae > Protopterus > Protopterus annectens. The sequence continues at coordinate 371,916,070 of NC_056744.1, read as the reverse complement.
GTTCATACAGCCTACCTCGATCTGACCAAGGCCTTTGATACCATACCTCACTTGGGAATTATTGATAAACTCACCAAACTAGGCATCAACCTCTGTATCATTAGGTGGGTTGCAAATTGGCTCACAGATAGAACCCACAACATGAAAGTAGCAGACTCTGAGTCAGACTGCCAATCAGTCATGAGTGCAGTCCCACAGGGATCGGTCTTGGTTCCTCTCTTGTTTGGCATCTACTTCTCAGAAGTCTAGGCCAACACGGAGGGACTCTGGCTGACCAAGTTCACAGACGACTGCAAGCTGGAAGCCATTATAAACTTCCCAAGTGATGCAGACATCCTACAGAAAGGCCTCACTGAGACAAATGACTGGTGTAGTAACCATGGCCTTAAGCTTAATGCCAAAAAATGCATTGTCATCCCCTTTGGGAAAATTCAATTTTTAGAAATTACCACATCGACAGGAGCCCACTGAACACTAAAGGCATTATAAGAGATCTGGGGACACAGGTTGACAGCAACCTCTCCTTCGACCACCACATTGCCACTGTGGTCAGAAAGTCCTTCTATGTGGCACATCTCATTACCAAGGGTGTTGCATCCAGGAAGAAAGAAGTCATCATCTCTCTCTACTCTTCCCTCATTAGGCCAATCATCGAGTATAATGCCCCATTTGGCATGTACCTCACTAGACACCTGCAACAGCTGGAGAGGCCACAGAAGTACCTCACAAAGAGGATCCTAGGCATTAAACACAAGTCCTACATAGACAGACTCAAAAAACTCCAGCTATTCTCTGTGTCATATCATCTACTAAGAGGCGATCTCTGCTTGACTTACAAAGCCATGTCTGACCCAGCTCTGTTAGAAATGTTACATCTAAAGAAATCCCAATCCCTCCATACCACACGCTCCAGAGACCTCAACCTTATTACTACAATCAACAGAACATGCTGGAGGAACAGGTTCATAACTCAGAGACTGCCCATACTCTGAAACAAACTCCGCATACATGTCAATCAGAGCACCTCACTGGCCCTGTTCAAGAGAAATCTTGATGAGTGGATGGTAAATAGAAAGTTCACCCTGGGGATCACTCCAGTAGCTCTACTTGATAGAGGTACTGGTAACTAATGTCGGGTGACACAATGCCAGGGCACATCTATGGGCTAGGCTTGTAAAGGCTCCAGGGCCATTTTCCTAGTACACACCTGTAAACTTATGAACCTAAAAATTAGGCATCTATCCATATGTTATTAGATGGGTAGCAAGCTGGCTTACTGATAGAACCCACCTAATCAAAATAGAGGAAGCCACCTAAAGCAGTAGACCCATAACGAGCAGCGTACCCCAGGGATCGGTCTTGGGGCCTCTGTTATTTGGGATATACTTCTCTGAGGTGCAGGCCAAAACCAGTGGGCTATGGCTGACCAAGTTTGCAGATGACTGCAAGCTGGGTGCGGTCATCAATTCTCCAAGTGATGTGGACGTCCTCCAAGAGGGTCTCACCTAAACAAATGACTGGTGCCAGAAACATGGCCTCTAGCTGAATACCAAAAAATGCATCATCATCCCCTTTGGGGAGAGCGATGTCCCCACATATTATCACATTAATAACAACGTCCTAAATACAAAATCAGTCGTGAGGGATTTGGGCACCCAGGTTGATAGCAACCTGACTTTTGACCACCATGTTGCTTCCACTGTATGGAAAGCTTTCTACATGGCCCACCTCATTAGTAAGGGTATCAAATCCAGGGACAAGGAGGTCATAATATTCTTGTATTTCTCTCTTATAAGGCCAATTATTGAGTGCAATGCCCCCTTCGACATGTACCTCGCAAAACACATGTAGCAGCTGGCGAGACCACATAGGTTCTTCACCAGAAGAATCCAGGGCCTTAAACATCTACCCAAAACAGATAGGCTAAAAGCTCTGTCCCTCTACTCAGTATCATACAGACTCCTCAGAGGTCACCTCTTTCTGGCAACAAAGCAATCTCAGACCCACCTTGATGGGACTGTTGCATATCCACAAGTCAAGCTCCACTCGAGTAGCTCACACGCGTGATCTCAACTTGGTCTGTGACATCAATAGGACTTGTTGGCGGGAAAGATTTGTGTCACAGTGGTATCTACTTCTCTGAAGTACAGGCTAGTCTGTACAGGAAGGTCTTTGGCTAATGAAGTTCGCAGATGACTGCACACTTGGAGCCATAATCAAAACTTCTAACGATGTGGACATCCTACAAAAGGGCCTCACTGAGACAGATGCCTGGTGTCAAAGCCATGGCCTCAAGCTCAATGCTAAAAAGTGCATTGTCATCCCTTTTGGTAAAAACTCTGTACCCATGAACTACCACATAGGCGGTAGTCTACTTAACACCAAAAGTGTGATAAGAGACCTTGGGACACAGGTGGACAGTATTCTCTCCTATTGATAATCACATCACCACAGTAGTCAGGAAATCCTTCTATGTGGCACACCTCATCACAAAAGGTTTCTGATCCAGGAAAAAAGAGGTCATTGTTCCCCTCTACTCATCACTCATTAGACCTCACAAGACATCGACAACAACTGGAAAGGCTGCAGAAATACCTCACAAAAAGGATTACCGGCCTCAAACAGATGCCCTATGCAGACCATCTCAAAAAACTCCAGCTTTACTCCGTTGCATATTGCCTACTCAGAAGCGATCTCTGCCTAACATATAAAGCTGTGTCAAACCCAGAGCTGTTGGACATGCTCCATTTAAAGAAATCCCAATCCCTCAGAGCTACACACTCTAGAGACCTAAACCTTGTCACCACAATAAACAGAACATGCTGGAAGGATAGATTCCTGTCCCAGAGACTTCCCATGCTCTGGAACAAACTACCTATCTATATCAAACAAAGCTCCTCATTAGCACTTTTCAAGAAAAATCCTGATGATTGGATGGGAGATAGGAAATTCACCCCAGGGATCACTTCTGTGGCTCTGCTCGACAGGGGCAGAGGAAAATACTTTTCTTGGGTGGCAAAAGCTAGGGTACCTTAGGCCCTAGGGCCAATAGCCTAGTACCTACCTATGAACCTATGAACCAGAAGAATCCAGGGTCTCAAACATCTACCATACACATATAGGCTAAAAGCCCTGTCTCTCTACTCAGTTTCATACAGACTCCTCAGAGGTGACTTCTGTCTGGCATACAAAGCGGGCCTTGATGGGACTGCTGCATATCCACAAGTCAAGCTCCACATGAGTAACCCACACGTGTGACCTCAGCCTGGCCTGTGACATCAATAGGACTTGTTGCGGGACAGATTTGTGTCCCAGAGACTACCCCATCTGTGGAATAGACTCTTTCTCCATGGCAAGCAGAGTACCTCATTATCCCTTTTCAAACGTAACCTGGATAACTGGATGGGAAACAGAAAATACACCCCTGGGATTCTACCTGTGTCCCTGCTGGACAGGGGTTTGGGTGCTGACTTGTCTAAACATGGGCTAAACTCTTGGCTAGGCTTATAAGGACCTCAGGGCCAATAGCCTAGTAATTTCCTATGATCCTATAATCCTATGAACTCAAAGATTTTAAGCATGTTTCATTCTACAAATTCCACGCAATAACATTTGATATCATTGCCTTCATCAGTCCTGGCTAGTGTAGAAAATCAAAGGAAAAGCTGACTCTTCTGGAAACTTTTTATCCACCAAGTCTCTGTCTCCATTATGATCAACATCCTGCTAACCACTACTGACTGCAGGTCAGTTGCTGTATGTGTCTGCTTATTGTTTATTCTTAAACTATACTGCAATTTACTAAATCACTTTGTACATGTGGTTGCAGAGATATACCCCACACTGATGGCCACCCAATCCAGTCCTAAGTTGATTGGAAGGCTGAGGTGCTATTCTCTGTAAGAAATAAAAGCTTGCTTGTTTTATTCACACACATTTTATTGTTTCTGTGTAGTGCCATGTATTAGGACTATATTACTGGCAAGACAACCCAAATTGTCATTTAATGTGCTGTGCATGTCATCCATATATCTCTCAGCTAAAGGACATTCCATTCCATACTCCAGCCATCCTAACCTGGCTCATATTGAGAATCAAAGTGTTCATATGACTCATTCGTTTTAACACAGCAGTAAAAGAAGGCCTCACTCCTTCCAAAGACTGTCACAGGTGGCCTTCCCTTTGTTCCCTGTCAAAAGTGCAAGATGTGAGTGTAGGTCCCACTGCATACATATATTGTATAAGTTGTACAGACATGTGAGTGTAGGTCCCACTGCATACATATATTGTACAAGTTGTACAGACATGTGAGTGTAGGTCCCACTGCATACATATATTGTACAAGTTGTACAGACATGTGAGTGTAGGTCCCACTGCATACATATATTGTATAAGTTGTACAGACATGTGAGTGTAGGTCCCACTGCATACATATATTGTACAAGTTGTACAGACATGTGAGTGTAGGTCCCACTGCATACATATATTGTATAAGTTGTACAGACATGTGAGTGTAGGTCCCACTGCATACATATATTGTATAAGTTGTACAGACATGTGAGTGTAGGTCCCACTGCATACATATATTGTACAAGTTGTACAGACATGTGAGTGTAGGTCCCACTGCATACATATATTGTATAAGTTGTACAGACATGTGAGTGTAGGTCCCACTGCATACATATATTGTATAAGTTGTACAGACATGTGAGTGTAGGTCCCACTGCATACATATATTGTATAAGTTGTACAGACATGTGAGTGTAGGTCCCACTGCATACATATATTGTATAAGTTGTACAGACATGTGAGTGTAGGTCCCACTGCATACATATATTGTATAAGTTGTACAGACATGTGAGTGTAGGTCCCACTGCATACATATATTGTAAGTTGTACAGACATGTGAGTGTAGGTCCCACTGCATACATATATTGTATAAGTTGTACAGACATGTGAGTGTAGGTCCCACTGCATACATATATTGTATAAGTTGTACAGACATGTGAGTGTAGGTCCCACTGCATACATATATTGTATAAGTTGTACAGACATGTGAGTGTAGGTCCCACTGCATACATATATTGTATAAGTTGTACAGACATGTGAGTGTAGGTCCCACTGCATACATATATTGTATAAGTTGTACAGACATGTGAGTGTAGGTCCCACTGCATACATATATTGTACAAGTTGTACAGACATGTGAGTGTAGGTCCCACTGCATACATATATTGTACAAGTTGTACATTATTTAGTTTTGTACTCATTACTGATGTTGGGACTCACATGCAAATTTTGTGGTTGGTGGTTCTTTCCCAGTTTAAAAATGTTAAATAAAGATATCCTTTTAAAAGTGTAGAAAGGATAGACTTAACATGCATCTATGCACACTGCTGAAGTTAGTATATTGCTTACCTGTGCAGTTTTGCACCAAATAGTAAGTCGTCCATTTGCAGCCTGGTCCCACACAGTCTTAATGTTTGCTTCAGTGAAAGTTATCAGTTCACCAGTCTCTTTTGCCTTACAGCTGTTCAGAATATAAAAAGACATATATTGAAAATCTGGCACAAAGTAGCAGTTTGCATAGTAATATAGCTGTTTATGTAGATGAAAGATGGCTTTTTAATTAATGCTAATTACATAACTTTAAAGTGATATTGTAAATAGACTTCATCTCATGGAACATGCCAGCAATAAAATACAATAAGGCATGGCTTATTTTCTGATAAGGTCAAACCCAGATGAATTCTGAGATTTACTCTATATGTACTGATTGGCTTGTTCATCTTGGTGTGCTGATATCCGGATACAATGTCTACTATCTCAGAATGTATTTTACTTACAAATGGGAATTATAGCAAAGTAAGAAATGTTGTATCAGATATGCTTTTATGTTTTGCAAATTTCAGCTAAAATTGTTAAAAATATCTCTTTCAAAAAATTATTTCTATGTCTGTGGTGTTAGCAGTTTAAACTGAACCTAGGCAGGCTATTATAAAAAATATATTTATATACAGCTGTAAAATGCAAACGTATAACTGCATAGTCATTTTTTGTGAGCCTTGTATTAACTGTTGTAGTAAAGTGCAGTGTTTATCACAAATCAGAACAGGCTGATACCAACACAAGACAGTGGACATTGCCTGCATAGCTGAAGCCAGGAGTAATGCAATGTTTATTCTGGACCATTTTAGATTTTCTTACATTTTAATAAGTTATTTGTTGCTGCCTTTCCTTTTATGTACCTTTTATATCTGTTAATATGACATTTCAGTGGTTGTTTTATAAATTTAGCCTTGTTTGACAATTGTTGCATGATGTATTGTGCCATTTGTTTTACCTTTTGTAGGGTAATTTCTGGAGTAGTAGCACTGTCACCATTAGCATCTTACTTGTATTAACCTGACAACTAGTGAATTTTGTTTTAATTTTGTTGTAAACAGGACAGGACAATGCAAAGACTGACTTTTTTATGTTTCTGGCTTGACTAGTCATGGACGTCTGAGCTTTTGGAGTTTGGCAGTTGCGGTGATTTTTCTGATTTTCCCTTGCTTGGTGTCTGCCATGTTCAACTTTATGGACTTAAGTGTTAGCAGCCTGGTGAACTCATGAACAATGTGATGAATCAGAAAAAGTGAATTATTACATAACCCATCAGATTTACAAGGATTTCACACTTACCACTGCAGGCTGCAGCTCTGGCTATTTTATTGTGACGGCATTGATAACTGCCATTATAATATTTTCAGTCTGATGACTTGTTTTTACTGCAGTTTCTCTAGACATGTTTGTGGTGAACACACTATTAAGATGGTTGGATTTGTTTGAGTAATATAAATACTTTATAAAAAAATTTCCTTGTAAAATACTGTACTATCCCCATGCATGGTTTACTTTTTATTTTGTCAATGATTGCTGTTGCAATCATTTTATAATTAACCAGACAGGGTGGCCTAATGGTTAAGGTGTTTGCCTTACAAACAGAAGGTGCAGGGTTTGAGTCTCACAAGGGATAATTGGCTAGGCTTAAAATGGCTTGCAAGGGCAGTTAGCTTAGTACTAATCTATGAACCTATGAACCTATATGGTTAAGGTGTTTATCTTAAAGACACAAGGTGCAGGGTTTGATTCTCACATGGGGTAACTGGCTATGCTTCAAATGGCCCAAAAGGGCAGTTAGCCTAATACTAACCTATGAACCTATATGTTTATGAGATGCTAGTAAACTAACATTATGTCAGACAATGAGTTTTTACATTCAATTATAAATAAGTTTCCATGTGTTAAGCATGCAAATCAAAGTATCACAATCAGCTATTAATTACATTTTAATCCCATTTTGATTAAACATTGTTCATTAAACAAAACTGTTAAACACACAAATTAACTGTTTGTAACCTAATTTGAGATCAGGAATTAATTAGAGATCATATTATTTTATTTACACTCCACTACAAGTCTTAACAATTGGACTGGTGGCCTCTCACCATGTATTCGAGTCTATTAAATATCTATATATTTTCTCTTCAAGCTCAAATTCCAACACAGCATCCCGTACTGATCATGTTCTTACTATGAAGTTTTATTTCATATTTTTAATCACTGAATTCATTTTCTTGCTTCTCTTATTAATGGTTTGTCTCTGGGTTTCCATGTTCTTGTTATAGCTTTATTAGGCACCACCAATACTAAAGTTAGCAAAACTTCCACTGCTTTATACATGTTATTTTACACCAACTCAACAAAAACGTTATACTGAGGCTGAATTCACTTCCAGGTAGAAGACTTAGTCTATACGTTATCATTTCTGTACTAAAGCAACACCTTAACATTCCTATAGTATATGTGCCTGAGAACCTCTTTCTAAACCAGCACATCTCCAACATATGGCTCGTTTCCGACCTGTTGTCTGCAGGAACATTATTTCAGGTATTATAGGGGTATAGAAATATTTGTGTAAACATTTCCGTGGAAAAAATCCAAATTGTCTTGATTTAATTGCATATCTTTATAGAGTTAAGACATATTTCTGTCTAGTCTTCATCTGCTAATATCTTTATTTAATTGTTCAGTGCATGTTTTTTTCACCTTTGCACTGTATTATCTTCTCAAATGTAATATCACCTTACATGCTCTTTTTATTACTGTTTTACAATCTGCCATTTCTCTTTTGGTCTCAGTTATAAAATTTACTATTTGTGGTTTAACAAAATTACCTTCCAAACTCCTTACATCTTTCTTGAACTCCAGTATTAGATCTGTATATACAAGGTTATCTGAGTTCAGCAACACAAAACTGCATCTTGCTTTATCCCATTGTATTTCTTCATTTCACTTTATCATATGCTCCCAAAATCTAGTTTATTTGTTCTTTATTCTCCAAATGCTCATGACATTCTAGTTTGTATTTTTCTTATTACTATATATAGTATAATTTATTGGTGTTATTCTGTTTTCCACAGTCTAGCTTCCTTAAACGTAAACACTTGCCTAGTACTTTTAGGTTGCACATAATGAACCAGATTTCAAAAGACTTACTTTCACTGTTCATGACCACTGACAGCAGGTGTTTTGGAATGCACTCCCCATAGTAAACTGTTTGTAGATAGGTCTTACACCAAAGTAAGTCACTTACACTGAGAGAAGGTCTTTTGGAATGAGGGCAGACTTACACTGAGAGCAGGTCTTTTCAAATCAGGCCCAGATGTTCTTTATATTAATTTCCAATATTTCTCTAAACGCTCACACGTGCCTTTTGTCTCCTCATTGAGCACTTTGTATAGCATGTGTGTATCATGTGCATCCCTTCAGGCATATAGTCTGTATTCTGAATCAAATATATTAATCTTACTTGTGTGGTCTTATAGTATGCCTCCAAATCTGGAAGCCTCAAACCACCCTGTTAGTGTTTTCTCCATTGCACTCTTTCCTTTTATTTACCCCAGATAAATTCCTTAATTTCCCTTTTCTGATTCATCCATATCTGGTATTATGGCTGATGCATATAAGCCTGACCTGCATAAGGAACCAATAGGGCTAAATCATTTTAATTAAATGTATATTATTATTAATGTTCATAAATAAGATTTCCATAGTCTTATTTTATTTATAATCCTTTGAGTAGTTTCTTCTCACATTTCATTAGCTCCTTCCTCAATGTTTCTGCCCAAATCTCCCAAGTATCTCATCCTACACTGATCCCATAAAAAAGGGAAATTCTGGAGCAAGTTATGTGTTGGGGCGTAGTTCGTTACTATACCCTTTGCTTTTGATTCATTTACTTCATATCCTGCTGTACTGTTAAAATATTTCAATTTATCAAATATAATGTTTATATCATGTTCTGGATTGGTAACATATAATATAATATTATGCACTGTCTACAAAAACTGCTATTTTCTCATTAATATTCTTCATTTATATCCTATTATGCTTGACTGTCTTATGACGTTGGTTAACAGAGCTGAATATAAAGCAAAGAGTAATGGTAAAAGTGGACAACCCTGCCTCGTTCCTCTTGAAGGCTAAACTCTTTGTATAGCTCACCACCACACTTCACCATAGCTTGAGCTCCTCTGTAGATATTAAATATTAATGTTAACCATGTTATTGGAAACCCAAATGGCTCGAGGGATCTCATCACAAATCCACAGCTCATTCTGTCACATGCTTTTACGGCAGCCAGACCTGTTAACATTAATATGTTATTATTATCCAGTGCATCCTTTTTAATCAAAAGGGCTCTATTAATATAATCAAAGGTTTGCATATTTTCTATAAATCTGTACTGATCCAGGTCTATTATTCTTAACAATAGGCCAGATTCATAAAGGTTACCACAAAGTGCACACAGACAGCACGGGCATTGCAGTAAGGCTCTTCTTGAATTTAGAAAGTGTACACTTTGTGGTAACCTTTATGAATCCAGCCTATTACCTTTGCCATTCTTTTTGTTAAATTTGTCATAAACAATTTGTAATCATGATTTAGAAGTGAAATCGGTCTGCATGACCCTGAATCAAGGGTTTATTTCCCCTCCCTTTGTATTTAATACAACTACCGTTTCTTTCCAAGTCAAAGGTACATCACAACCCAGAAAAATATTGTTAAAAAGTACTAGACAGACTTTTATTATCTCACGTTTTTTCTTTTTCCATACTAATATTGAAATTCCATCACCATCAGAGTTTTTTCCAGTGTTTTCTTCTCTCCTTTCTTTCTTCATTTGAGTTTCTTTTATGTTTGTTGTTAATGGCCTCTTTCTACTTCTGATTCACTCCAGTGCAACTATTTTGAGTATGTACCTTTAACTCCTAGTGGATGTGGCCTGAGCCTTTAAAAATTAAATTATCACCTTACAATTCTAACAAATACTCATTGACAGAGGTCAAATATCAATACAATTGTGTTTGCCATCATGTATGCTTCAAGATAAAATATTTTTAAACCTTGTATGTAGTATGGTTTTGGAATTATTAATGCAAATATGCATAAGTAATATTTGACGCCTAGAGGAGCAGTAGGAGTTAACTGCAGATGCACCTGGAGGCGTCACTCAGATGTAATGAGTTCAAGAAAGCTGTAATTGTCTGAACTATGTTACCATTTCCTGTGCATTACTTAATTTTGCATGGTGTACTGTAATAATTTACCATCACATTCATATTTTTCTGGACGCACTTGTACCCTGCTGTTCTTATAAGTCCTGATTTTAGTTGTTATCTTCTCATCCTTTTGTTACCTCAGATGTTGAGACACCAATTTGGTTTCTCTAGAATTATTATTAAAACAGTTGTATTAAAGCAACTGATCTATGTTCATTCATGTTTTCTAAATACAACTATGTAAGAATTATCATTAAAAACAAAATGGAAAGCATGATAACTCATATCCAAAACTTTATAGAAATCCTCAATAAAGTTTGAGAAATGAGTCATCATGCCTTCTATTTTGTTGTGTTTAATAATGTTTTCAAAATACTCTTGCATATACATTCTAGCTTCTTTTAATTACTCTTCAGCCTGTTGTGTTCCAGTTATTCTTCTTTGCTTCTATAAATCCCTTACTTTTTAAACCCTCTAGATAGCTATTATTCTATATCTACATTTTTAATGTCTTATATTCAGTTTATGTTTATCCCAGTTCTTTGCAAGGTCTTTATTGCTTAGGTTGAGGTCTAGTAACATGCCAGTTAAGATTTTAATTGTCTTATCATTAAATAACTTCCCTATCAGAAGGAATAGTAGAAAATGGTAGTGTTTATCACAATATACTTTTATTTGTTACAAAATGTAATTTGTATAGGTATGTTGTCTGACCCTCCTACTGATACATTTTCATGATTTGGACCATGTTACAGTATTCTTTCAATATGTAACATCTACCCAGTCTTGCCCATGAACCATATTTTGCTGGCAAAGTGTATATTCCACTTTTTCTGCATTATTTTCATAATAGCAGTAAGCTCGAATATATGTATATATTTCTGTAAGTATCTTATCTGCCCTCAGCAATGTTCTGTGGTATCTTGCCCCCTAGAGGCATCTTGCTTATCTCCTGTAGTATTCCAATCTTGTGCTGTTACCACACACAGTGATATCAATTATATCTGGTCTCACTACTTTTGTGGCATGTATAGTGCAAGTCTTATAGCCTACCAATAACCCTTAACTACAATAAATCTTCCCAGCATGACCTTCATTTGTTCCTCAGTCTTTATTCCTATATAATTTGTAATTATCATTAAGACCCCTTTCTTTTGTTCTATTTCTGTTGCAGCAAATAAACCATCCTTAATGCTTTTTAAACAAAAGTTTAATGTTGTCTATGATTCAGGTGTGTTTGCTGTAATTTATTACTTATATACTACTACTATAAATATATTTCAGTACCTTCTCTTGTTTTTTATTTCTTATCAAATAAGTATATTTATATTCCAAACTAATAAATCAGATTGTGTCATAGAAAAGATTATATTTTATTCTGCCTAACTCAAATTCTTTTCTGTCTGGTACAAATTGATCCTTCATAGTAATTTTCTATCACTTTGTATTTATATTTATATATTTTTCTGCAGTATTGTCTCAAATGTACACAATCTCGTTAAAGCAAACAATTACCTCACTCCCCAAGAAATAAACAACATACTAACTATATAAATATATACATGCTCTGCACAAACAGGTGTGTAAAGGTCAAGCTTTATTATCCATTCACAGTGACTCTACCCTCTTGTGGACTAGTTGAGCTTATCATGGAAGATATAAAAATAAAAACCAATGACCAAACGACAAGTAGAAACGACAATAAGGCACAGATCAGGAAACTTAAAGCAGAAAATATTTAATCGAATAAAAGCACACCGACTGAGCGCTTTCACCAGTAACACTGGCTTCTTCAGAGTCGTATACACACACACCCAGCAAAGCTTCCTTTAAAGTACTTAATAAAATTCAATTATTCAATTAATCAATTCATTTGTTACCATCACTTTAAAATTCAATTACTGTTTTTTTCACTCTCTCACTTCTCATACATTCAATCATAACTTAAAATATTTTAAATCCATTCCAACTCGTAATTTAGTACATTTTTAATAAAAAAATCCTATAATTGTGATATCTTCTTAAACACTACCTATTCAATGTTAACCATTCCTAAAAAGATTTTTTGTATGCAAACATAACATGTGTAATGTGCAATATATGTAAATATATATACATATCTCAATGTATATTTTAGATGTGTATTTTTGAATGTGTATTTTTGAAAACCACATACCCCAATACAAAACATTTAATTATTTTAAATAATAAATTTTATATATAGAATTATATGAAAATAGTAAAATAATAAAATGAAATAATAAAGTAATACTAAATAATTTAATTTGTTGTCTCTATCAGAGGTATATCAACTATTGTGTATTATTAATGTAATGCCAAAATCAAATAATTTGTGCCTTGTATTTCAATAAAGGTTTTAAGGAAATACATTTATTAAGCCCAGGAAATTTCGTGGCATTCAATCTAATTTCCCACTCCATTTCACGTAGTGCTACACTATTATTTATGTCACAATTCATGTTTGATTTAACCCTGTCAACTATAAAAAATAAAAACTTTTTAAATTCATGACAGTCTTTAGAATGTAAATAAAGAGCATTGTGTTCATCTTTCCTTCTAATGGAACTACAGTGTTCCCTTATTCTTTCTTTTAAACTTCTCGTAGTCATGCCCACGTAAAATGCTTCACACGACATGCATGAAGCAATGTAGACACAGTTTCTAGTGGTGCAATTACATAAACCGGGGCAGGCAATGGTACGTTTAAAACCAGCTACACTCAAATAAGTCCCCTCAACAATGTATCTACATGTTTTACATCTACCACACTTGTTCATAAATGATCTTTTGTATCCATTGTTGGTTTTCTCCAGTCCTTCAAGTTGTGACCCCTATCATATGTTATAACTGGTACTTTACCCAGTATTGCTCTTGTTTCTCTGTTCAAAAAGTGTTCCCAAAGACTCCTAAGGTTGGCACATAATTCAGGTGCTCTATCATTATATTTAAGTACAAACTTTGGGGCACCTTCCCCTGGGCTAATATTTGTTTGCTCGTTGTTAACGTCCTCTACCAAGGTTTTACCACCTCTAGCTTTCAAGATTGGTATAAATTTATTCCTTCTCTTCCTATATACCTCTCTTTTAATCTTCGTTAACAATCCTATAGGGTAACCCCTTTCCAAGAACATACCTATAAGTGTGTAAATCTCTGCCCTAAATGTAACATCATCACTGATTAGTCTTGATAGATGAACCATTAGAGCTTTGTCATGACTTGATGGAGTACATTTTAAAGAACAATTACATTTTATTTGAAGGTGAAATGTATCAACAGTTAACTGGGGTAGCAATGGGTGCCCGGTGTGCCCCGGTTTTTGCAAACCTGGTCTTATTGGCATGGGAAAAGGAGTACATTTTTGGATCTAGATATTATGACAACATTATTCTGTACAATAGATTCCTCGATGATTTGTTAATTTTATGGAAGGGGGATGAACAAAGTGCTATGGACTTTGTTTCATATTTAAATGAGACATCCAATTTTCTTAAGTTTACTTACAATTGGAATAGAGATGTTGCCAATTACTTGGATATAAAGATCTTGAAAAATGAAGTTGAGTTAACTAGTACTATATATAGGAAACCGAGTTATGCCAATTCAATGTTACACTTCACAAGTTGTCACCCGATGCATCAAAGGAGAGGTTTGGTCAAGGGCCAAATGGTTCGTCTATCAAGACTAATCAGTGATGATGTTACATTTAAAATAATTAAAATATTAGCCCAGGGGAAGGTGCCCCAAAGTTTGTACTTAAATATAATGATAGAGCACCTGAATGAAAGAGCACCTGAATTATGTGCCAACCTTAGGAGTCTTTGGGAACACTTTTTGAACAGAGAAACAAGAGCAATACTGGGTAAAGTACCAGTTATAACATATGGTAGGGGTCACAACTTGAAGGACATACTGGAGAAAACCAACAATGGATACAAAAGATCATTTATGAACAAGTGTGGTAGATGTAAAACATGTAGATACATTGCTGAGGGGACTTATTTGAGTGTAGCTGGTTTTAAATGTACCATTGCCTGCCCCGGTTTATGTAATTGCACCACTAGAAACTGTGTCTACATTGCTTCATGCATGTCGTGTGAAGCATTTTACGTGGGCATGACTATGAGAAGTTTAAAAGAAAGAATAAGGGAACATTGTAGTTCCATTAGAAGGAAAGATGAACACAATGCTCTTTATTTACATTCTAAAGACTGTCATGAATTTAAAAAGTTTTTATTTTTTATAGTTGACAGGGTTAAATCAAACATGAATTGTGACATAAATAATAGTGTAGCACTACGTGAAATGGAGTGGCAAATTAGATTGAATGCCACGAAATTTCCTGGGCTTAATGAATGTATTTCCTTAAAACCTTTGTTGAAATACAAGGCACAAATTATTTGATTTTGGCATTACATTAATAATACACAATAGTTGATATACCTCTGATAGAGACAACAAATTAAATTATTTAGTATTACTTTATTATTTCATTTTATTATTTTACTATTTTCATATAATTCTATATATAAAATTTATTATTTAAAATAATTAAATGTTTTGTATTGGGGTATGTGGTTTTCAAAAATACACATTCAAAAATACACATCTAAAATATACATTGAGATATGTATATATATTTACATATATTGCACATTACACATGTTATGTTTGCATACAAAAAATCTTTTTAGGAATGGTTAACATTGAATAGGTAGTGTTTAAGAAGATATCACAATTATAGGATTTTTTTATTAAAAATGTACTAAATTACGAGTTGGAATGGATTTAAAATATTTTAAAATATTTTAAGTTATGATTGAATGTATGAGAAGTGAGAGAGTGAAAAAAACAGTAATTGAATTTTAAAGTGATGGTAACAAATGAATTGATTAATTGAATAATTGAATTTTATTAAGTACTTTAAAGGAAGCTTTGCTGGGTGTGTGTGTGTACGACTCTGAAGAAGCCAGTGTTACTGGTGAAAGCGCTCAGTCGGTGTGCTTTTATTGGATTAAATATTTTCTGCTTTAAGTTTCCTGGTCTGTGCCTTATTGTCGTTTCTACTTGTCGTGTGGTCGATGGTTTTTATTTTTATTACTTGTGAGTTCCTGGATTGGAGCTGGTTTTATTTTTTATCATGGAAGATAACTTATCTTCCAGTAACACCAGATGTATGCCACTCTGCACAAATATGAAAGGAAAATGAAATACAGTCATTTTGTCAGTGGTACTTACAGATGTCAGTGGTTCTAAACTACCTTCCAGTGTGCAAGCTTAAATTTCAATTACACCAAACAATCATCTTAATTCAACAAATATCCAGGGCAATTTTGTTGTTGTGAATCTTGAATTTTTTAAGTAAGCATACTTATCTCATTAACATGCATGCATTCCTAATCCTAACACACTCATTACCAGAACTAATTTTATACAGTTTTGACTATTGGTTTCCATCACAAAATATAATAGTTTCCTTTCATTCATCAGTCATTTACTTCTCATCTCCCTTCTGCTCCATCATATCACCCTTATTAAAAGGAAACTCAACATAATTTGTAGTGTGAAACAAGGGACCTTTATCAGACAGTATGCAGTATAGGTCCCCCTTTCAATATAAACTTTAATTTTTTAAGTGAAATTCTGACATGTCATACTTATTACATTTATATTAATCAAATGGTTATTTTCTGTCTAGCACTTACTGATTTCAATGTTTTAAAGGTGTTATTCAGAAGGCAGCCCATATATTAAGACTATTTTACATATACACATTAACTGTTTTATAAATATTGTTCTCAATGGATGTTCCCATTGCATTGTTTTTATGGAGACTTTCACTTTTTTGAAAACTGTTCCATCTCCTTTGTTTTGTCCATAATTTTCTTTTGGAAAACAGGAACGGGTTTTTTAGGAAATCTCTCACTTGAAGTGTCCTTTGCTGGTTTTATGCACCTGTTAATTAGCTGCTTCTGCATTCACTACCTTCTCCTGTATCCAGCTGTTGTTTTTTTTTTTTTGCCAGTTCATCTTGTGCTTATTGTGGGTCTGTATATGTTCTTAATCCATGTGGAGAGAAGACTTGAAGTAAAGCATTATACAGTAACTTAAAATCAGGTTTAATTTATCTGCAGAGTCTTATGGAAAGAAAACATTGTTTTTGTTAGTTTACGTTTGCAATAAAAATAATTTTCGATGTAAAACCTTGTATTTCCAAGACAATTGTTTCCCTCATCTATAGAATAGAAAGATTTTCCCCCTTTAGCTGATATGTCTACAGTTTAGTCAGCATAGCGCTTGGATGCTTTCTCAGTCTGTCAATGGGAACATCTAATTTCTGAGCCCCCTCTGTGTTTTAATATAACCAATAGAAAGTTTCGTCCATGTGCTGAGGCATTTTCTCATAAATTCTTTCCAGTCCTTGAATCTGTGGAACCAGTCCTCAAGTTTGTCCATTTTATGTGTAATTTTTTCATATTATAATTGCTGCTTTACCATTTTTTCTTTTACCGCCTTTTCAGCAATTTGCATATTTACTATTTTGTTTGAATGGCCGGTTAAAACACATTCTGTTTCCTACAAGCTTCTGCTATTTGTCTGTATATATTCAAAGAGGGACCCCCACTCATCTTGAAAATCTCAGAAGGCATTTGGTCAATGTCTTTCTGTAGGGTGATTGAAGAATTTTCTCCTTCTGCTGCCATTACCATCTGCTTTTCCCAGCTCTTCTCCACCAACCTAGTGCTTTCATTCTGCTTTTGAATTTACATAGTTTCTCTACCTTTTAGTTCACTTTTTGTTTTGCCTTGTTGACATTTTGGATATTATAAACTCTTCAGCAAATAATATGTGTTAACAATTTACAGCAGTTTACACTGTTTTAATTGTGATTTAACGAAGATATTTAGTTAAAAAAGAGTTTACAATAGTTTACAGGCTTTTTGCTAATATGAAATGCTCTGTAACTAGATCTACTTTTAGCTTCTTACACTATTGCCATCTTTGAAATTCTCTAATTTGGCTGTCTGCAGTGGGAAATGCATTTTTTTCCTACCTGATTTGTATTTTCTGCTATCCATTTGAGGCATTTTGAGTAGGATTTCTACTTTTAGGTCTTTTTTTTTTTTTTGCTTTTGTTTACCGGATTTGTCAGACTTGGTTTAGTCAAAAAACCCTTTTCAGTGAAAGCCCAGGGAAAAAAACTTTCAACATACTACAAACATTTTTTAAAGTCATTCAGTAATATAATTGAATGGACGCTATGTAATATACATTAGAAATTACACATACATTTGCTAATTAAATTATATTCATATGAAAATAAAGGTAACTAGTACATCATAAAATGCATTTATGCTTTAGTAGATGTTGATCTGAAGAGGTGTATTAGTGAGTTTGTCAAATAGATAATCGATCATGTGATTAGTAGTTAGAAATCCAAAGAAATGGAGGTGAGGGAATGAACTAGGAAGGTCAGAAAATGTTAATATTATAGTTAAGAGATGGGGTGTAAAGCAGGTTCAGAAACAATTACATATACAGCTATCATAAGGTTTGTAATACAAATATAGAGCTGGGAGTGGGCAGTGTCACAAAACTATATGTATAACTGGAAGATGGTAGTAAAACTATTGAGGTATTGGTGAATACTGATTCTGGGGTATAGCATTCTGATTGAAGAGGAATGGTTTGATGAAATGACAAACTGATGATAGCAGTGGCATTTATCTTGGAGAAGTACAGGAGCAGATCCATTGATTTGATAAGTGCAGTTTCAGATGTGTTTTAATGAGTTTGCATTTGAATGCATTTTAGTGGTAGTGGGATGAGGTTCCATAGTTTAGCTACACTGTCTAAATATAAAGAGCCACCCGCATACAGTGAAAAATTCATTTTAGGAATGCGTTAATAAAGTTTTCTGATGTTATCTGTTACCTGAAATTAGTACAAGATGCAAATGACTCTACAGTTATATGCAGTACCGCAACTCTAATCGCACTTCCCCACATGTGACTTTTTAATACACTACAAGCATGGTTGACTCAAAGCTTATAATTAATGAAAATAAAATAAAATTTATATTTGGCTTTAATGGCAAAGCAGTTGTACCAGTTATGATCACAATAAGTAAGAGTGTCATTCAGACAGTTAATCACTAAAAGGATGTAGGAATCACAATAGGTAATAATCTCACTTTTAAAGAACATGCTAACACAATGTGCAGGATAATCACTAAAAGTTAGGTGCTCACTACCACATCAAAAACTGCTTATCTCTTTCTTTATAAATCACCTTAGTAAATGTTTTTCTCATTATAAAAAAGCCTATATTATTGTAACATTCAAAAAACAAAACAAAACAAAACAAAAAAAACAAAACAAACAAAAAAAAAAACAGAATATACATAGAACAAAATCACAAAATGTATTGTACAACCAATAAACAGTAAACACACACTTACGAATTCTTAATAAACTGAACTGGAAGCCCCTCATAAACACAATTAACAACATTTGCTTTGCATTTTTTCATAAAACTCTCTATGACAAGTGGTTTTACCTCGTTTCATTATTTCATCATTCTACAACCAATAGAATCCTCTGGTAAAATCTCATAGACATTAAGAAAAAAAAAAAACAGCAAATAAAACAGGTGACAGATCCCCAGTCATCATCCTCCATAAGACATGAAATACACTACCAGAACAATTAGGGCAAATCAGCAATAATGACTTTTACATATTTGTGCAAATCTTTATACAGCAATATCGTAACCTGCTCCAAATGTTATATCATCTAGTTCACTTAATATTCTACTTATATCTTAACACACCCTTCATATATTTAGCATTTCTCTTAAAGCTAAGCAGCAATACTACTCCTAAGCCATTCATATTTAGACCTCCTGTATTCAGTACTTTTGCTCCACAGCTCCATTTCTTGCCTGATTTCTTCTTCAACTTCATCTTTCTTTCCACTTTCTAACTCTCCTCAATGCACACCACTTACTTCAATTCCTGTACTAAGCCTTGGACTTCAGAGTCCTTGTCTTAATAATCATCTCTTCATATGTATTCTCTTCACCCTCCACTTCCTTAAGCTTGCCAACTCATAGTTTTTCTGTGTGTTCTAACTTCCTCCTTAGCAGTAGATATGTTCAGAATATTTATAGGTTCATATATAAATATTAGGGTAGCTGTCCTTGTGGACCATTTTAAGCCTAGCCAACATCCCTCAGACCTTGTACCTCTTGTCTTAAAAAAATAAAATAAAATAAACACTCTAGTGCCTCAGTATAAACCTTCAAGGAGTGGTAAAAGAGCAAATGACACATAACCACACCTTTTATATAAAAAAAAAAAACAAGAACAAATAATCACTTATACTATAATTACAAATAATCACTTATACTATAATTACAATCAATTAACAATAATTTATTTTAAAGCTATAAACTAAATTAAACACTTCTAATTACATTCTGTATTCAAACCCCTTGGTAATAAAGTACCATATTTTAAAAAAGTATATAGTTTCTTTATGCAATTATCTTTCTTTAAGTAAATTATTATTACCAAATTTAACCTCCACTTGTTCTAAAATAGTACCCATAATAGTAAAGCATTACTCTGGTGATATTCTTTAAAATACATAGCAACTTGACTGTTTTCTTCTTGTTTTATTATGTCTCTAATATGTTCCTGTAACCTATACTTCACAGCCCTTTTGCTCTCACCACTATATACTCATTACTATAAAATAAATTACATGGACATTTGGGGGCATAAATAATGCCTTCAGTATCACATGAAAATCTCTTAATCTGAATAATTGATGATTATTAATGTTATCAAAAACCCATATTGCTTGTTTACAACTACAGGAATCTTCCACAAGGGAAGGTGCCACCCTTACATTTCCCAGCTATATATGCATTTGATTAGAGGGAAGAACAAAACAACTATGGATTAACATATCACCTATATTATGTCCCCATTTCTAAGATATCAAAGATGTGTTACTAATTAAATTAAGAAAAATCTTTTTGTTTCATCAAAAATTGCCACTATCTCAATAAATTAATAACTGTATCTGTAAAAATATTACACATGGTCACAAAATAAATATTTCTCTTATATTTATTATAAAATTTAATATTGCTTTTAACTGCCAAAAAGCTATTGGTTTGTATATGCATATTATTATTATAATTATTTACTTCTGTAACTTCCTAAACGATTCCAATACTAAGTGTTTATTATAACCTGTCCTAAAAACATATTAATCGTTTTTTCAGCTTCACCTTAAAAATTCAACTCTTAATTACAAAGTCTGAGGAGATGAAATAATTCTTCATAAGGTAAAGAAGAAGTCAAATCTGGAGGATGACAACTATTCCCATGTAAATATTGTCTACCATCTGTTGATTTCCTATATATAGTTGTCCGTATTATTCCACTCTCCCCCCTTTCTAACTGCAAATCTAAAAAAGAAACCAATTTTCCTACTTGTAAACCATCAAATTCAAAATCATATCTATTATTTTGTAAATCATTAACAAAATTATCTACCTCATTGATACATCCATTACAAATAAATATCAAATCATCTCTATATCTAAAATAATTAATAACATATTTGTTTATAAAACTATGTCCATGTAAATATTCCATCTCAAACAATTCCATAACTAGGTCAGCACATATGGGAGCAAACGGAGCTTTCATAGCTGTATCCTGAATCTGATGATAAAAATCATTATTAAAAGTAACAAAATTATTAATAAGAAAAAAGTGTAACAACCCAATAACATAATTAGAGACAGGACTGTCACCTAAAAATAATTTAAAGCTTCTACACCATGTACATGTTTAATACTTGTATATAAGTGTCTAGCATCAAGGGTTACCCAATACATGTCTTCAGTCCATTTAAGTCCCTTTATTTTATTAACAAAAATCAGTAGTGTCTCTAATATATGACAGCAATTTCATAACATAAGGAAAATGATATTCATGTAAAACGAGACATATATTTTGCAAAAAATATTTACTTGCTGAAATAATAGGGCACCCTGGTGGATTAACCAAGTTTTTATGAATTTTGAGTAAACAATAAAAAGTAGCAATGCTACACCCTTTAATATTACATTTCTTGTCAACGTCTTCCCTACTCAAATAGCCTAACCTATGACCCTTTTCTAACAAGTTTAAATATTGTTTGACTGCCTCATCATATATCTCCTTATTGACTTTTACATATGCAAACACATCTTCTAAATACAAGTACCACATACACATATATTATTTGTAATGTATCACCACTATATTATTACCTTTATATGCTGGTTTAATAATTACATTATTGTTATTACTTAAATCTTTTAGGGCTGTCCATTCAGCTTTAGTCATGTTATATTGAACATTGCATTTATTCACTAAAAAGTCATTAAAAGCCTCTTCAACTGCAAAATTAAACATAGTAGAGAATTGTTTAACCCTCAATGTATTTAATAAGCAGTATGCATTAATTTCATCAACCTCAGAAGTGCAAGAATAAAAGCTATAATTTGCACTCTTAGTTTCACTAAACTCATCATTAAGAACACTTTCATCTGAACTTTCAGCATTTGCTTGTGAAAATTATATAACAAATGTAATTTATGTGCCATTTTAAAAATATCACTTCTCAACATGTATAAGTGGGGTAAAACTGTAGGT
This sequence comes from Protopterus annectens, assembly GCF_019279795.1. Lineage (NCBI taxonomy): Eukaryota > Metazoa > Chordata > Ceratodontiformes > Protopteridae > Protopterus > Protopterus annectens. The sequence goes on along the minus strand of NC_056744.1, from coordinate 371,893,726 downwards.
ATAAACTTGTCCCAAATTTAAAACTGATAAATGATCATCAGTTAATTAAAAACTTGCTAAATTAATTACCATAGAGTTTGAAAAGTGTTCCGCTGCATTTGAATTAATCTGTCTTCATTATTATTTTCACTGTCATCTTCCCTGTTTATAACTCTGATGCTGCTGTCCTTCCACTGAATTTCCCTGTCTGTATCTCCCTCATTTCTTATTTGCATAAATTGTTTGCCTTTTGTAGCTGGCTTCCAAAATTGCTGCTTCAGATTCGATGGTCCTTGTGCTGCCGACAATCGGGAAAAGGAATTATCATTTTCCCACTCTGTAATCAGTACCTTCTAAGAAGGCAAAAGAGACTCTAGGTTGTTTCTCATAACTTATGTTGTGATGTAGAGCTGTTTTCAGCTGTTCCTTATGCTGATAGGTTCACCACAGGAATGCTCTACCCTGATTATAATCATGCAGGTCTCATAATTTTCCTTTCTTTTTTTCAAATAAATCTGCTTCATAGTTCTTTAATTTATCATTAAGTTCAGAAAGGCTAGCACTGAATTGTGAGGCATTCACCTTAACCATTATGCTAACCCTCAACGCATTTGTAATTTACAAATGTCAACACATTTGTAATTTACAAATGTGTTGCATACATGTATCCCTTTTATTATTGTTTAACACTGTACTTGCTATTATACATTTTACCTAGTTGCCTGTCATATTTACTTTATGGCACATAGTCATTAATAATGTGCTACTTTGCATTTATCTTGTTTACCTTTTTCTACATTACTGTATGTTTAATTCTAAGTTCTCTCTGACTATGGGTGTTGACCAACAGAATTAACCCAGTCAAAAATGTAAGTAAGTAAATAAATAAATAAATATTTTTCTTTCAAACATCTTTATTGAATTATCACTTGTGACATAGGCAAATTTACATTCATAGAAAAGTAATCAAACTATATTAACATAAACATACTTCACTTCTATTGCTATATATGATATAACCATAGTGACACACTTCCAGTTGCAAACATTATACACGACTTATAATCTACCCAATCATTTTCAGTCAAACATTACATAGCTCATTTAAGTCCTGCCTTCTTTTAAACCTCATTCCTCCCCTGTATGTATTGTTCCCACAATTCCTATTTTTTCCTATGTAGTTTGCTCCGTTTCTACCTTTTTCTAAAGATCTCAATTCCAGTTGTTTTACCTCTGTTACTATATTCGCTACATGTAATATAGTTGGATTAGATTCTGATGTCCACTTTCTAGTAATTGCTTTTTTTGGCAGCCGTCATAATTAGAGACAGCAAGGCCTTACCATGCCTAGACAATTCTGATTCTGTATCATAGCTCAGAAAAATGATTTCCCTTGTCAAACCAATCTGCTCACCCAGCATCTCTGACTGTGAATCCTGCAGGGAATCCTAAAAGACTACTAACTCACTGCATTCCTAGAAAATATGTTCCCAATTACCTCTTTCTTTCTCGTCACACCTCCAACATTTGCTATCTACCTGAGGAAAAATTCTCTGGAGTCCACTTGGGGTATAAAAATATCTATGTAAACATTTCCAAGCAAAAATCCTAAATCTTCTAGATTTTGTTGCATACTTGGGAGACATACATATATCCTTCCATTGTTTCTTTGTGAATTGCTTATCCAGTCTCGCTTCCCAATTCATTTTAACCTCCTCTGATTCATTCTTTTAGTTATCATGCAATATTTTATATGCTGTATTGCTGTATTCCTTTTTTAATGGCAGCTTCTGTTCTAGACTTTATTAAAAACTATACCAGTGCTGGTCTTTCATTTAGGACCCCCTATTTCTTTCTCTTTGCCTGTACTCTGATATCAGTCACTGACAGGGAAGGCAATCTCTAACCTGCAGTCCACATAAATTCTTGGCACCTTCCCATTCTATCATCTTTCCCTCTCTAGTTATTTGCTCCCAATACCATGGCCCCTTTGCCAGTTTTCTCCAGTAAATTCTAGGCCCTTCTTGCCTATTGTCTGTATCCCTCATTGAGTCATCCCTATTGTCAGAATCTCCTTTCTCCATTCCTGTGTTGGTTTAGTTCTTAGAATACTTTCTGTTACTTTATGGATATAATATTCTACATGATTATTGTTATTCTCCTTAAAGGCCTGCATCCAAAATCCCAGTCTCACCTTGTTTCTTGAGCTTCACCCTGTTTCATCATCATTCCTTTCCACTTTGAATTATAGTTTTCTGCTTGTGCTATGTATAGGAGTCTTAACGGTGTAGCTGTGAAATACCCTTTCAAATTGAGTAATTCCAATCTGCCCTGTTCTACTGGAAGAATCAGTTTATCTCACTTGACTCTTACCATCTTCCCCTCCCAGATAAAGTCATTCAGCTCTTTATTAATTGCTACCCACAACTTCTCCTCTGGTTGATAAAAATATGTCTGATCTGTGTATATGACTAAAGGAACTAAAAATAGTTTAACTGCTTGTATCTTGCTATCCATATAACAGAGCTTCCAATTTCTCAGTTTTTGTATTAACTTTTTAGTCTCTTCCCACATATCCTTAGCTGCCACACCAGAATCATTTCTAATCCAGACTCTTAAATATTTCATTTTATTATGTCCCCATAAATATGGGTATTCCTGAAGCAGTTCATGTGTGGGTACATAATATACTGCTACTGCCTTTGTTTTAGCTTCATTAATTTTGTATCCCAAAAAGATTTGAAACTGTCTCAAAATGTTCCACAACATTGTAATGTCTTTTGCTGGTTTTGTCAGGTACAAAATAATACCATCTGCAAATAAAGCCAGCTTTTCTTGACTACCATGCCAATTATATCCTTGAATTTTTGAGTCCCTTATTTTCTTTGCCAATGGTTCTAAATATAATGGAAATAATAAAGGGGAGAGAGTATAACCCTGCCTGGTTCCTCTGCTCAAGCAGAAATTATGAGAGAGGACCCCCACCCACTTTAATTTTCACCTCCGATCCCTCATATGTTCTCCTAATCAACCTTATATTTTTTTCAGGAAATGCAAAGGCTTCCATTGCCCTGCTCATAAAGTCCCAGCTTACTCTGTCAAATGCTTTCTGTGCATCAAGACCCACCAACAACAATGGTATTTTCTTACATTCCTAGGCAATTCTGATTCTGTATCATAGCTCAGAAAAATTATCTCCCTTGTTAAACCAATTTGCTCACCCAGCATCTCCGACAGTGCATCCTGCAGGGAATCCTAAAAGACTACCAACTCACTGCACTCCTAGAAAATATGTTCCCAGTTACCTCTTTCTTTCTCGTCACACCTCCAACATTTGCTATCTACCTGAGGAAAAATTCTCTGGAGTCTACTTGGGGATTTAAAAATATCTATGTAAACATTTCCAAGCAAAAATCCTAACTCTTCTATATTTTGTTGCATATTTGAGAGACATACATATATCCTCCCATTGTTTCTTTGTGAATTGCTTATCCAGTCTCGCTTCCCAATTCTTTTTAACCTCCTCTGATTCATTCTTTTAGTTATCATGCAATATTTTATATGCTGTATTGCTGTATTCCTTTTTTAATGGTAGCTTCTGTTCTAAATCTTATTAAAAACTATACCAGTGCTGGTCTTTTATTCAGGACCCCTATTTCTTTCTCTTTGCCTATACTCTGATATCAGTCTCTGATAGGGAAGGCAATCTCTAACCTGCAGTCCAAGTAAATTCTTGGCATCTTCCCATTCTATCATCTTTCAATCTCTAGTTATTTGTTCCCAATACCATGGCTCCTTTGCCAGTTTTCTCCAATAAATTCTGGGCCCTTCTTGCCTATTGTCTGTATCCCTCATTGCAGTCATCCCTATGGTCAGAATCTCCATTCTCCATTCCTGTGTTGGTTTAGTTCTTAGAATACTTTCTGTTACTTTATGGATATAATATTCTACATGATTATTGTTATTCTCCTTAAAGGCCTGCATCCAAAATCCCAGTCTCACCTTGTTTCTTGAGCTTCCCCCTGTTTCATCATCATTCCTTTCCGATTTGAATTATAGTTTTCTGCTTGTGCTATGTATAGGAGTCTTAACGGTGTAGCTGTGAAATACCCTTTCAAATTGGATAATTCCAATCCACCCTGTTCTACTGAAAGAATCAACTTATCTCACTTGACTCTTACCATCTTCCCCTCCCAGATAAAGTCCTTCAGCTCTTTATTAATTGCTACCCACAACTTCTCCTCTGGTTGATAAAAATATGCCTGATCTGTGTATATGACTAAAGGTACTAAAAATATTTTAACTGCTTGTATCTTGCTATCCATATAACAGAACTTCCAACTTCTCAGTTTTTGTATTATCTTTTTAGTCTCTGCCCACATATCCTTAGCTGCCACACCAGAATCATTTCTAATCCAGACTCCTAAATATTTAATTTTATTATATCCCCATAAATATGGGTATTCCTGAAACAGTTCATGTGTGGCTACATAATATACTGCTATTGCCTTTGTTTTAGCTTTATTAATTTTGTATCCCAAAAAGATCTGAAACTGTCTGAAAATGTTCCACAACATTGTAATGTCTTTTGCTGGTTTTGTCAGGTACAAAATAATATCATCTGCAAATAAAGCCAGCTTTTCTTGACTACCATACAAATTATATCTTTGAATTTTTTAGTCCCTTATTATCTTTGCCAGTGGTTCTAAATATAATGCAAATAATAAAGGGGAAAGAGTATACCCCCCCTGCCTGGTTCCTCTGTTCAAGCAGAAATTATGAGAGAGGACTCCCACCCACTTTAATTTTCACCTCCGATCCCTCATATGTTCTCCTAATCAACCTTATACTTTTTTTCAGGAAATGCAAATGCTTCCATTGCCCTGCTCATAAAGTCCCAGCTTACTCTGTCAAATGCTTTCTGTGCATCAAGACCCACCAACAACGTTTTTTCTTACATTCTGCTTCCCTCTGGATCATCAGTGTTCTGTTAATGTTGTCAAATGTTTGCCTTCCCTCCACAAAACCACATTGATCCATGTCTATCAGTTCTGGCATTACCTTTGTCATTCTTTTAACCATTATGGGCATGAGCACTTTATAATTATGGTTTAATGTTGAAGTGGGCCAGTATGAAGCTGGATCTATAAACGTTTATTGGTAGACAAAAACAAAAAACAGAAAGTGGTGAGCGCTTTCACAACATAAAGTTGTTTCATCAGACAACAGTAAAAGGCTAACACATTATTTAAATAGTCAAACATCCATTACTCAATTGACTAATTAAAGCTAGCAAGCTGTACAGAATCAATAATTAAGGAAGGCTTACCACAATGAATCCTGCAATGAGAGTACTATACATATTATGTAACACACACTTACTAAATAACTAAAACATATATAAACCTACTATGTATAGTGTAGAAGACCATATACATACATATATAAATTAAAGCAAAGACAGTATAAAAAAGTAAGACATATGAAAGCCTAAAAACATCTAAAAATGTCTGCTAAAAGATCTTAAAATCAGTGCATAAGTGGTCGAGCCTTTAAAAAGGGGACCAAGGTAGTGGCAGCATTCAATCCAGGAAACTTCTCAGCATTAAGCTTCAATATCCATTTTTGCTCATACCCCTCTGTTATATTCTCTATGTCACCACCCCTAAGGTTCGTATAAATATGTTGCAAAACCAAGAATTTAAAAGAATGTGAACGATCATTAGACATAACGTGACAGGCCAAAGCACTAGACTGTTTACAGTTAGTAATATCTCTTGCATGTTCTAAAATGCGATCTTTCAACATTCTATTCATTTTGCTTACATAATAGGCATGGCATTGTTGACAAAAACAAAAATAGACAACATCAGTTGTTCTGCAGTCTGAGTATTGATTAGAGTATAACGAAAAATGCCTGACAGGATGCATATAGTTATTTTTGCTGTAGATAAACTGGCAGGCACTACAGTTCCTCCACGGAAAAGTTCCACAGCGAGCAGAATAATTTAACTTTTTGCGTGTTTCCCCATGACAAAGATGTTGTTTAAGTGACTTACTATTCTTAAAACTAAAGTGTGGAGTCAGTCCAACCTTGTCTACAAGGCCAGGAACTTCTTGTAAAAGATACCAGTATTTCTTGACAACATCCACATATTGATTAATATTACTGAAAAACTGGAGAACCACTCTAAAATCATTCCCATCTGTGACACTATGTGTTGCATCTGCAATGGCTCTGTTATGGTTATAATAAGGTCTGCACCTAGTATCTCTAAGCTTCCAGGCATCAGATATTGTATTATCAATATCTGCATTGGAATATCCCCTAGCCAGAAACTCAGTTTTCAAATTATTCAATGCAGCTACTGCATCTTTATCACTACTATGTAGCCTGAGTGTCCTAAAGTCTTGCCCTCTTAACACATTCCTAGGAATGTGTCTAGGGTGCATACTAGATTTATGCAACAATGTGTTCTTTCTAGTAGGTTTATGGTATATAGTACTACGGAGATGATTCAAGTCAGATTTACTGATCTTTACATCAAGGAAACTTATATCAGTGGCTGAACTCTGGTGTCTAAACCTTAAAAAATCAGTTGTTGAATGCAAATAATCCAGAAATTGGTCTAAATCAGAGCCAGAGCCTTTCCATAACATAAAAAAAGTCATCTACAAATCTAACATACCACAGTATTTGTCCAAAAAATGGATTAGTAGCAGACAAAACATTTTGCTCTTCCCAACTAACCAGTGCTAAGTTGGCGTAGCTATTGGCACAAGCAGTGCCCATCGCTACGTCAACTTTTTACAGGAAAAACTGTTCTTGGAACATAACAATATTATTTTCGAAAATGATTTCTAATAGAGTACAAATTAACTGTATCTTATTATTAGTCAACAGTTTGTGCACAGTAAGAAAATCTCTAATACTATCAACACCCGAAACATTTGGTATACTAGTAAACAGAGATTCTATATCCATAGTCACAAGAACAAGTTCCTCATCTCTGTCTATAGTCTCCATCCTATTATGTAGCCGATGTAGGAACATCTTAGTATCCTTTAAAATAGTATAACAATTGTCCAAAAAGCCATGTAAAGTCCCTTCTACGTATATAGAGAGGGGTTCAGTACACCAGCCACTACCTGAAATGATAGGTTGCATAGGTGGAAGTCGCAAATCCTTATGAATTTTAAGTAGACCATATATCCTGGGAACAACAGGCTTATGAACACTAAAATACTTAAAAAGTGAATCATCAATCAAATTAGTTATCAGTAAGTCAAAAATTAAAAAAGAAACTTTATCTATGATGGCATTCACCATAGATTTAGAAATACATTGGTATGTGGTAGTATCAAGTAATAATTTCTCCATTTGTGTAACATATAAATCTTTATCTAACACAACAATGCCACCTCCTTTGTCGGCCTGTTTAATGATCAAAGAATGTAGGCTTTTTAAATCTTGCAAAGCTCTATGCTCTCCAGTAGTCAGATTATAAAATGACAAATCACAGATGAAGCATTCAACTCCCTAAAAGCAATCTCACATACATCAATAAAACGTTGAATACCTATAGGTGTAGCTGGAATAAAAGTACTAGGTTGTCTATAAATACAGGCTTGGTTATATGTATTGGTGTTGCCTGCAGGAAAAATACATTTTAGAGAGAGGTTCCTGCCCAAAAGTCTTAGATCTTTTAGCATTTCTGCAGGATCAGCCCTCCTAGCAGGAATGAATGATAAACCTTTGTTAAGAAAACTGAGCTGTTCCATAGTTAATTTGAATGAAGAAATATTAAAGACTAAACCTGGGTCTATAGACGTCTCTTCTTGGATTGCTGAGCAGCTCCATCCAAAATATGAGCCCTGGGTGCTTTGTTGTTGTAAGTTAGACTTTTGGAGTGAGTCCTGAATGGCAACGCTGCCTTCAACGAGAAATCACCCTTCTTTGAGCTGTCTAAAAAACACTAGTGTCTTTCTTGTTAGCAGGTGATGGAATAACATTTCCGGCAGGTATACTAGAAGTGCTGGAAGTATGCGACGTGACCGTCGACGCATACAAGGGTTTGGTGGTGTTAGAAGACTGATCTCCTATTACAGGTGTTGCAAAATTACCTAAAACAGTAGAGGAAGCTTGTACATTCAAGGCGACATGCTGAGCGTTCGTAGGCATAGATGCCATAACCGGTCAATCAGCCGGAATACTGGAAGTAAGCCCGGAAGCGCTAGCTGCACTATCTAATGCATGAATGGTATTCGGAGCAGAATTCAAAGTGCTATTGCCTTGATTATATCTATTAGTATCTTCTTTAGGCCAAGAAAACACATTATTCTTGGCAAAATCAGTTTTATCTCTATTGAGTTTAGATAATTTAAGAGTCTGCAATTTCTTTTCGTATGCTACGATGTTATCCTGTAATTGACTCATTTTGTTCAAGGTTATGTCACATGAAAAACTGTCTGTAATCTTAGATTCTAGATCAATGATTTGTATCTTCAGATCTGCTTCTATAGGTAGAAAGAATTCCAGTAAGAGTTCCATATACTTGGAACTAAATTGCAAGTTCAATTCTTGCCACTTACGAAGTAAAACTGGATATGCATTCCCATAGGTGGGCATATTCAGTATTCTCAGTCCACGTGGAATAATCTTGGCTTCCAAAGAAGCTTGCAAATGTATATGGTCTTCTCCACTATATGTAGTGTGTTTATATATGTTTTAGTTATTTAGTAAGTGTGTGTTACATAATATGTATAGTACTCTCATTGCAGGATTAATTGTGGTAAGCCTTCCTTGATTATTGATTCTGTACAGCTTGCTAGCTTTAATTAGTCAATTGAGTAATGGATGTTTGACTATTTAAATAATGTGTTAGCCTTTTACTGTTGTCTGATGAAACAACTTTATGTTGTGAAAGCGCTCACCACTTTCTGTTTTTTGTTTTTGTCTACCAATAAACGTTTATAGTGTGTTACCTTGGTGCATTTTCTTCTACTTTGTTTGGGTTTCTTCTGCACCTTGCTTTTACCCATGACCGTTTTTGTTTTTTACATGAAGCTGGATCTGATGGATCCTTACCCTCTTTAGGTATTATAACTGCCACTGCTTTTGGTACTTTTCCTCATCTTAAGATATTGTTAAACAAAACCTACCAGAGCTTTACAAGTTTTTTACCTCCTAGCTTCTAACCTTCCACAGGAATACCATCTATTCCTGGGGACTTTCCTGTAGATAGGTTATCCATCACAATTTTTATTTCATCTCCTCCTATCCTAACTGTTAGTAATTGAGCCTCATCTACCTCTAACCTTGGCATATTTAATTGTTGCATAAACATTTCCATTTGTATCTTTTCTTGACTTCCTATTTCTCTGCTTTATAGAGACTCTCATAGAATTTCCAAAATATTTCTAACACCTCTACAGGATCTCTTGTTACCTTCTTTGTTATAGACTCCCTATGTTTGGCAACAACCCTTTCTACTTTCTGTTGCCTGAGTCATTGTGCTAAAAGTTTTTGTGCTCTATTGTTATCAAAAACACTTGCTTAACAGCAGTCTTTCTAAGTTTTTGCATATTATGGAGGTAATCCATTGCTTTCTGCCCAGCATTCTGCAGTTGATCCTCCTCTTGTTCTGTGAGATTCCCTGTATTCTGCAATACTTTCACATTTGTCATTCCCTCTAAATAATTATTGTTACTTCTTAACCATATTTCCCTTTCTTTTACTTCCACCCTGTTTATAAACTCCCCTTTAATTTTATGGTATAAAAAGTTTCAAAGCCCCCTCGAATGCAGATAACACGGAGTCCTATGCAGAGGTGTATACCAGTGCCCTGTATAACCAATTAAGCAGTTGTATCTGACTGCATTAAAAACAGGTTCATAGGTTCATAGGTTCATAGGTTTATACTAGGCTATCTGCCCTAAGGCATTTATAAGCCTAGCCCAAATTTTTGTGGCTTACGCCACCCCTTATATGAAAAAATACTGTGCCCATTAGTTTGTTGTGCCTCTGTCCAGCAGTGACACAGAGATGATTCCCGGGGTAAACCTACGATCTCCCATCCACAGGTCTAGATTTCTCTTCAACAGAGTCAGCGAGGTGCTCTGCCTCACATGGACCGGGATTTTATTCCACAGCATAGGAAGTGTCTCTGAGTGATAAATCTATCCCTCCAGCACGTCCTATTTATATCCGTGCTAAGGTTTAAGTTGCTTGCTCTAGTGGTTTTGGTGGATTTGGATTTTTTGAGGTGGAGCATGTCCATTAATTCCGGGTTGGACATGGCCTTGTATGTCAGGCACATGTCACCTCTGAGCAGACGGTATGCGACTGAATAGAGCTGGAGTTTCTTCAATCTGGCAGCATATGACAGATTTTGGAGTCCTTTATCCTTTTGGTGAGGAACTTTTGGGGTCTCTCCAATTGCTGCAGATGTCTGGTGAGATACATCCCGAATGGGGCATTGTACTCGATCATTGGTCTGATAAGTGAAGAGTACAGGGAACAATGACCTCACTAGATCTGGATGTGAATCCCTTCATGATCAGGTGGGCAATGTAGAAGGTCTTTCTAACCACTTTAGCAATGTGAGTGTCAAAAGAAAGGCCACTGTCAACCTGGGTCCCCAGGTCCCTGATAACCTCTTCTGTGCTTAGTGGATTGCCACCTATATGGTAGCTTGGGGTTACCTTGTTTTTCCCGAAGGGTATGACTATACATTTTTTGGCGTTTAACTTCAGGCCATGGCTCTGGCACCAGCTATCTGTTTCTGTAAGTCCCTTCTGAAGGATATCCGTGTCCGATGCACTTTCCACTATGGCGCCCAGTTTGCAGTCGTCTGCAAACTTTGTCAGCCAAAGTCCTCCCATGCTGGCCTGTACTTCTGAGAAGTAGATGCCAAACAATAGGGGGCCAAGGACCGAGCCCTGTGGGACACCACTTGTGACCGGCTTGGAGTCTGACACAGCGCCAGCAACTCTAACCCTGTGGGTTCTGTCCTTAAGCCAGTTTGCAACCCATCTTGTGACATATGGGTTTACATTTAAGCTGGTAAGTTTTTCTACAATACCCGAGTGGGGTATTGTGTCGAAAGCCTTTGCAAGGTCAAGGTAGGCTGTATGGACTGCCTTTCCCTCATCAATGGCCTTGGTGACTGTTTCGAAGAAGTCGACCAAGTTCAAAAGGCATGATCTTCCCTTGACAAAGCCAAACTGGGTCGGGTCCAATGTCTGCAAGTCCCCTATATCTTTGTTTATGAGCTCCATTATGATCCTCTCCATGTCTTGCTAAAACACTCCAGGTCTTGCTAAAACACAAGCCACCCTGATGGACCGCTATTATTAACAAGCTATACAACAAGAGAAATAAACTAAAGTCAAAGAACAAGAGGGAACTGGCTCAGCAGAGGAAGAAATCCCTCTCTAGCTTAAACAAACAAATCAGAGATCTTGTCAAGTCCTCCAAAGCTAATTACGAAGCAAAAATAGCCACCCTAGCTAAGGATAACCACAAGGCATTCTTTAATTACATGCAAAATCTAAAAGGGAATACCCATCTATGTGCTGAACTGGTTGTGGATGGCACCATCCATACTCAACCGCAGGTAATAGCCAACCTGCTAGCTGACAGATTTGGAGCAAACATCACCCCCTGTCCCCTACAGTCATACCCCAAAGTATACTCCCACCATTCCTTAGCATATTTTCTCAAGAGGGCAGGTCATCTTGGCCCTCTCCAAGACCAAAAATGCGGCATCAATGGGATCAGGGCTGGGCAACATCCCAGGTTGCCTTTTAAACAACTTAACCGATGACCTAGCAGACCCACTTGGATCCCTGTTTAATCACAGTGTGCAAACTCTCTATGTTCTGGCAGAATGGAGGACAGCAACAGTAATTCTGCACAAAGGGGGGCCATCAAATAACCCTGGGAATTATAGGTCCATAAGCTTGACTAGCCTCATCTGCAATGTTATGGAAAGAATCATTATGGACCTTATTAACAAGGACATAGGTAGTCTCCAAACTCTAGATCCAACCCAGTTTGGCTTTGATAAAGGTAAATCATAAATGTTAAACATGGTTGACTTCTTTGAGAAAGTCAACAAGGCCCTGGACGAGGGAAAGACAGTGTATACCACCTATCTTGACCTAGTGAAGGCATTTGACACAATCCTTAACTCATAGGTTCATAGGTTCATAGGTTCATACTAGGCTATCTGCCCGAGGGCATTTACAAGCCTAGCCCATAGTTTTGTGGCTTACGCCACCCCTTTAGTATGGGGAACTATACCCATTATTTTGCTGTGCCTCTGTTGAGCAGTGACACTGAGGTAATCCCTGGGGTATATCTGCGATCTCCCATCCATTGGTCAAGATTTCTCTTGAACAAGGCCAGCGAGGTGCTCTGCCTCACATATACCGGGATTTTATTCCACAGCATAGGGAGTCTTTGGGTGATGAATCTATCCCTCCGCACGCCCTATTAATAGCCGTGTCGAGGTTTAAGTCTCCGCCCTTGTGGCTCTGACGGATCTAGATTTTTGAGGTGAAGCATATTCATCAAATCTGGGTTTGACATGGCCTTGTATGTTAGGCAAAGGTCACCTCTGAGCAAGCGTGGCGACTGAATAGAGCTGGAGTTCTTTCAGTCGGGCAGCATAGGACAGATGTTTGAGACCCTTTATCCTTTTGGTGAGGAACTTTTGTGGCCTCTCCAGCTGCTGCAAGTGTCGGGTCAGATACATTCCGAATGGGGCATTGTACTCAATCATTGGTCTGATGAGTGATGAGTATAGGGAGACTATGACCTCCCTTGATCTAGATGAGAATCCCTTCATGATAAGGTGGGCAATGTAGAAGGTCTTCCTAACTACTTTAGCTACATGGGTGTCGAATGACAGACTACTATCAACCTGGGTCCCCAGGTCCCTGATAACTTCTTCTGTACTCAGTGGATTGCCACCTATTTGGTAGCTAGGGGTAACCTTGTTTTTCCCGAAGGGTATGACTATGCATTTTTGGCATTTAACTTTAGGCCATGGCTCTGGCACCAGTTATCCATTTCTGTGAGACCCTTCTGAAGGATATCTGTGTCAGATGTGTTTTCTACTATGGCGCCCAGTTTGCAGTCATCTGCAAACTTTGTCAGCCATAACCCTCCTGTGTTTGCTTGTACTTGGAAAAGTAGATGCCAAACAAGAGTGGGCCCAGGACTGAGCCCTGTGGTACACCACTTGTGACAGGCTTTGAGTCTGACATGGCGCCAGCAACTCTGACCCTGTGGGTTCTGTCACTCAGCCAGTTTGCAACCCATCTTGTGATGTATGGGTTAACATTTAAGCTGATGAGTTTTTCAATGATACCCGAGTGGGGTATTGTATCAAAGGCCTTCGCCAGATCGAGGTAGGCTGTATGGACTGCCTTTCCCTCATCAATGGCTTTGGTGACTGTTTGAAAAAGTCAACCAAGTTTAGAAGGCATGATCTGCCTTTGACAAAGCCAAACTGGGATGGATCCAAAGTCTGCAAATTCCCTATGTCTTTATTTATGAGGTCCATTATGATCCTCTCCATGGCTTTGCAGATAAGGCTTGTCAAGCTAATGGGCGGTAATTTCCAGGGTCGGTGGAGGCACCGCCTTTGTGAAGTGGGACCACAGTTGCAGTGCGCCACTCCTGGGTACATATCCAGAGGTAAGACTATGATTAAACAGCTGTCCTAGCTGTGGGTTTAATTCCTCGTTGAGTTCGTGGAGCACACAGCCGGGGACACCATCAGGTCCCATGGATGCTGTGTTTTTGCTTTGGAGAGAGCAGTTCTCACTTGGGCGTTGGAGATGTTTGGGGGCTGCAATCGCTTGGTATAGATATCTCTCCTTTTGGGGAGGGGAGAAGTTTGCACTGAACCTGTCAGCCAGTATGTTGGCAATGTCTGTAGGATCAGTAATCTTCACATCATTTTGAACTAGTTCTGAGCATATCTGGGAGTTTCCTCCCAGGTTTCTAACATAGCTAAAGAAGGCCTTATGATTGTCTTTTGAGTCTTTAGCTATTTTTCTCTCAAAATTTGCTTTGGATGATTTTATGAGAGCTCTTAGTTTTTACTTATAGTGATCAAGGGTGTCTTACCTTTTAAGGATTTTGCTCTATCTTGTAGTAGCTTCCTCCTTTTGTTGTAGAGTTTGTTTATGGCTGGGGTCCACCAGAGTGGACGCTTGCCTTTGGTACAAAGAGTCTTTGTTTTGCTTGGGATTGCCTTATCCATGCAGTCCTGCAGGTGCTGGTAGAAGGCATTTGTAAGTGATTCAGCAGCTTGAGTACTGTTTTCCGTCGGCTCGGGGGCCTTAAAGGAGACCACACTAGTCTTTAGAAGTGTGAAGTCGGCTTCGAGACGTTCTTTACTGTTGTCTTTTTTATTTCAGGTGGGGTGGGATGAGGACCTCCAGCGAGACTAGTTTGTGATCTGATCTCACCAGTGAGGGGTATACTTCCGGTGTTGAACATTGTGCTCCCATGTTCGTGATGATGAGATCAAGTATGTTTTCTCCTCTTGTGGGGATGGTGACTAGTTGTTCCATGGCATTTGAGTTTATGAATTCCAGGAACTTTTGGGCTAGGGTGTTTGGGCTTGAGTAGTGTTCTCAGTCTATATTAGGGTAATTGAAGTCACCTAGTATGATGGTGTTTGGTGATACATTTATCCCCTCTAGTGTTTTCAGGAAGGCCATGTGAGGTTCCTGAGTTTGTGAGGGTGGCCTGTAACATGCTACAATTTGCAGAGCAGTCTTGCCTATGGTTAATTGCACCTGGATGGTCTCCGATGCATCGTGCGTTGCCACCAGTCTTGAGGTGTGGGTGTCTTTGATGAATATGGATACCCTCCTTTCTTGGTATTGTCCAGATTTTGGGGCCGGAACGCATGATAAGAGGTAAAACCTGATAGTGCTGGGGTGCTCTCAGGAGCCTTGAACCAGGTTTCTGTCACTGCACAGACATCGATGTTCTCCATACTGAGAAGGGCCTCGAGTGCGTGCATTTTGAGATTTAGACTTCTGGCATTGAGCAGCATTACCCTTAGTTTTTTTCCTTTTTGTGTTCTAGGGTGGTAGGTTTAGAATTTGAGCCTTGCCTAAAAAGGCACTATGGGGTGGCAAGAGCCTTTGCCAATATCCGAATCCCAGGGTGACAGGTGCAAGCCGTCCCTTGGCAGCGTGGCTTGTCCAGCATGTCATCCCAGGCAGACAGACATTGGATCCCCTTTGAATGACACCAGAGTTTAAGCCAATTGTTAAAGCTGATCATCTTATCTCTGTATTGTGGCATCATTCTTGGTGAAGGTAGGATACTGCTCAAGGTCAGGGTCATACCTGCCTGGGCTACATAATCAGAGAGCTCCTCAATGTCTCTTTTCATGTAGTCCAAGGAGGTGCGTCTCAGGTCGTTTACACCAGCGTGGACAATGACTGAGTCATATTTGTACCTGCTGTTGAGAGACCTGAGTGCTTGCGTTATGTGGCGGATTCTAGCGCCCGACAGGCAGCTTACTGTGACCTTCTCCTTACTCAGTCTGGTGAGCGGGACGTCAGTGTGTCTGACTATGGAGTCACCAATGACTAGTGTGTCTGGCATTGTGTTTGGCCTTAAGGGCTGTGACTGTTTGACACTCTGACTGTGAGGTCTATGTGTTGCAGGTGTTGTGTTCTGAGGTGGTGGTTGTTTGGGTGTCTGCTTTGGTGGCCTCTGCTGTTTTGGTAGATTTTTGATCAGAGCCGAGTATGTCTTTGTGTGTTTATGTGTATGATTTGAGGTTGTGATGGTACTATGTGAGACTGGGTCTATAGTGTGTGTGGTAACCTTCTCCTCCTGACTGGTCTTGCCAGTCCTATGTTGAGAGAGCTCAGCCTCCAGTTTGGCCGTATAGTTGCATCTCTCGCATGTATTTGTGTTTTGTGGGAGGAGGAGAAGGTTGTCTGTGTACATGAGGCAATTGTAACATTGCCTCAATATTCCCAGGTTCACCAGCTGAGCAGGAGAGGACACTAGCAACTGATCCCTCGACATGCTAGAAGGACTAGACAAAAAAACTTTAAAAGAGATTCCGGGGGACGTGAGTGACCGAGAAATGGGGGTTTGCCTTTTTGGGGTGCTATCTATAAGAGTGCCGTATCAAGGTAATAAGTACTGTAGGAGCAAGTGCTAGGTTTAACAGATAGAGAAAAGTCTACTTGGAGTCAAGTAGAGATGATCTTTTTAGGTATTAGAGGAAGTGCTATAACAGGGATGCTTAAAGGTAAGATTGAGAAGAATGCACTCTGCAGTGTGCACTAGAGAAGTTAGATATGAAAGTAGGTAACTTGAGTTTTACCTGTTTAAAAAGTTAAGGTTTAGTGGAGAGTTACTATTTTTAAAACAGCAAGATGGACTGAAAGGGGTGGTTACTTTTGTATTTTGGTACTATGAAATACTGTAGGATGGCCAATAAATTTAAATAATTGAAGGGGTGGGATTTCAAAAGTGATGGTTTTGTGATTACTCACATAAGCCAGTGAAAGTAGAGAGAAATGAGATATATGGTCAGATTAACATAAGAGGCGGGCAACTAGAAAGACAGTGGTATTTAACAAGACAACTTAAATGGGTGGGACGGAGGGAAAAATTCTGCCTGACTCAGAACAGAGAGAGCTGTGGTCTCTTTTGAAGTTTTAATATGCTGTTAAACAGAATGCAAGCAAAACACAAGGTAAAGAAAACAAACTACAGTATTCAAAATATAGAAAGGCAATACAGAAATACAAAATATAACAGCAAACTAACCTTTCCTTCACAGCAAAGTGTAGCAGAGTCTGGATGAGCCTTTCTGGTAAAGCAAGGTGTTATACAGAAACTCTCCAATTTGGGAATTAACCCCTACATTATCAGATGGGTAGCCAACTGGCTCACTGACAGGACACATACTGTCAAAGTGGGTGACTTCACCTCTAGCAAAAGACTAGTCACCAGCGGCGTACCACAGGGGTCTTTGCTGGGCCCCTTACTGTTCAGAATTTATTTCTCAGAAGTCCAAGCAAACTTGGATGGCTTGTGGCTGAACAAGTTCACGGATGATTGCAAATTGGGAGCAATCACTGAGTCCCCTAATGATGTTAATATACTGCAAACAGGGTTAACACAGATAAATGATTAGTGCCAAAGCCATGGATTAAAGCCAAATACAAAAAAATGCATTATTATTATTATTATTATTCCCTTTGGGAAACCTGACATCCCTGCTAATTACATTATAGGCATCACCCCCACTAAGTGTATACCCAGTAGCATGTGATCTGAGTACTCAGGTTGATAGCAACCTGAACTTTGACCACCACGTATCCACAGTAGTAAGGTAATCCTTCTATGTGCCACATTTTATAAGTAAAGGCATCACATCTAGATCCAAGGATGTTATAATCCATTATACTCAGTCCTCATCTGACCAATAACTGAGTACAGTGCTCCCTTTTGCATGTACCTCACCAGACACCTGCAACAATTGGAGAGACCACAGAGGTTTCTCACCAGGAAATTACAGGGTACACAAAACAAGTCTTACAGGGGAAAGACTGAAAGCACTGTCACTGTATTCTGTCTTCTACAGGTTGCTAAGAGGTGATCTGTGCCTGGTTTACAGGGCTGTCTCTGTCCCTGCCCTGATGGAAATGCTGCACATTTGTAAATCAAACTGCAGGAGGGTCACATGCTCCAGGGATCTTAACCTAGTCTCTGACACGAACAGGTTATGCTGGTGAGATAGATACATTTCCCAGAGACTGCCATTTCTCTGGAACAAACCTCCAGTTTACATGAAACAGAGCCCCTCCCTGACCCTCTTTAAATGCAACCTAGATCAATGGATGGGTGACCACAGAATCACTCCCGGCTTGGGACCATGTCCCTTTGGGACAGAGGAAGTCAGTATTAACTACCATAGACCCTTAAATCTGCAAACTTCACTCACCTAATCACTGACAATTAGGGCAACTTGGGATAAATACGGGTAGGCTTATAAGGGCTCTAGAGCCATTAGCCTAGTAACCTTCTATGAACCTAAAATCCTTATTATTTGGTATAGATGCTAAAATGGCAGCTTTCCACTTTAGGTAGCTGCTGTTAGGAAAGCAGATCCAAGAATTATATAACACTGTCTTTATAAATGAGACTTCTGCATCTTATCGGTTTTCTTGGTGATGGAGGGACTGTAAATCTAGGCAAATACTATTTGCTTTTAAAATATTTTAGTGGCTTACTGCTCACCTTTTATATGGAAGTATTATTACCTTTCTATATATCTTTACAGGAGGAGAAAGATTCCCTATAGGACAAATGTTTTCATGGAGGAAATCTTTTTTAAATACTGAGAGGAAGGGTTATATATATTTACACAACATAAAACTCCTCCTATTTGCTAGATGGATCAGTGTAAGGAAAGCATCTTTTTTTTCATTTTACTCTCTTGAGCCTACAGAGTACCGTTCAAAAGTTTGCATTTACTTATTTTTCCTTTATTTACCAGGTTTGGCCCACTAGCCTGGTGGCTTCTTTTCAGGAGAGACCTGATTTGGTATTTAAACTTCTAGGGGAAATTTGGCTTGGGCATTGGGGAACTTGTTCTACTCTTTTGCAAGTTAAGGAGAGATTATGCACAGCTCTTGTCCTTAGAAGAGTGGCAGCTGGGTGAGTTTGTGTGAAGGACCGACTGATTTAATGTAATGTGGAAAGGGAGTTTATGGCCACTGTTGCAGTACCACATGCAGCTGATGCAGAAGGTTTATTTCAACAGAATCTGTAACTAGTCAAGAAATGGATATGGAAGGTGCAGTATTGACAGAAAACATGAAAATGTTATTACAGTACTCCAGTTAGGGAGGTATACTGCAGGAATTAATTCAACAAAGCAAGCCAGAGAATGGCCAGAAGGCATGGTAAGGTAAAATTATAAATAAAAGATACCAAGTGGATGACACTTTTAAAAATTGACAGGTGAAAGAAGGACAGAGGCAAGAAAAAAGGAGGAGGTAGGCAAATGTGACAGCAGAAATGAGAAGTTGGAAGCATGTTGAAACAAAATTGCAGCGAAAAATCTAATTAGGAAATGTGATAAAAGATGTGTTTTATGAGGGAAAATACATGGTGGTTAAAAATATGTAGCAACATGTTATAAATGCAAACAAATAAAGACATCTTTGAAAGGATGGTATAACAGATAATGTATGTGTTATACAGGAAATAGAAGATCCAGAGGAGGAAGATACTTTACAAGAAGAGTAAGAAGGAGAAATAAGACAAGCAGACGGGGAAGAAGTAAGAGAACATACTCATTTTATAGAAAATAGAGAAAAATATTAATGAAGAAAGTGAAGATGAAATGTTTAGATGGCATACTGTAAAAGGAAATAGTTGTAATGTTAAAAGAATAGAAGATAGAAAAAGAAAATTGAGAGAAAAACATATAAAAGAAAGTAAAAAAGGAAATAGATAATCCCTGAGGTACATTAATGACTACACCAGGTGTACACTAAATATGTGCCTTTCTGAGTTAGGAGACAACACAAGCACAACTCACACCTTCTTCCTCCTAATTTTAGTTTTCAAACTGATTTTCTTGCAGCTTTAAATATCAAGAGAAATGTATAAAGGTTATCACAAAGTGTATACTACATGTACACTTAGTGTAATCCTCCTGACTGACTAGAAAGCACAAAAAATGTGGTAGGGATGTTGTTGAATTCAGATTTGTACACTTGGTGTAGTCATTAATGAATCTGGCCAGACATTAAGGTAATTGCCTTAAATGTAAATAGTTTAATAAATAATGTAAGAAGACTGATGATATAGCAGTGGTGTGAAAAATAGAAACAGATATCATAAGTTTGGCAGATGTAAGATTTGTGAGAAAAAAGAAGGCAGTTGGAAACTTTATCAGGTAGAAGCAGTGTGTGGAACTTGGGCATATAAAGGTGTGCAAGGATTGTCCTTTTATGTAAAAAAGAGTATATAACAGTTTTAAATTACACAGTAGAGGTGTCAGGAAGATTAGTTCATAGGTTGGTACTAGGCTATCGGCCCTAGGGCCTATACAAGCCTAGCCATAACAATTCCCTGGCTATTTCTTCCCACAGTATTTACTTCCCTGGACCCCTGTCTAGCAGGGTGGCTGATGTGATCCCCGGGGGGAAATTCCTATCTCCCATGCAGTCATCAAGGTTTCTTTTCAAGATGACCAAAGAGGCGCTCTGCTTGACATGTATGGGCAGTTTATTCCAGAGTCTAGAGAGTCTCTGCATCAGGAACCTATCCCTCCAGCATGTTTTGCTCATTGTGATGACAAGGTTTAGATCCCTAGAGTGTGTGTCTCTGAGGGATTGGGATTTTTTTAAGTGTAGCATGTCCAACAACTCTGGGTTTGACATGGTCTTATATGTTAAGCAGAGATCGCCTCTGGGTAGACAATATGCGACAGAGTATAGGTGGAGTTATTTTAGATGGTCAGCATAGGGCATCTGCTTTAGGCCTGTGATTCTTTTAGTGAGGTATTTCTGCGGGCTTTCAACTTGTTGCAGATGTCTTGAGATACCAAACGGGCGTTGTATTTTATAATGGGTCTATGAGGGATGAATACAGTGGGATATTGACCTCCTTTTTTCTGGATGAAAAGCCCTTAGTGATGAAGTGTGTCACATAGAAGGATTTCCTGACTGTTGTGGCAATGTGGTTATCGAAGGTGAGACCACTGTCCACCTTTGTCCCCAAGTCTCTTATGACACTTTTGGAGTTTAGTGTACTGCCACCTATGTGGTAATTTACGGGTACATGTTTTTTCCCAAAGGGGATAACTATACATTTCTTGGCATTGAGCTTGAGCCCATGGCTCTGGCACCAAGCTTCTGTTTCTGTAAGGCCTTTTTGTTGAATATCCACATCATTTGGGGATTCAGTAATGGCTCCCAATTTGCAGTCATCTGCAAACTTTGTTAGCCAGAGTCCCTTAGTGATGGCCTGCACTTCACAGAAGTAGATGCCAAACAATGAGGCCTTGGATAGTCTTGGATCTGACTTGATCACATATGATACCAATCTAAGTTCCAATATCACATATGATACCAATGTAAGTTCCAACATCACATACGATACCAGTGTAAGTTCCAACATCACATATGATACCAATGTAAGTTCCAACAAAGTGTTTTCAAGGTAATTTCTTTTGGAGGCATTGAGATCTTCAAAAAGAGTTTTGGTACTTTCGTTTATTAATTTTCCAGTCACCTGCTTTAGGCAAGTCAGGCTTGTAAGGGAGCCAGAGCATCTACTGGCACTTAGTAGCCATAAGATGGAGAAACCAATCCTGAATGTGATGTTAATCCTTGACGGAGTGTACACACATTCAGACATGGCACGGCTATACGTTGTTTGGAAGATTGTAAGTTCCCCTTAGTATGATTTTGGGATGTTAGTGGAACTTAAAGTACCAGCAAAAACTCATGTAAATTCAGGAAGTACATGCAGGCTTTAGACTGAACCATCGGAGCAGAGGACTGAGCTAGAGAACCAAGGACTATGAGGCAGCATTGAAAACAGCTGCACCATTGTGCTGCCTTATTTATTTACCTTTACTTTAATTATTAATTAATTAATTAATTAATTAATTAATTAATTAAATTAATTTATTTATTACATTTTTGCCAGAAATATCCTACTGGAAGGCTCATTTTCAGAGGAATCTTGGAAGAAAAGCCATAAAAGTAATAACATTTAGAAATTCAATGCAAAACACATTAACAATGAAGAAATAAACGTATATAGTAAAATATATTGAACTTGGCGACCCCTAACCGGGAAAAGCCGAAAGACACAGCAACAAGTAAAATATATTGAACGTTATGCAACATGCAAAATTATATATATATATATATATATATATATATATATATATATATATATATATATATGTATACACATATGCACACACACGCACACACACACACACACACACACACACACACACACACACACATGCACACACACACACAATACTGATTACAAGTGCATAAGATTGTGAATAAACCGGATAAATAAGCTTTGCAGCTTAGAGTGAGAGGTACTTATGTTTCCACTTGTATATTTTGTAAACGTTTAATTAGACTCTGTTCTGAATTTTGTTTTGCTCTTCAATTTTCTTTATAAGTTGTGAGATTTATTCTGATGCACTAATTTTATTACTGAATTAGTATAATTTCAACAGACTTTTACTGTACTCTTATAACTGGGTTGTGGTTGTAAAGGGTCAATAAGCCAGCCTACTGACCTGCTTATCAAGTTGTTTAACAATGTGCCCTTTGTATGCACTCAGATAAGCTAATTTATTAATAAGATTTCAGAGCAATATACATTATAGTATATAATGAGCACTTATTCCATGAACCTGATCTATGCATAATTTTGTTGTGCACGCAAGAGATGTGCACACAGTCGTATAAGACAGAAAACAGTTGGCCATTGATGAAAGGCAAATACATGTTGAAGCTATGCAGGTATAATTGCTTATTACAGCACAATTTACAGACAGTGTGAAACATTGGAAGACAATATTGAGTAAATTGTAGTGACAATATAAGAAGGAAGAAAAAATTTGGGGATACAAGCCCAGTCTGTGTAACATGAGTCAGCTGTAGGAAAGATGAAGGCATGTATTTTGGGTATGACTCAAGAAGAGCACAGAACGTAAGGATCTGGTAGGGATGAATAGAAGGAAAACACTCTGGGGCCCTTTTGGAAAGGAGGATCTGGTAGGGATGAATAGAAGGAAAACACTCTGGGGCCCTTTTAGAAAGGAAAGAATGTCCAGGTCAAGATCTAAGTAATTCCACAACCAGGATTTACAATTCAAATAGAGATTTGTGTTTAGTTTAGACTTAAAGACTTTCTTTTCAGACACAGACATGAGTTGAAGGGCAAGATGATTTCAGCATTTTTCAAACAGTTAAAGAGTAGCGAGAGTCACCAGATTAATTAATTAATTAGTTAATTAATTAATTTGAAATACTAAGCAGCTTACAAAGTAATAGCCTAAGTTTACACTGAGTACTCCACTAACCAATAACATTAGGGAAAGAGAGGGACATTCAGAAAAATATAGATGTTGATAAACACATTTTAGATGAATGAGAGTTAATTGATTGTCAAATTCTAGCCAGTGCAAATTCTTCAAACATAACCAGTGATAGTTTCAATTATGGTGGTCACTATCAAAACACGTCCTTTATTGTAAGCCTGCTCTTGCTTATTGTAGAGGGATTGGAGAACACCTTGAGGAAAAACTCTAAAGAATCCCTATGGTTATTATTTCAAGTAATATGTACAGTGTCACAAAATATTCTTCATGTTTTAAACTTTTTTTGGTAGAGATCAATAATATACAAAATTATAATGTAAAGCTAATTATGACTATATACCTGAACTAGACATTAAAAGTGATGTATAGCCACATATGATTAAGCATGTTGCTAGAATGGCTAATTCAGTAGTTAAAACGAGTGTATATTTAAAAGATTGCATATGTTATGATACAGCATAATGACGTGTTAATCAAACATCATCAATCATCAAAAGAGTTGTTATCAAACATCATCAATCATCAAAACAGTTATCAAACATCATCGATCATCAAAAGAGTTGTTTTTGAGTTATAAAGCTGAATTGTAAATGTTTCCTTTTCAGTATACAATTTTCAGTTATAGTTACTCGTAAGATGATTAAAATTCAATACAACAGTGAAAAATGATTTCTGAAAATGTGTGCATGGAATGAAATGTGCACTGGTGTATTTAAAGCTGTGATAAAGCAAAGTTTACGTTTATCAAAAAGAGAGATGCAGTATGGATAAAGGTTATACAAGGCTTCTTATTTTGCTAAAGAGTGCTTAGGTGATTCCAGGGATCCTAATGGTAAGTACGTATGTTTCACCTAGATGGAGGTTCAATTGATACTTTCATGACAAATGATCCACCTTACAAGCATCTTGATGAAAATGCTTGCACTTTGAGTCTCCAGGTAGCCTGTAAGGACCTTTGGAAGGGTGTATGCATTGCCAAATGCTTGTTTTACTTAGCTCTGTGAACTGCAAACATGGGCATGAATAACTTTATAGCAGTTGAAAGCCTTATGCTAATATACTCATTGATATGTGTGAACTCTGTGTTAATAATGCAGAATTAGCTGTATAACAAGTTAGAAGAGGTGCTACTTAAATTAATGGTGTTTAATATATATTTTATATTATTCAGCTAAATGGTTGTTCTACTGACATAGCTATAGTGAGTAATCAACAGCTGTCAAACAGCACTGTTGTGTCGACACAATATAGTTGTGAATATCCTGTACCGAGCGCTATTTAGAAAAGTTCATGAATATGAAAATGCAAGCATGGTCATTGATCAAGATACATATCTTCACTTGATACCATCTTTGAAATCCTTACGCTGCTATCTTGTTCCAGCATTATGTTTTTGTTATCTTTACGGTCTTTGCCCACACAAAACCCCATCTTATAAATTAAAGTGAATATTAAATGAATTGTCAAGACACCAATGATGTTTCGTTCCTAGGTCACAAACCTTCCATTTGGCAAGCAGTTAGAAAGGACCTAACTCAGAATTAGTGTAATCAATTAGAAAATGAATGCAACAGGACAATTTGAATTTATATACATTTTCTAAAGAAATGAAGTCTAGAACAATACCTTAAATCCCTGTAATATTTCATCCTGTTTTGCAAAAATATAAATTGTAAACAGAAAACTATAACTTTAACATAATACTTCCTTTTCCAACAACATGCTGACTGTGGTGCAGATAATAAATAAATCATGACTTAAACTGTTTCTCCTCTGCTGTAGCATTTCTGTGCTATTCACCTTCCTCAGGGTACAGTATATTGGGGCTCCATGAACTCTTATACTTTCTTTATGAATTTCTCTCTTCATCTTTTATCTACCATTGACATTTTTAATATTTTGGCCCAGACG
>NC_056744.1:371846177-371863677 GCF_019279795.1 Protopterus annectens | reverse complement strand
TAGAGACTTAGCACCCTGTATCTTCCTGTATTAATATAACTCTGTCTATGCCCTTTTCTACTCAGGTAAAGTAGAGGTACTGTTTGCTGTGGTCTTTTACTAAAGGGACCACTTCTGGTAAACTACTTTTGATGAACTTTGAGCCAAGTTAATTATTCTTAAATAAATGCCTTTATGTGTAGCACATAATTGCATCTATTTTTCATAATCCCCAGACTCACTGTGAAGCAATCAGCAACCCATATTTATTTTTTATGATTACTGTAGTTGTTAGTAAAAACAATAATGACTGAGATTTACTGAAATATATTTGGCCTAAGAGATTAAGGAACATGCAATGGAATGGATAGCTGAAGTAACAAAGAAACACAAATAATAACCAAATATTTCACCAAACAGGTGAACAGAAAGGTACCAAGCATAAAGTTGCCAGCCAGAGGAGGTACAGCCAAAAGAAAATCAGTATAAGTGTTTTCATTCCTTTCTGAAGCTATCTCCTGGGGCAATGTAGGGGTTTGTGCTGCTGTGACTCTTGAAACCTCTTCAAAAAATTAACGAGATTAGTTTGTTATGGCTCCTTGAAGTCCAAGACATTTGATGTAAAGGCTTTAGAAAGTTTGAAGGTAAAGGTCACAGGCTTGTGGTCTGATTTAACCAGAGAAGGAGATACTACAGTAACAGTGCATGAAATAGCTATATCTGTAAGGACCAGATTAAGAATATTATGTCCTTGGGGGAGTAGCAAGATGGCTGCACACTGATCAACAACTTCAGCTCTTCAAGTGTGAAAACAGAAATAGAGAAGTAAGAGCCAGTGATATGTTCAGCTTGGATAAAATTCAGTTACTGGATAGTAAGTACACTGCCTGGATGCCAACAAAAAAGACATTTAGAGGACATGAAAGAAAATCAATCATAAAAGGTGAAGAGAAAACACTGCCTGTGAAGAATCATGCCGCTGCTCAGCAAAATGCAGTTCAAGCTTCAGCTATAGTACAAAAGATGGCTTCCAATAATTCAAAGGAAAAAATAAGTCAAATGGAGTCAGATGTAGTGCAAATAAATTATACACTGAAGGAATATATCAATTCAAATAAAAAAAGGCTGTAAAAATAGAATAAGCTTTAACCAGTTATTTAGATAAACTGATACAACTGCAAAGATCAGATGCTAAAACAAAGAAAAGGCTGGCTGAGCATGAAACTCCTCAAGAAGAGCTGTTTTTAAAAATGGTAGAGTTAGAAGACAGAGCAAGCAGAGATAACCTGAGAAATTTCTGCTGTACCAAAGAAACTGGAAGGAACAGACTGAATTAATTATATGAAACCATAATTAAGTAACTGGTTTAGTCCTGCACTGCATGATTTGTTAATTGAAAGGGCACAATGAATGAGAAAGCAGCCAAGGCCTATACTAGCAAAGATGTAATCCTACCAGCAGAAAGAAATGATCCTGTCAAAACTGTGGCAGAAGGGAAAGGTATTAAAAATTGAAGAAAATGGAGTGTTTGTAAAAATTATTATACACTGTGCACCAGGCAGAAGAAAATCACATTTATCTCAGCTATGAAGGAATGTTGAAAGGCAGGTGTATATCCAGCTGTCTACAGAATATTTTTTCCCTGGAGGATCAAAGACAGTTTTGAATACAGAAGAGGCTAAGGAGGAAATAAAAAAAGTTAATCCAACAAAAAGAGAGACAGCAAACAGAAGATGACTTTGCCTCTCATTCTTCTGACAATAAAGCTCATACAGAGACTTTTCCAGTGAAACCTTTTCCAATATTCCACAGGCATTGGCTAAAAGAATCAGGACTACATTGGACTTGAACCACAGTCTGGTGTTGGGCGATGTAAATGAACAGAAAGAACACCAGAAAAACTGAAATGAATGAGTAAATGGGAGACTATAAAGCATCAATTACATTTGTGAAATATGGCATTGCAAGAAAAGTGGCTGAGAAAGACGGGACTTTTGTTGACTTTGTTTAACTTGTGGGTGGACTGTAAAGCATATACTCCATTTTATGTCACTGATGTTTAGAAGGATGCTAAAAGGGAAAAAAGTAACTGTAAGTAAAACAATGTTGTTCTTAGTATTTGTATAAAACATTTAATGATATAAACTGCGTGTTATATTGTAAAGCAGTTTTGTATAGTGTGTAGTCAATGGTATTTTAAACCTGTGGGGAGTCATTTCAGTGACTGTTGTATGTGTTAAAGATATTAACATAAACAAGTACTTTTTTAGTTGTAAGAAATATAGGCTTTACATTATAAGAACATAAGGAAGGCCAGGCAGAAGTAAGTTTAAGTTAATGTCCTGTGATCTTGGTATGATGATGTTGGGGAGTAAATGTGCTATGATTATATTATATGTAGAATCAAGATAATTTCCCAAATTTTTACAAGGGTGGATGTCTAGATTAATGCACTTGGCTTAAGATATGAAAATGGGTTTATTTGTAAGCTACCAGGTTTGAAACATAAGACAAAATGCTGAAAGTCATGACAATGCCAAGTTTCTTGCATCTGCAAAGATATTAGCTTGTTTTTTTCTGTTAGGAAATGTTGTCAGTGAGAGTCAAAAAGTCTACAGCTGAAGATGTTGGCCAGGGGAATTCTGAACATTCTGTTATGAGTGGAATTTATAAAGATTCCTTCATGCATCTTCAAAGTTTTTAGCAGATTTTTTTTTCAATACCCATTAGATTTACATGGAGAGGAGCTGTATGCAGGTGCAAGCAACCAGACTTCAGAGTTCTGAACATTCCATGGTGAGGGAAATGCAAAATTTAAAGGCACAATGGCAAGCAGATCAATTAAAAATAAAGTTTTAAATTACAGGAAATGAATAAGAGATAGCCTACCTAGCAGCCTTAATACTTTAATGTATTTAATAGAACACTCAGTGTTCCCTTTCAATTAGCAAATCCTGCTGTGGAATTTCAATTTCATTTTATTTAAAGATAGCCAGTGCAATTTTTCTTAGGGGTAAATGCTAATATTTTTTGAAAGCATGCAAGCTGCTTTTCATATCACGGATGGAATAGAGAAAAGAAAAAAAACAGACAGCAATTGGTGTAAGTGAGAACACAGGCTGTAACATGGGCCTTAGCATGGGCAACCTTAATTTTAGGTTAAGTAATGCCTGTGGTTGCAGCTGTCAATCTGGAGCAGTTGTTCCTATTGAGAAGGTTAAACTTCATTTTTTGAAGATGGGCATGGGTTTATGTGTTTGTTCTAAGTTAATATGTGATGAGAGTGTTCTGCAAATGTACTGTTTTTGTTAGAGTATTCATTCAAACAAAAAGTCTTGAAAAATATCACATATATTCAAATGGATATTAGAAGAAATGACTGCATAGAAAATTAGCCTGCCAAATATTAATTTGTGCTTGTAAGACAAAAGTTGAAAATATACATTCAAAAAGTCATGTATAATAGGAGGGAATAATAGCTTTTTATCATAATGGCTACACTAACCAAATATCTTTGATGGCCTTAAAGGTATAGACAAAAAAGGACAGAATATTGAATTATATTTAGAAATGCAGAGCGCAAATAGCAATGCTTCAGGAGATGCATTTGCTAAAGAAATGAACATGTGAATTTGACAAAAAAAGGATTTCAGGATGGATATTCTGCAGAATATTAGTGACACAGGAAATGGTGATTAATAATACTGATTGCTAGAGGAGATCCAATAGTGACAGAAGAAGAAAAAATACAATAATGGAAGATTTGTGGTAGTAAGGGGCTATTGGCAAGGAAGGAGAATTATACTGGTATGCGTTAATATTCCATCAAAACTGCTATTGTGGTGCTTAAGAAAAGTTTGTGCAAAATAATTAGCTGGAATTTGATTTGCAATAGTGAGGATGTGTCGGGAAACTAAAAGAAAAAATATAACAAAAGAAGGTAGATTTCAGAAGTAATTTTTGAAAAGATTTGGTATGGAAGATGTGAATTCAGTAGAAGGATCCCAGACAGAATTTAGATATTGTACCCCAAGGTACAATAACTGGGCTACATTGGATAGAAAGAGAGATTTCAGAGATGCATGTACATATAATTAAAAGCTATTTCAGATCATGCAAATAAAACCCAAAGATAAAATGCCGGGTAATGCAGTAAAATGAGACAGTGATACTTTCCCACCTACTTCTTAAAAAGAGAAGAATTAAAGGAATGGGTAGTTGAGAAATTATTTGAAAGTTATTAGAGAAGATAGAAAAGAAAGCAGTATCATAGCTAGGATGGTATGAGAGGGACAGATGGGGTTGGGGTGCACGATCAGCAGATCCCAATGTTTCTTTAATGCAATACCGGCTTTTAAAAGCTGGTATTGCATTTGCAGTCAAACTTGAGCACTGAAGCACTCTATGTGTAATCTAAATTGTAGCAAGCAGTTTGCTACCATTTTAAAATTTAAAAAAATATCTTTATTAACTAAAACCTGAGCACTACATTGTTCCATGTAGGTACGGGATAAACTGTAGCAGTTTGCTACAGTTTAAAAGAAGACGTTTTTAAAAATAAAATATGTTGAAGGAAAGTCGGGGGAAGGGCACAGAACAAGGACGTGAATGGCTGGAGAAGTCATGCATCTGGCCACGTGGTTGGTGTGCTAGTAAAAAGGAATTGTTTTTTTTTTTTAATTTTTTTTTTTTGCTCTTAAATTGAAGAGCTGAGTGTGTGTGTGGTGCTGGTTCATAGCACAGTCCCAGGGCGAGAGAAATATGTATAGTTTAGAAGTAAAAGTAATCATTTAGAGGGGCTGACAATGGTTAAAGTATTGCATAATAAGGGGAATCTCACAGAACAAGAAGAGGCACAACTGCAGAGTGCTAAAGAGAAAATAAGGGAGTATCTGGATAACATGCATGAGTTTAGAAAGATTGCTGTTAAGCAACTGTTTTTTGATAACTCCAGAGCACAAAAACTTTTAGCATAATGACTTAGGTAGCCAAAAGTAGAAATGGTTATCGACAAACTTAAGGAGTCTATAACAAGAAAAATAACTAGATTTCCTGTAGTGATATTAGAGATATTTCAGAAATTTTGTGAACATTTGTACAAAGAAGGGAAATATGGAAATCAAGAAAGAGCACAACTAGAAATATTTATGGAAGACTTAATTATACTCTACATTTTTACCTTAGGTTTTATTAGATGAGGCTCAACAACTAATAGGGATGGGAGGAGATAAAATGGTACTGTATAATCAATCTTCAGGGAAGTCATCAGGAACAGATGGAATTACTGTGGAAATTAGGAGGGAAGAAAGTGATACAGATCTGGAGGACTTTATTTATCATTATTCTAAAAGTAGGGGAGGCACCAGCATCTTGGAATAAAGCTGTGGTGGCTGTATTACCCAGAAACGGTAAAGATTAGTCAGACCCAGTTTCATATAGAACTATTTCAATTTTAAACCATGATTACAAAGTGTTTATGTGTATACTAGTAAAAGAATGGCAAAGATGCTACTAAAATTGATATATATGGATTGATGTGGTTTTGTGGAGGCAAGGTAAACATTTGACATTAATAGAGCAATGATAATCCAGAGGTCAGCAGTATGCAAGAAAATATTGTTGTTGTTGGTGAGTCTTGATGTAAAGAAAACTTTTGACAGAGTAAGCTGGGATTTTATGAGTATGGCAATGGAAGCATTTGCATTCCCTGATACAATAATACGGTTAATATATGAAGCACTGGAGGCAAGAATTAAAGTGGGACAATTTCTTTCTAAGTTGTGTTAGAACAGAGGGACCAGGTGGGGTGCCCTCTTTCCTCTTTGTTATTTGCTTTATATTTGGAGCACTTGGCAAATAAACTAAAAACAAGGGATTCAGAAATTCAAGGATATAATTGGTATGGCAACAATGCAGATGATACTATTTTTTACCCAATAATTCTGGAAAAGAACATCTCAGTGTAGCAGAACAGTTTGAGACAGTTTCAAATCTTTTTTTTGGGATATAAAATTAACAAACGTAAAACAAAGGCTGTAGCTGTAAATTATGTAACCAAAAATGAATTGGTTCAGTAATATCCATGTTTATGGGGACATGATAAGATAAATTATTTAGGAGTCTGGATTAAAAAAAAGCTTCCATTATGGCAGCTAAGAATATGTGGAGACTAAAAAGATAACACAAAAATTGAGAAACTGAAAGCTCTTGTTTATAGATATGGAAAACAAGATACAAGCAGTGAAAATGTTTCTACTCCCTCTAGTTTTATATACATGCCATGCATATGTTTATCAGAGAGCTGTGGACAATAATTAATAAAAGATTTGAAGAAATTTATCTGGGAGTGGAAGAGGGCAAAACTTAAATGGGAAAAGTTGATCCTTCCAATATAACAAGGTAGTTTAGGATTACCTGATCTGAATGGATATTTTAGATCTACACAGTTAAGGCTTATATACATAACACAAGGAAAATATTATATTTTGAAGGGGGAAAGTGATACAGATGAAATGGTGGAGTTCACAAATAAGGAGAGAGTGGGGTTTGGACACTGCTGAATAAGAATAGTAATAACAACAACCATAGAGAATATTATATGCATAAAGTAGCAGAAAGTACTGTAAGAACTAAGCCAGCATGGGAAGGGAGAAAGGAGATTCTGTCAATAGGGGTGACTGACAGTAGGGCTACAGAAAATAGGCAAGAGGGGGTGGAATTACTGGGGAACATTGGCAAAGGAACTAAGGCATTGGGAGCAAATAACTAGAGAGGAAAAAGTAATAGAGTGGGACGAGTCCAAGAAGTCATTTGGACTGCAGATTAGAGACTGCCTTCCCTACCAGGGATTCTTATCAGAGTATATGCAAAGAGAAATGGATAGGGGAATCCTAAGTGAAATACCTGCTCTGGCAGAGTTTTTGGCAAATCTAGAACAGAAGCATACAAAATCTTGCACAAGGAGGTTAGAAAAGATTGGGAAGAGACTGGAAAACAGTTTACAAGGTAACAATGGGAGGACATAAGTATGGCGACAAAGTGCAGAAGGTTTAGGATATTTAGTTGGAAGTTTTTGCATGGGTATTTTATATCCCAAGCAGACTACAAAGGATTTTTCTTCAGTAGATAGCAGATGTTGGAAATATAATAGTGAAAAAAGAGCTAACTGGGAACATATGTAACGAGTTGGCATATTTTAAACATTTCCTACAGAGTCCTGCCAATATTGGGTGAGCAAATGGCTGCAACTAAAGAAATAATTCTTTTGAGTTGGGGTACAGGGTCTGAGTAATCTAGGCACAGTAAGGTCTTGTTAAGTTTAATTGTGTTGGCTAACAAAAACAGTTACTAGAAAATGGAAATTAAAGTGTAAAGCAACCATATTTGAAGACAAAACATTGTAAAAGAGAGAAGATAACTGAAACAGGGATTTTTATAAAATGGAAGGAGCAGATTACACAGAAATAAATGGAATTTGTAGGAACAATACATGCAGAATAATGTTAAGGAGCAGGAGGAGGAGGAATGAGGTTTAAGGGAAGGCAAGAATTGAGCTATTTATTTAATATTGGACTAATGATCATTACAAAGAAGGAAAATTGTATGTGATGTATAATGTATGTAAACAGAAACATGTTAATATGTTTTTTTTTCTATTAATGTATGTGTGCCCATGTCTTAAGTGATAATTTAATAAATATGTTTTAAAAAAGAATATTACATCCTGTGGTGGGTTTAACTATCTGGTCCAAGGTGCTTTTATTAATTAAGTCTTAGAATTTTTGGCATATACTACATTGGAGGTATGGGTACTCTAATTTATCAAGGGGTAGTTAAAGTCTCCAAAATAATGGAATTCTTGTTTATAGGGAGTTCAATATTTATTTTTAGGAACTTGATATGATTTTCAGGGTGCAGGATGGATGTCTTATAGCTTGTTATTAATTGATAGCTGGTTTTATTAAGAGTGATATGAAGTTCTAAGAGTTCCATTTGTGGGTCTCTGGTGATCTATCTGGAGGCAATATGGTCCTTAAAATATATTGAGTCACCACTGGAGCTGCCAATGGGCCTGACAGCATGGTATGCACAAAACACAATTATTGATGGAGCACTCCCTTTACATTTAAACAAGGTCTCACTAATTACACTGATGTGGATGTATTACTAATGCAGAAGCACCTCAAGGTCTGGCAATTTGTTTTTGAGATTTTTGCCATTGAACAGTGCCACTTTAACATTGTACAGTTTTGGGTTTGGTATGTTAGTTATATTGGGATATTCAGTAGCTGGACGTGTCTAAAAAGGCATCATGGGGCAAAAAAGGCTTTATCCTGTATTTGGAAGCCTTGGAGTGAGAAGCATAGGCCATCTTTAGCAAAGCAAGACTGATAGTCCAACATCTTATCCCAAGCTGACACATACTGACGCCAACTATTTAAGCCAATTATTTTTTTCTGTCATCTAGGCGTCATTCTTTGAGAAGGAAGGATTTTGCTTAGGACCAGTGTATTGTCTGCTTTTGTGGCATGCATGAAAAGTTCAGTCATGTTTCTTTGCCTGTCCCTCAATGATATACACCCCAGGTTATTTACACCCACCGAGACCGCCACCTTGCTGTAATTATACTTATCAGAAGAAAGGGAATATAGACCCATTGAAATGTCAGAGATTCTGGTATCTGAAAGACTACTCACTGTAACCCAGTCCTAGTCCAGCCTGGTGAGATGAGAATATGTGTGCCTAATTACATTGCTAGTGATCACTATATATTTTTATTTGCACAGTTAACTGGTGTGGTAGATTTGGAATTATATGATTCTTGATGACTCTGTTAATGACATGTCTGAAGTAAAGGCAGTGTCTGATGTGCTCTGAAGCCTGGGGGCTGGAATTCATATAGTTCACTGTGAGGTGCATACCTTGTGTACACTTCACAGTAACCTTTATGAATTCACAGAAAGCTCTAAAGTGCGGCTGCACAGTGGTCAGGCATAAACACATGCAGCACCACTTAGGGCTGGCTCCATGGCTGCGCTTTATGCTAATGAAAATTTGCTAATTAGACATGTGCTCTCTCTGTCTATCCCAGGACCATCCAGGAAGACATCTACTCACCAAATGATTCAGGAAATCACTCAGGCATGTAGATCAGCATAGCCACTCCAACTACATTGGTAGTGAACATGGCCAAAAGGCTGTATTCATCCACTGTGGTTGGAGTAACTGCAGGGGGAGTTTAATTGTAAGGCAGGGTTAAGAGGTATGCGCATGAGTGTATGCATGGGACATGTGGGTGATTTTCTGTAGGGGAGTTCATAAAGTGATCAAATAGGTGTGTGTGTGTGTGTGTGTTAGTTTGGGTTGTGATGGCTGTCATACCCCAGCACACACCCCTAGACAAATGAGCATAGTCTACAGCATTGTGTGGTGAGACCAATAGCTACCAGTGAAAAATGCACTGAGGATGAGGAGGAGCACTAGCCACCAGGGGTAATTGCACTGTGGGAATGAGGGAAACATTACATTTTTGAGCTTGAGCCGCCTCTGTTATGCAAGCTCAAGCACGCAAGCAAGCAAGCAAGCATTTCTTTACTTTTTTGTGCCATAGTATTTGTAATCTGCTCCATTTCTGTCCATGATCATTTGGAATCAGAGATGTAGTTAGCTAATAATGTGCCTGGTGACCTCCCCTGATCTGTCATCTGTCCAAAAAAAGAAGAATCCCTTTTCATCTTTTAAACTGTAGCAAGCATTTGCTTTGTCGTTGCTCAGTTTTGTCTGCAAATGCAATGGTGGTATGCACAGATCAGCTAATTGCACCCTCTAACACTTTGCAAGTGGGGCGACTCGCCCCTTCACCCCAGCCTAGCTACACTACAACTTGGAAGGGATTCCTGCAACTGTGTATAATATATCCAAGCTCAGTCAGCTCAGTCTTTTTCCTTCTGGCTAGTGACTTACTAGAAATTGACTATTTAAGCCTCGTGGGTCAGTGGCTTCAGCAGTGGCATGATTGTTGGAATTGTGTCCTCAGCAGTGGCAGATTTAGAGGAGAATCATCAATGCAGGGGTATATGGTTTCTCCCAGGAAGGCAACCCAAATGTCTAAATTAGGTGCACTCTCCCACACCGTAGCAGGGGCAGTCTGTCAGGAGCACTACACAGGGCTGAAAATGCAGGCATGCACTCCTGGAAGCAAAGCATGACCTCTGAATACAGTACACCAGAAGAACCAGAAGCAGATGTATTCACTCTGAAATGCAGCACAGATTTCTGAAACAGCAAATGGAAAGAGGCATGATTATTTTTTTTTTTTGTTCTCTTCGTCCCAGAGTCTGTTGATAAACTGGATGATTAATTCCCCTGTCACTGGGGTGAGGGTTGACCGGGGGGGGGCATCATTTAGATAGCCATTAGGGATTGCTTGAGTAGTCTAACCAGGCTGTACCCTCCCTTAAGTATACCTAATTGATGGTCCCAATAAAATGAACTCAATAATATGGAATCACTGATCATTCTCGAACAGAAACAGCACTGACGATAAATTTCTATGGGAAAAAGTAACCGATGAGTTGCATCTCATTCATTTGTGCGGATGAGTTGCATCCTCTTCCAGTTCACACTTAATCATTGGTAAGACATCTAACAAAATCATGAAGAACAGCAACAGTTTACCAATGAATTTCAAGATAAATTATAACAATGATAGTTAAGTAGAATGTCGGGGACAGAAGAAAAGTGTAGTAAATACACTAATTGATAGAGGAGCACCAACAGTGATAGAAGAGGAAAAAAAGAAAGACAAAGGTGGTAGAGTCATAGTAGTAAGGGGCTATCGGCAAGGAAGAAGGATCACAATGCCATGTATTTATATTCCATGGAAAAATGGTATTATGGAGCTTAAAGTTTGGGAGAAATAATTAACCTTCAGTGGGGAATATTATTCACAGGCAGGGACTGAAATTTGATTTGCAGTAGTGAGGCTGTAGCAGGGGGACATAGAGGGGCAATATAACAAAAGAGGGTAGATTTCTGAAGAAAGTTAGGGAAATATTTGGTATGGAAGATATGAATTCAGTAGTAGGAACTCGGACAGAATTTACATATTATTCCCCAAGGTACAATAACGGGGCTATACTAGATAGAAATTATGTTTCACAGAAACTTGTGCATTTAATTGAAAACTTTGACAGACATCCTATTTCTGATCTCGCACTAATAAAAAATAAGATAAAAATGCAGGGCAATGTGCTTTCCCACCTACCTGTTAAAAAGAGAGGAATTTAAGGAATGGGTAGTGGAAATTATTTGAGTTATTAGGGAATATAGAAATGTCTTCAGAAGTTATAGCTAGTGACCTATAAAAAGAGAATGGAGATTAAAAATAGGGTTGAAATAAAAGATTAAGAAATATGGTTAAAAGTAATAGGAATTACTTAGAGGGGCTGACAAAGGTTAAAGTATTACAGAATAAAGGGAATCTCACAGAACAAGAGGAGGATCAAATGTAGGGTGCTAAAAGAAGAATAAAGAAGCGTCTGGATAATATCTATGAGTTTAGAAAGATTGCAGTTAAGCAACTGTTTTTGCTAACAACTCCAGAGCACAAAAATGTTTAGCAGGATGACTTAGGCAACAGAACATTGATAGGGTTGTCCACAAACTTAGAGAATGTATAACAAGAAAAATAACCAAAGATTCTATAGAGGTTTTAGTGATTTTCTAGGAATGTTATGAAAATTTGTATAAAGCAGAGAAATTTGGAAATCAAGAAAGTATATAAATGGAAATATTTATGGAAGATTAAATTATGCGAAGGTTAGAGGTAGACAAGACTCAACAACTAACAGTTAAGATAGGAGGTGATGAGGTAAAAACAGTGATGTATTATCAATCTTTAGGACAGTCTCCAGGAATAGATGGGATTCCTATGGAAGTTTGGAAATTAGGAGGGAAGAAAGTGATAAAGATCTGGAAGATTTTGTTTAACAATATTTCAAAAGAAGAACCACCAAAATCTTGGAAGAAAGTTACGATGGCTGTGTTACCTGAAGATGGCAAAGACCCTTCAGACCCAGCTTCACATAGCTCCATTTCAATTTTAAACCACGATTATAAGTTGTTTATGTCTATACTAGCTAATAAAATAGAAAATGTGTTGCCAAAACTGATAGGTATGGATCACTGTGGTTTTGTGGAGGGGAGAAAAACATTTGACAGCATTAATAGAACAATGTTGATCCAGTGGAAGCAGAATATAAAAAAATACCACTGTTGTTGGTGGGTCTTGATGCAGAGAAAGCATGTATATATTTATTTATCATTTGTTTACTGGGAAAGTCTGACTTGGAACAAAGCCAATTTTCAGTGGAGGCCTGGGGAGAAACGCTCCAGACGCATGTCTTTCAAACATGGGAGGTAACTGAAGCACCCAGAGGAAACCCACACAAACACAGGGAGGACATGCAGACTCTGCACAGAAAGCACTCCAGCCGAGAATCGTACCAGAGAACTTCTTGCTGTGAGGCGACAATGCTACCGCTGCACCACTGCTCCGTCAAAATATCTGACAGAGTAAGCTGGGATTTTATGAGTAGGTCATTGGAAGTATTTGCATTCTCTGATACAATAATAAGGTTAATTAGGGGATATATGAAGGATCGGAGGGAAGAATTAAAGTGGGAGGGTTCTTCTCTGATAAGTTATGATTGAACAGAGGAACCAGGCAGGGGTTTTATCTTTCCCCTTTGTTATTTGCTTTATATTTAGAGCCATTGGCAAGGTATGTAAGGACTCAGAAATACAAAGATTTATTTGTTTATTATTTATTTATTTATATTTATTTATCGGGAAGCTCCGAATGGACACAGGTCCTTTTTCAGTGGAGGCCTGGGGAGAAAAGCTCCACAGAAAGAAATAGGAAAAAATACAAATAATAGTGATAGTCCAACCAATCACACACATAAAAAATGTACAACAATTTACAAGCAGAGCTATTAATAACATAAATAACCAATAATACAATCTATAGCATTTAGTATACAAATAAAAATGACATATAGTAGTTGTTGGTAATACTCCAGCTAGGAGCTAGATGCTGTTGAGGCAGATTAGTAATAAATTCATTGAGCTGACAGATTAGCCTGTGATCTGAAACAGTAAATAAAGTGGAATGTTAATCCAGATAGTGAGAAGAGCTGGGAAGAGTTAAGGGTTAGTCTGGATGAACGTAGGAATAGAGAGATAGCAATGTTCTGACAGTGGAAGGCAGGGGTGGTTAGAGGAGGGAAAAGATGTAAGGAGGGGAATGTGTAGGTGGAAATTTTTAGTTGGAATGCACGCATTGACATAACCAGTGTCCTTTGAGGTGGGTTTTTAGAGCAGTTTTGAAGAGAGTGCCTGATGTTGGTGTGGTTAAGGAGGGGGGGAGGGTGTTCCATAACCTGGTTATTTTTCAGGAGAAAAGAGCTTCTCCAGCAAAGTACTTGGGTTTGGTTACAAGAAGTTGTTCTTTATTGCCATTATAACTGGTATGATATTCAAGAAAAGTTGTATTATTTGTGGATTATTTTATTTTGCACTTGATAAATCCAGAAGAAAGACATTTCAGTGTTTTAGAACATTGAGAGATGGTTTTAAGTCTTTAGGGGATATAAATTAATAATTAATATAAAACTAAGGCCATGGCAGTAAATGATTGCTGCAGACATGAATCTGTTCAGCAATACTCATGTTAATAGAGACCCAGTAAGATGAAGTATTTAGGAGTGTGGATTAAAAATGATTATGTTATAGCAGCTAAGGATGTGTGAGAAGAGACTAAAGAAAAGATAATACAAAAACTGAGAAACTGGAAACTTATTTATGGATATGGATAGTAAGATGCAAGCAGTGAAAGTCTTGCATGTAGGTCAGGCATACCTTTATCAACCTGAGGAGAAGTTGTGGACAAGAATTAATAAAGCACTGAAGGAATTTATCTGAGAGGAAAAGAGGATGAGAGATAAGCGGAATAAGTGGATCCTTCCAGTAGAACAAGGTGGTTTAGGTTTATCTGATTTGAAGGGAGGTTTTAGAGCTGCACAGTTAAGTCTCATATACAGAACATAAGCAGAAGATGATAATTCAAAGTAGAAAGGGATGATGATGAAGCAAGGGGGAAGTGATAGAGGAAGAGTAGGATTTTGGATGCAGATCTTTAAGGAGAATAACAACCATACAGAATATTATATTCATAAAGTAGCAGAACATATTCGAAAAAATAAGGCAATTTGAGAATGGAGAAAGGAGATTTTGCCAATGGGGGTGGCTGCAAGTAGGGGTACAGAAAATAGAGAAGATGGGGCTGGAATTTACAGGAGAAACCTGGTAAAGGAACCAAGATACTGGGAGAAAATAACTCAAGAAGGAAAGGTAATAGTGTGAGATTAGGCCAAGACGACATTAGGATTGCAAGCTAGAGACTGCCTTCCTTACCAGGACTTGATCTCAGAGTACAGGCAAAGAGAAAGGGATAGGGGGATTTTTAGTGAAATACCTGCTGTGGTAGAGCAGCTGTGAAAAAAGGGATAATTATTAGTTCATATAAAATATTGCATGATAACCAGAAGAATCCATCAGAGGAGATTAACAAAGTTTGAGAAGAGAGACAGGAAAAGCATTTTACAAGAAAACAACGGGAAGACGTACGTATGGCCCCCGAGTATGCAGCCAAGTCCAGCAGGTTTAGGATCTTTACTTGGAAGTGTCTGTGTAGCTATTTGTATACTCCAAGCAGGCTTCAAAGATTTTTCCTCAGGTAGACAGCAAACGTTGGAAGTGTGACACAGAAGAAAAAGGTAACTGGGAACATATGTTTTGGGAGTGTAAAGAGTGCTGGCAGATTTAAAAAATTCCATACAGAGAACTCTGTCAGAATTACTGGATGAGCAAATGGCTGTAAGAAGGAAATGATTCCTTTGAGCTGGGATACAGGATCTGAATTGTCCATAGTAAGGCCTTATTAATTCTGTTGGCTACCAAAAAAGCATTTACCAGAAAATGGAAATCAAAGTCTTCACCAAGTGTATTTGAGATACTGAATATTATAAAAGAGATAAAAGAACTGGAAGAGGGATCTTTAGAAAAGGGAAGGAGCAAATTACAGAGAAGTAAATGGAAATTTTGGGAATGATACATGCATAATAATGTTCAGGAGGAAGAGGAGTGAGGTTTAAGGGAAGGCAGAACCTGAGAATTTTTTGTAATGTTGGACTGATGACAGTAGCAAAGAAAATATATCTGATATACAATGTATTTAAATAGAAAATGTTAAAATGATTTGTTTTCTTTTCTGTTAATGTATGCCTATACCTGAAGTCATAATTTAATACAGGTGTTTAAAAATGATAGTTAAGCAAATGCAAAGTACGCTAGGAGGGGAACAAATAAGCTGTGATGGTGGGTGGTGGGCTTTACAGAGTAAGCTACTGAGGTACTTAAAAAAATGAATGTCATTGTAAAACAATGTAAAGATACAGTGAAATAAGAACATGTGCTGTTTCAGCACGAAAAAAGCAACTAAACTCAGGACTTCTGCAGAAGAGATGATCCTAAGCTTGTTTGTAGAAACCAATTGTTGTGGTGAAGATGTACAAGATAATTAACTGTGAGTACCACGGTGCTTGTCATCAGTGCATAATTCAGTACAGGAGTAATGCAGCTTTACACATTACACTTGGGGGGGCATCGCCGGCCTGTATCACACTCATCTGCTGCTTTGCTTAGGCTCTTTTCCTGCACATGAAAGTTCTGAGGTACCTTAAAGAATTCATTGCAGATGGACATGTTAAGGATATGAAAGGAAATGGTAAAAAACTGCTGGACAAAATACAGCGATGGGATTCAAACTTGCTTGCCACCATGGCTGAGTGAAGGGTCTCAAAGAGGTAGAGCACATTAGAGTACTGCAACATAACAAAATAAAAATGACTTGCTTTATATTTTCTGTCAATAAATATACAGATGGTTTCTAAGATGTGTATAATTTGCATTGCATATTTTAAGTGCATTGCTAATTTCTGATGTCGTCTTGCCACTTTGAACTATCAAAACCAGTAAAGGTACACAAAGTTTAATAAAATGAATCCCTGCTGTTTTTATTGAACATTTTCATATATATTACTAGGACACATGTTTGTGTCTCATACCTTCTGTTCTTATCACATTTTACAGTACAATAGTCTTAGCAAAGCTTATCTGACAATCCATATGCAGTTTATTCATGTACCAGCATTCTTACCTCAGAGTCACAGCTTCTGGTGGGTGCGCCAGTTTCTTACAAACCACATCCAGCAAAGTATTATATGCTACTCCAGGTTTTATTTGTACTGCAATAGTAAACTTACAGTGGATTTTCAGAACAAAGGGCTTTGGAACCTGTATGTATTCTCTCTGTTTTAAAAGAGGAACAATGGAAAAAACAAAACAAGTGTAGGTGCGCAGACTATTAACTGCAAAAATAACTGAAAAACAAAACACAAATGATCCACAGAAAAATGTTTATTGAAGCACACAAGTGCTTCCATCCTCTGTTATATATATCAACATTCTTAACAAAATAACAAGGTAATTAAACTCTGCTGTGTGTACAAAAAGCTATGCCCGAGTCATGCCTTCAATCCAGTAAACAATGTAACAGAATACATCTGAAACGATTGTGTCTAGTGGCCCTGTGAGTCATTTTTCTGACTAGTGGCCCTGTGTATCATTTTTTTGTGATTACTGGTCTTGTATGTCAATTTTCTGTGATTGCTTAGCTATGTTTTAATCCAGTGTTTGTAATTCAGTTTCATAAATATTCTTTAGCAGAAGAGTAACGACATTATTCATTTTGAGTTTGTCTATATTTTTGCATAAATAAGTTTCAGCGTGTATGTGTTAAACTAATGAATGGTTTTAAATGGTGTTAATAACACTGATTTGTTTTCCTGTTGTGACTGCAGTGAAACTAGCAATGTGTATCAGTCATGTAATATTCTAAATGTGCAACTCATACTTTGTGCAGGTGTGTGCATGTGTGTATTTGCATACAGATCATCTTCTTTCGGCTGTTCCCATTAGGGGTCGCCACAGCAGATCACCTATTTCTATTTCTTCCTGTCCTCTGCATCTTGCTCTGTCACACCAACCACCTGCATGTCCTCTCTCACCACATCCATAAACATTATCTTAGGCCTTCCTCTTTTCCTGTTACCTTGTAGCTTCATCCTTAGCATCTTTTTCCCAATATACTCAGCATCCCTCCTCAGCACATGTCCAAACTAACGTAATCGTGCCTCTCTGGCTTTGTCTCCAAACCTTCCAACCTGGGCTGACCCTCTAATATACTTATTCCTAATCCTGTTCACCCTCATCACACCCAGTGCAAATCTTAACATCTTTAATTCTGCCACATCCAGCTCAGTCTCCTGCCTTTTTGTCAATGCCACTGTCTCCAACCCATATAACATAGCTGGTCTCACTACCCTCTTGTAGACCT
>NC_056744.1:371816177-371841177 GCF_019279795.1 Protopterus annectens | reverse complement strand
TGCATATACAGACAGACAGACAGACAGACACACACACATACACAGAGACACACACACAGCCCCACACAAGCACATATACACACACACAGTCCCACACAAGCACATATACACACACACCCCTACACCCCCACACCGACACACACACACACACACACACACACACACACACACACACACACACACACACACACACACACACACACACACAGTCCCACACAAGCACATATACACACACACACCCCTACACCCCCACACCAACACCCCCCCCCCCCACACACACACACACACACACACACACACACACACAAACCTAATGTTCAACCATTTAGAATTTACACTTTATTGACTGGATTCGTGACACTAGGTGAATAGCTTCTTTGTCAGGGGAGGCCCAAGGTGGTATTTGTGCTGATTACAGGAAGTTTGGCTAGGGCACAAGGGAACTTCCCCTACTCTTGTTGATGTCACTTTCAATGTGAATTCGCCATTTGAATCATGAGAGTAATGGATGCTA
The DNA here is from genome assembly GCF_019279795.1 of Protopterus annectens. Taxonomy (NCBI): domain Eukaryota; kingdom Metazoa; phylum Chordata; order Ceratodontiformes; family Protopteridae; genus Protopterus; species Protopterus annectens. The sequence goes on along the minus strand of NC_056744.1, from coordinate 371,840,663 downwards.
CTGATGCTAATGGACTACCTTTGCCTTCTGGCAATTCTTCTGAAAGACTCCCTATTCAATTTAGCACATTATGTACAGGGGTTATATGATTAAGTTTTGGAATTTGTTTGATGAAAATGAACTTTCTAATGTTTCTGCTCTCTCTTGGGGTGATGTGATGAACAGATGAAGTCCTGTATTACTTCTTGTGTCATCTATCTTAGTTGCGAGTAATGGAATGCTTTCTTCTTTGCCTGTGGAATTGACTTTACAGAAATCTGATGGGGAGTCTGTCCAGATTCCTAAGATGGCACCTAAATCTTATGTGAGTGTAGCTAGCAGTAGTTGTGATCAGAAAACCGTTTCTAGTTCCATTTTTTGGACAGCATCATCCTGCCATATGAATAAATCACGGTTTTGACAAATCTATTAACAGGTATGACTTATGGGACAATATTTGATTCCTTTGGGTTGGTCTATGATTGGTGTTTGTGCTTTGTTTATTTGGTATCAGAGCATTTGGAAGCATTAACTTTAGAGACTTTTGAAGTGTCTAAGTCTTTGTTACATGCATTTGAGAAGAAGAAAAAAATCCTTGGAATAGTCTATGTATTTATAGCCCAGAACTTTCAATTTAAGTATAAGGTGTTGGTATAAATGAGAACTTTGGGGTTTGAATCACCAGACATTTTTTTTCATTTTTTTTCTGAGCAATGTACATCAGTTGCTGGTGTGTGACCTCTTTTGGATAAGAGGAAACTGTCGACAGGAGGTTGGACTTTTTAGGTGACTTTTAGAACAGATAATAATAATATTCAGCATTTGCCTAGTGTAATGAACATAAAGAGTTATAAATGCTTTGTTAGGTAGACGGGTCAACCCAAGTCATATTTTACTCATGGGAAATACCAGCATCTATTAAGTGAACATCCGAACAAATTTTGTGCTATTTGTGGGGAAGTTGAACATAGTGATTTAAAATGTGTATTGAAGTGTTATGAATGTGATAGTAAGGGACCGGTCTGGATGGATTGTTGTGCTACACATTTGGTTCCCGAGAAGCCGTTGGAAAATGATAATACTGAGAGTGGTACTGTCTGTAACCATCATGTAAAGAACCGCTCATTTACTGAGAATGGTACTGTCTGTGACCATCATGTAAAGAACCGCTCATTTACTGAGAATGGTACTGTCTGTGACCATCATGTAAAGATCCGCTCATTTACTGAGAATGGTACTGTCTGTGACCATCATGTAAAGAACTGCTCATTTACTGAGAATGGTACTGTCTGTGACCATCATGTAAAGAACTGGACATTTACTGAGAATGGTACTGTCTTTGACCATCATGTAAAGAACTGGTCATTTACTGAGAATGGTACTGTCTGTGACCATCATGTAAAGAACTGGACATTTACTGAGAATGGTACTGTCTGTGACCATCATGTAAAAAAATGGTAATTTATTGAGAACGGTACTCTCTGTGACCATCATGTAAAGAACTGGTCACTTACTGCGAATGGTACTGTCTGTGACCATCATATAAAGAACCGGTCATTTACTGAGAATGGTACTCTCTGTGACCATCATGTAAAGAACCGGTCAGTTACTGAGAATGGTACTCTCTGTGACCATCATGTAAAGAACCGGTCATTTACTGAGAATGGTACTTTCTGTACCATCATGTAAAGAACTGGTCATTTACTGAGAATGGTACTCTCTGTGACCATCATATAAAGAACCGGTCATTTACTGCAAATGGTACTCTCTGTGACCATCATGTAAAGAACCGGTCATTTACTGAGAATGGTACTGTCTGTGACCATCATGTAAAGAACCAGTCATTTGCTGAGAATGGTACTCTCTGTGACCATCGAATGGCACTCTCTGTGACCATCATGTAAAGAACTGGTCATTTAATGAGAATGGTACTCTCTCTGACCATCATGTAAAGAACCAGTCATTTACTGTGAATGGTACTGTCTGTGACCATCATGTAAAGAACTGGTAATTTGCTGAGAATGGTACTCTCTGTTACCATCATGTAAAGAACCGGTCATTTACTGAGAATGGTACTCTCTGTGGCCATCATTTAAAGAACCGGTCATTTACTGAGAATGGTACTCTCTGTGACCATCATGTAAAGAACCGGTCATTTACTGTGAATGGTACTGTCTGTGACCATCATTTAAAGAACTGGTCATTTACTAAGAATGGTACTCTCTGTGACCATCATGTAAAGAACTGGTCATTTACTGAGAATGGTACTCTCTGTGACTATCATGGAAAGAACCGGTCATTTACTGAGAATGGTACTCACTGTGACCATCGAATGGTACTTTCTGTGACCATCATGTAAAGAACTGGTCATTTACTGAGAATGGTACTCTCTGTGACCATCATATAAAGAACCGGTCATTTACTGCAAATGGTACTCTCTGTGACCATCATGTAAAGAACTGGTAATTTATTGAGAATGGTACTCTCTGTGACCATCATGTAAAGAACTGGTCATTTGCTGAGAATGGTACTCTCTGTGACCATCATGTAAAGAACTGGTCATTTACTGAGAATGGTTCTCTCTGTGACCATCATGTAAAGAACTGGTAATTTACTGAGAATGGTACTCTCTCTGACCATTGAATGGCACTCTCTGTGACCATCATATAAAGAACCGGTCATTTACTGAGAATGGTACTCTCTCTGACCATCATATAAAGAACCAGTCATTTACTGAGAATGGTACTCTCTGTGACCATCATGTAAAGAACTGGTCATTTACTGAGAATGGTACTCTCTGTGACCATCATATAAAGAACCAGTCATTTACTGAGAATGGTACTCTCTGTGACCATCGAATGGTACTCTCTGTGACCATCATGTAAAGAACCGGACATTTACTGCAAATGGTACTCTCTGTGACCATCATGTAAAGAACCAGTCATTTGCTGAGAATGTTAATCTCTGTGACCATCAAATGGTACTCTCTGTGACCATCATGTAAAGAACCGGTCATTTACTGAGAATGGTACTCTCTCTGACCATCATGTAAAGAACTGGTCATTTACTGAGAATGGTACTCTCTGTGACCATCATGTAAAAAAACAGTCATTTACTGCGAATGGTACTGTCTGTGACCAGCATGTAAAGAACTGGTCATTTACTGAGAATAGTACTCTCTATGACCATCATGTAAAGAACCGGTCATTTACTGAGAATGGTACTCTCTGTGACCATCATGTAAAGAACTGGTCATTTACTAAGAATGGTACTCTCTGTGACCATCATGTAAAGAACCAGTCATTTGCTGAGAATGGCACTCTCTGTGACCATCATGTAAAGAACTGGTCATTTACTGAGAATGGTACTCTCTGTGACCATCTTGTAAAGAACCAGTCATTTGCTGAGAATGGTACTCTCTGTGACCATCGAATGGCACTCTCTGTGACCATCATGTAAAGAACCGGTCATTTACTGAGAATGGTACTCACTGTGACCATCATGTAAAGAACCGGTCATTTACTGAGAATGGTACTCTCTGTGACCATCATGCAAAGAACCGGTCATTTACTGAGAATGGTACTCTCTGTGACCATCATGTAAAGAACCGGTCATTTACTGAGAATGGTACTCTCTGTGACCATCGAATGGTACTTTCTGTGACCATCATGTAAAGAACTGGTCATTTACTGAGAATGGTACTCTCTGTGACCATCATATAAAGAACCGGTCATTTACTGCAAATGGTACTCTCTGTGACCGTCATGTAAAGAACTGGTCATTTACTGAGAATGGTACTCTCTCTGACCATCATATAAAGAACCGGACATTTACTGCAAATGGTACTCTCTGTGACCATCATGTAAACAACTGGTCATTTACTAAGAATGGTACTCTCTGTGACCATCATGTAAAGAACCGGTCATTTACTGAGAATGGTACTCTCTGTGACTATCATATAAAGAACCAGTAATTTACTGAGAATGGTACTCTCTGTGACCATCGAATGGTACTCTCTGTGACCATCATGTAAAGAACTGGTCATTTACTGAGAATGGTACTCTCTCCGACCATCATATAAAGAACCGGTCATTTACTGCAAATGGTACTCTATGTGACCATCATGTAAAGAACTGGTCATTTACTGAGAATGGTACTCTCTCTGTAACCATCATGTAAAGAACCAGTCATTTGCTGAGAATGTTACTCTCTGTGACCATCGAATGGTACTCTCTGTGACCATCATGTAAAGAACCGGACATTTACTGCAAATGGTACTCTCTGTGACCATCATGTAAAGAACCAGTCATTTGCTGAGAATGTTACTCTCTGTGACCATCAAATGGTACTCTCTGTGACCATCATGTAAAGAACCGGTCATTTACTGAGATTGGTACTCTCTCTGACCATAATGTAAAGAACTGGTCATTTACTGAGAATGGTACTCTCTGTGACCATCATGTAAAACAACAGTCATTTACTGCGAATGGTACTGTCTGTGACCATCATGTAAAGAACTGGTCATTTACTGAGAATAGTACTCTCTATGACCATCATGTAAAGAACCGGTCATTTACTGAGAATGGTACTCTCTATGACCATCATGTAAAGAACTGGTCATTTACTAAGAATGGTACTCTCTGTGACCATCATGTAAAGAACCAGTCATTTGCTGAGAATGGCACTCTCTGTGACCATCATGTAAAGAACTGGTCATTTACTGAGAATGGTACTCTCTGTGACCATCTTGTAAAGAACCAGTCATTTGCTGAGAATGGTACTCTCTGTGACCATCGAATGGCACTCTCTGTGACCATCATGTAAAGAACCGGTCATTTACTGAGAATGGTACTCTCTCTGACCATCATATAAAGAACCAGTCATTTACTGAGAATGGTACTCTCTGTGACCATCGAATGGTACTCTCTGTGACCATCATGTAAAGAACCAGTCATTTACTGAGAATGGTACTCTCTCTGACCATCATGTAAAGAACCGGTCATTTACTGAGAATGGTACTCTCTGTGACCATCATGCAAAGAACCGGTCATTTACTGAGAATGGTACTCTCTGTGACCATCATGTAAAGAACCGGTCATTTACTGAGAATGGTACTCTCTGTGACCATCGAATGGTACTTTCTGTGACCATCATGTAAAGAACTGGTCATTTACTGAGAATGGTACTCTCTGTGACCATCATGTAAAGAACTGGTCATTTACTGAGAATGGTACTCTCTGTGACCATCTTGTAAAGAACCAGTCATTTGCTGAGAATGGTACTCTCTGTGACCATCGAATGGCACTCTCTGTGACCATCATGTAAAGAACCGGTCATTTACTGAGAATGGTACTCTCTCTGACCATCATATAAAGAACCAGTCATTTACTGAGAATGGTACTCTCTGTGACCATCGAATGGTACTCTCTGTGACCATCATGTAAAGAACCGGTTATTTACTGAGAATGGTACTCTCTGTGACCATCATGTAAAGAACCGGTCATTTACTGAGAATGGTACTCTCTGTGACCATCATGCAAAGAACCTGTCATTTACTGAGAATGGTACTCTCTGTGACCATCATGTAAAGAACCGGTCATTTACTGAGAATGGTACTCTCTGTGACCATCGAATGGTACTTTCTGTGACCATCATGTAAAGAACTGGTCATTTACTGAGAATGGTACTCTCTGTGACCATCATATAAAGAACCGGTCATTTACTGCAAATGGTACTCTCTGTGACCATCATGTAAAGAACTGGTCATTTACTGAGAATGGTACTCTCTCTGACCATCATATAAAGAACCGGACATTTACTGCAAATGGTACTCTCTGTGACCATCATGTAAACAACTGGTCATTTACTGAGAATGGTACTCTCTGTGACCATCATGTAAAGAACCGGTCATTTACTGAGAATGGTACTCTCTGTGACTATCATATAAAGAACCAGTAATTTACTGAGAATGGTACTCTCTGTGACCATCGAATGGTACTCTCTGTGACCATCATGTAAAGAACTGGTCATTTACTGAGAATGGTACTCTCTCCGACCATCATATAAAGAACCGGTCATTTACTGCAAATGGTACTCTATGTGACCATCATGTAAAGAACTGGTCATTTACTGAGAATGGTACTCTCTCTGTAACCATCATGTAAAGAACCAGTCATTTGCTGAGAATGTTACTCTCTGTGACCATCGAATGGTACTCTCTGTGACCATCATGTAAAGAACCGGACATTTACTGAGAATGGTACTCTCTCTGACCATAATGTAAAGAACTGGTCATTTACTGAGAATGGTACTCTCTGTGACCATCGTGTAAAACAACAGTCATTTACTGCGAATGGTACTGTCTGTGACCATCATGTAAAGAACTGGTCATTTACTGAGAATAGTACTCTCTATGACCATCATGTAAAGAACCGGTTATTTACTGAGAATGGTACTCTCTGTGACCATCATGTAAAGAACTGGTCATTTATTAAGAATGGTACTCTCTGTGACCATCATGTAAAGAACCAGTCATTTGCTGAGAATGGCACTCTCTGTGACCATCATGTAAAGAACTCGTCATTTACTGAGAATGGTACTCTCTGTGACCATCTTGTAAAGAACCAGTCATTTGCTGAGAATGGTACTCTCTGTGACCATCGAATGGCACTCTCTGTGACCATCATGTAAAGAACCGGTCATTTACTGAGAATGGTACTCTCTCTGACCATCATGTAAAGAACCAGTCATTTACTGAGAATGGTACTCTCTCTGACCATCATGTAAAGAACCGGTCATTTACTGAGAATGGTACTCTCTGTGACCATCATGCAAAGAACCGGTCATTTACTGAGAATGGTACTCTCTGTGACCATCATGTAAAGAACCGGTCATTTACTGAGAATGGTACTCTCTGTGACCATCGAATGGTACTTTCTGTGACCATCATGTAAAGAACTGGTCATTTACTGAGAATGGTACTCTCTGTGACCATCATATAAAGAACTGGTCATTTACTGCAAATGGTACTCTCTGTGACCGTCATGTAAAGAACTGGTCATTTACTGAGAATGGTACTCTCTCTGACCATCATATAAAGAACCGGACATTTACTGCAAATGGTACTCTGTGACCATCATGTAAACAACTGGTCATTTACTGAGAATGGTACTCTCTGTGACTATCATATAAAGAACCAGTAATTTACTGAGAATGGTACTCTCTGTGACCATCAAATGGTACTCTCTGTGACCATCATGTAAAGAACCGGTCATTTACTGAGAATGGTACTCATAGGTTCATAGGTTCATAGTTTTATACTAGGCTATCTGCCCTAAGGCATTTATAAGCCTAGCCCAAAGTTTTGTGGCTTACACCACCCCTTATGTTAAAAAATACTGTGCCCATTAGTTTGTTGTGCCTCTTTCCAGCAGTGACACAGAGATGATTCCCGGGGTAAACCTATGATCTCCCATCCACCGGTCAAGATTTCTCTTGAACAGAGCCAGCAAGGTGCTCTGCCTCACATGGATCGGGATTTTATTCCACAGCACAGGGAGTCTCTGGGTGACAAATCTATCCCTCCAGCATGTCCTATTTATATCCGTGCTAAGGTTTAAGTCGCTTGCTCTAGTGGATCTGGTAGATTTGGATTTTTTGAGGTGGAGCATGTCCATTAATTCCGGGTTGGACATGGCCTTGTATGTCAGGCACAGGTCACCTCTGAGCAGGCGGTATGTGACTGAATAGAGCTGGAGTTTCTTCAGTCTGGCAGCATATGACAGATTTTGGAGTCCCTTTATTCTTTTGGTGAGGAACTTTTGGGGTCTCTCCAATTGCTGCAGGTGTCGGGTGAGATACATCCCGAATGGGGCATTGTACTCGATCATTGGTCTGATAAGTGAAGAGTACAGGAGAACAATGACCTCACTTGATCTGGATGTGAATCCCTTCATGATCAGGTGGGCAATGTAGAAGGTCTTTCTAACCACTTTAGCAATGTGAGTGTCAAAAGAAAGGCCACTGTCAACCTGGGTCCCCAGGTCCTTGATAACCTCTTCTGTGCTTAATGGATTGCCACCTTTATGGTAGCTTGTGGTTACCTTGCTTTTCCCGAAGGGTATGACTGTACATTTTTTGGCATTTAACTTCAGGCCATGGCTCTGGCACCAGCTATCAGTTTCTGTGAGACCCCTCTGAAGGATATCTGTGTCCGATGTACTTTCCACTATGGTGCCCAGTTTGCAGTCATCTGCAAACTTTGTCAGCCATAGTCCTCCTATGTTTGCCTGTACTTCTGAGAAGTAGATGCCGAACAACAGGGGGCCCAGGACTGAGCCCTGTGGGACACCACTTGTGACCGGCTTGGAGTCTGACATGGCGCCAGCAGCTCTAACCCTGTGGGTTCTGTCCTTTAGCCAGTTTGCAACCCATCTTGTGACATATGGGTTTAGATTTAAGCTGGTAAGTTTCTCTATAATACCCGAGTGGGGTATTGTGTCAAAAGCTTTTGCAAGGTCAAGGTAGGCTGTATGGACTGCCTTTCCCTCATCAATGGCCTTGGTGACTGTTTTGAAGAAGTTGACCAAGTTCAAAAGGCATGATCTGCCCTTGACAAAGCCAAACTGGGTCGGGTCCAATGTCTGCAAGTCCCCTATGTCTTCATTATGATCCTCTCCATAGCTTTGCAGACCAGGCTTGTTAAGCTTATGGGGCGGTAATTACCAGGGTCCGTAGAGGCACCGCCTTTGTGGAGTGGGACCACAGTTGCCGTACGCCACTCCTTGGGCACGTATCCTGTGGTAAGGCTAAGATTAAACAGCTGCCTTATATGTGGGTTTAGTTCCTCGTTGAGTTCGTGTAGCACACAGCCGGGGACACCATCCGGTCCCATTGATGCTGTGTTTTTAGCTTTAGAGAGAGCAGCTTTCACCTGCGCATTTGAGATGTCTGGGAGGCTACACTCTGCTGGGATAGTTATCTCTCCTTTTGGGGGGGAGAGGGGGTGAAGTTTGCACTGAACCTGTCTGCCAGTATGTTGGCAATGTCTGTGGGTTCAGTGATTTTTGTATCATTTTGGACTAATTCTGAGCATATCTGGGAGTTTCCACCCAGGTTTCTAACATAGCTGAAGAAGGCCTTATGATTGTCTTTTGAATCTACGGCAATTTTTCTCTCAAAGTTGGCCTTGGATGATTTTATGAGTGCTCGTATTTTTTACTAATAATGATCAAGGGTGTCTTCTCTTTTATGGATTTTGCTCTATCATGTAACAGCTTTCTCCTCTTATTGTAAAGTTTGTTTATGGCTGGGGTCCACCAGACTGGACGTTTGCCCTTGGTGGAAAGAGTCTTGGTTTTATTAGGGATTGCCTGATCCATGCAGTCCTGGAGGTGTTTGTAGAAGGCATTTGTAAGGGCTTCCGCAGCTTGGGTTGTGGTTTCCACTGGCTCGGGGGCCTTGAAGGATACCACACCAGTCTTGAGTAGTGTGAAGTTTGCTTTAGAGAAGTTCTTCACTGTGGTCTTTTTTGTTTGGGGTGGGGGCGGGATGTGGATTTCCAGTGAGATTAGTTTGTGATCTGATCTCACCAATGAGGGATATACTTCCGGTGTGGAGCATTTTGTCCCCATGTTTGTGATGATGAGATCTAGTATATTTTCCCTCTTGTGGGAACGGTGACTAGTTGTTCCATGGCATTTGAATTTATGAACTCCAGGAACCTTTGGGCTAGAAAGTTGGGGCTTGAGTAATGTTCCCAGTCTATATTCAGGTAGTTGAAGTCACCCAATATAATGGTGTTTGGAGATACATTTATACCCTCCAGTGTCTTCAGGAAGGCTGTGTGGGGTTCCTGAGTTTGAGAGGGTGGCCTGTAGCATGCTACAAATTGTAGAGCAGTTTTGCCTATGGTTAATTGCACCTGGATGGTTTCCGATGCTTCGTGCGTTGCCACCAACCTGGAGGTGTGGGTATCCTTGATGAATATGGATACACCCCCTCCTTTTGTGGTGTGGTCTGGGTTTTGGCGGCGGAACGCATGATATGAGGTAAAACCTGATAGTGCCGGGGTGCTCTCAGGAGCCTTGAACCAGGTTTCAGTCACAGCACAGACATCAATGTTCTCCATACTGAGAAGGGCCTCGAGTGTGTGCATTTTGAGATTTAGACTTCTGGCATTGAGCAGCATTACCCTTAGTTTCTTCCCATTTTTGTTTTCTAGGGTGGTAGGTTTAGAATTTGAGCCTTGCCTAAAAAAGGCACTATGGGGGTGGCAAGAGCCTTAGCCAATATCCGGAATCCCAGGGCTGACAGGTGCAAGCCGTCCCTTGCGAAGCAGCGTGGCTTGTCAAGCATGTCATCCCAGGCAGACAGACACTGGATCCCCTTTGAATGACACCAGAAATTAAGCCAATTGTTAAAGCTGATCATCTTGTCTCTATGTTGTGGCATCATTCTTGGTGAAGGAAGGATACTGCTCAGGGTCAGGGTCATACCTGCCTGGGCTACATAATCAGAGAGCTCCTCTATGTCTCTTTTCATGTAGTCCAGGGAGGTACGTCTCAGGTCGTTCACACCAGCATGGACAATGACTGTGTCATATTTGTACTTGCTGTGGAGTGACCCGAGTGCTTGTGTTATGTGGCGGATTCTAGCACCCGATAGGCAGCTTACTGTGACCCTCTCTCATCTTTATATGATGGTCACTCTTTGTGACCATCATATAAAGAACCGGTCATTTACTGCAAATGGTACTCTCTGTGATCATCATGTAAAGAACTGGTCATTTACTGAGAGTGGTACTCTCTCTGACCATCATATAAAGAACCGGACATTTACTGCAAATGGTACTCTCTGTGACCATCATGTAAAGAACTGGTCATATACTGAGAATGGTATTCTCTGTGACCATCATATAAAGAACCAGTCATTTACTGAGAATGGTACTCTGTGACCATCGAATGGTACTCTCTGTGACCATCATGTAAAGAACCGGACATTTACTGCAAATGGTACTCTCTCTGACCATCATGTAAAGAACCAGTCATTTGCTGCGAATGGTACTCTCTGTGACCATCATGTAAAGAACTGGTAATTTATTGAGAATGGTACTCTCTGTGACCATCATGTAAACAACTGGTCATTTGCTGAGAATGGTACTCTCTGTGACCATCATGTAAAGAACTGGTCATTTACTGAGAATGGTACTCTCTGTGACCATCATGTAAAGAACTGGTCATTTACTGAGAATGGTACTCTCTGTGACCATCATGTAAAGAACCAGTCATTTGCTGAGAATGGTACTCTCTGTGACCATCGAATGGCACTCTCTGTGACCATCATATAAAGAACCGGTCATTTACTGAGAATGGTACTCTCTCTGACCATCATATAAAGAACCAGTCATTTACTGAGAATGGTACTCTCTGTGACCATCATGTAAAGAACCAGTCATTTGCTGAGAATGATACTCTCTGTGACCATCGAATGGTACTCTCTGTGACCATCATGTAAAGAACCGGTCATTTACTGAGAATGGTACTCTCTCTGACCATCATGTAAAGAACTGGTCATTTACTGAGAATGGTACTCTCTGTGACCATCATGTAAAACAACAGTCATTTACTGCGAATGGTACTGTCTGTGACCATCATGTAAAGAACTGGTCATTTTCTGAGAATGGTACTCTCTGTGACCATCATGTAAAGAACTGGTCATTTACTGAGAATGGTACTCTTTGTGACCATCATATAAAGAACTGGTCATTTACTGAGAATGGTACTATCTGTAACCATCATGTAAAGAACCAGTCATTTGCTGAGAATGATACTCTCTGTGACCATCGAATGGTACTCTCTGTGACCATCATGTAAAGAACCGGTCATTTACTGAGAATGGTACTCTCTCTGACCATCATGTAAAGAACTGGTCATTTACTGAGAATGGTACTCTCTGTGACCATCATGTAAAACAACAGTCATTTACTGCGAATGGTACTGTCTGTGACCATCATGTAAAGAACTGGTCATTTGCTGAGCATGGTACTCTCTGTTACCATCATGTAAAGAACCAGTCATTTACTGAAAATCGTACTCTCTGTGACCATCATGTAAAGAACCGGTCATTTACTGCAAATGGTACTGTCTGTGACCATCATGTAAAGAACTGGTCATTTACTGAGAATAGTACTCTCTATGACCATCATGTAAAGAACTGGTCATTTACTAAGAATGGTACTCTCTGTGACCATCATGTATAGAAACAGTCATTTGCTGAGAATGGTACTCTCTGTGACCATCATGTAAAGAACTGGCCATTTACTGAGAATGGTACTCTCTGTGACCATCTTGTAAAGAACCAGTCATTTACTGAGAATGGTACTCTCTGTGACCATCGAATGGTACTCTCTGTGACCATCATGTAAAGAAATGGTCATTTACTGGGAATGGTACTCTCTCTGACCATCATATAAAGAACCAGTCATTTACTGAGAATGGTACTCTCTGTGACCATCATGTAAAGAACCGGTCATTTACTGAGAATGGTACTCTCTGTGACCATCATATAAAGAACCAGTAATTTACTGAGAATGGTACTCTCTGTGACCATCGAATGGTACTCTCTGTGACCATCATGTAAAGAACTGGTCATTTACTGAGAATGGTACTCTCTCCGACCATCATATAAAGAACCGGTCATTTACTGCAAATGGTACGCTATGTGACCATCATGTAAAGAACTGGTAATTTACTGAGAATGGTACTCTCTCTGTGACCATCATGTAAAGAACCGGTCATTTACTGAGAATGGTACTCTCTGTGACCATCGAATGTTACTCTCTGTGACCATCATGTAAAGAACCGGTCATTTACTCAGAATGGTACTCTCTGTGACCATCATGTAAAGAAATGGTCATTTACTGAGAATGGTACTGTCTGTGACCATCACGTAAAGAACCGGTCATTTACTGAGAATGGTACTCTCTGTGACCATCATGTAAAGAACCGGTCATTTACTGAAAATGGTACTGTCTGTGACCATCATGTAAAGAACCGGTCATTTACTGAGAATGGTACTCTCTGTAACAATCATGTAAAGAACTGGTCATTTACTGAGAATGGTACTCTCTGTGACCATCATGTAAAGATCTGGTCATTTACTGAGAATGGTACTCTCTGTGACCATCATGTAAAGAACTGGTCATTTACTGAGAATGGTACTCTCTGTGACCATCATGTAAAGAACCAGTCATTTACTGAGAATGGTACTCTCTGTGACCATCATGTAAAGATCTGGTCATTTACTGAGAATGGTATTCTCTGTGACCATCATGTAAAGAACCGGTCATTTACTGAGAATGGCACTGTCTGTGATCATCATGTAAAGAACCGATCATTTACTGATAATGGTACTCTCATTGACCATCATGTAAAGATCTGGTCATTTACTGAGAATGGTACTCTCATTGACCATCATGTAAAGATCTGGTCATTTACTGCGAATGGTACTGTCTGTGACCATCATGTAAAAAAACGAGAAAAACATTAGTTTGGTTAATAAATATTTTGTTTCACTGGATTGTCTATTTGGGATACCAGGAGCTGAATAACTGTATCGTTGTCGTGGTGGTGCTTTGAAGTCTTTTTTCTCTGTTGTTGCTTTTCTGTCTTCGGCACCTTCAGTGGAGGTTGGAAGTTTTTCTTATGTTTTGATCATGTAAAGAATCGGTCACTGGCATAGCTTCTGATGCTGGTACTGCTTTCATTACAGTTCGGCTACCTCTAGGGTCCTCAGACTATGACTGTTTATGTGTGCAAGAGGAGGAGAAGGAAGAAATGGGAAGTGAGATTTCTGTGTTAAAACCTTCTAAGCAAGCTATAGGGGGTACATGTGAAGCAAAGAAAACATAAACTAAAACGAAAGCCAAATAAAGTCTTTGCAAGTAAAAAAAAGTGTAATGCATACTATTATTGATTTATCTCTTAATGTGAGCAGTGTTTGATTATAATAGATTGTCATAGGACTGTAAAGGTGGATGTCATTTATCTATTGGACAACTGACATTTGTCTATGTCTCAAAGACTGCAGATGGAAACTTTATGGAGAAAACCTATGATGTAGTCCTTAGGTAGAGAAACCTGTTCTTGTATAGGTATTACATTAAACATCCTAGAATAATATGTTTAGACATTTCAGTAGGGAAAGTGGATGTCTTGTTTCCTTACACACACACACACACACACACACACACACACACACACACACACACACACCTTACCCGAAACTCTAATCGCCAAGATGACTTCACCTAAATCACTAGTCACCGAAGCTACAAAACACCACACTTTTGAATAAGGAAACTAACCACTTGGCCAACAGGGTGAACTTTGCTGTTTTCCCCACTGTAGTGTGATCTCGGATTTGGTATACTTAGTTAGGGGGTGTTGGGGACAAAACCCCCTACATAGGGGGTGGGGGGCAAAGCCCCCCATTGGAACAGGTTTAGTTTGCATCTGTGATGTTATTTTTCGCTGGTGGCCAAGTGATTAGTTTCCCTATTCAAAAGTGTGGTGTTTCTTAGCTTTGGTAATTAATGGTTTAGTTGAAATCATCTTGGCGATTAGACTTTCAGGTAAGTGTACTTTCAGTTATTACAGGTAGACCCATATATCCATCTATCTATCTATATATATATATATATATATATATATATATATATATATTATATATATATATATATATATGGATCTACTTTTAAATACTAAAATTTCATAATCACGAATACCAAAAAACCAAGGCCGGAATGCTGAAGTCTTGAAATACTGAAACGTTAAAACATCGAAAGTCAAAATACTGAAAGTTCAGAATGCTGACTGTTAGAAGACTAAAATTTAAAATGCCGATTTTGTAATACCAATAATACTGTAGGAAGTCCAAATCCATATTTAGTGTTTTTAAATGCAGTATGTCTCTTTAAATTTGTATAGGAAGTATGTGAACAAATATGGTAGATGTTTCATACACTTCCAGCAGTACCATACTATAAGGTTAGAAAAAGGTTTATGTCCTTTTCCCCACTGTAGTGCAGTCTTGGAGTTGGTATAATGTAGTTGAGGTGTGTGGGGGGCACAGCTCCCTACTTAGGTTGGTTTTAGATAGTCTGGTTAGCAGAGAGAAGGTAAGTGAGTAGCTATTTAATTTTTACAAAGAGTTCTTGTTTGTGTTTTGAAGTATTCAGTGTTTTTTTTTGTACAATACTGTGTGGTGTTTGGTGTAGGGAGTTGTATGTGAGATTTGTGAGTCTAAATTCAATATTTTGAGCTTTGGTGTTTTGCTGTTTCAGTATTTAAAGTTTTTGGCATTGTGATCTTGGTATTTTGGTCTTCGTGATTATGAAATGTCAGTATTTAAAAGTAAATATATATATATATATATATATATATATATATATATATATATATATGTGTGTGTGTGTGTGTGTGTATGTATGAGTATAACGTGATGTTAGGGAAAGGTTTTCAGATGTTAACCGGTCCTTTTTTTGGATAATATCATTTTTTTTGTATTTGATAAATGACTTATGGTTTGCCCAGTTCACTATGTGTTGCTTCATTTCTTAATGAGCAGATTGGTGTTAGCTTTTAAACAAAAGTATAAATATGATTATATCCAGTGAGAATTATTTTATCATAAGTCCAGTAAGAATTTTGTAAGAGTTTGATGAATAACTTTCATACAGCCTTGGGTACAAATAAAATTGAATGTCTGACAGTGGAGTGTAGATTTATAGGAGTAATTATAGTAGAATTCAGCTTATGCTTTAGTAACAGTATTTTGTTACCCAAGGTAAAAACAAACACTTTTTCCTTTTGTTTGGTTAAATCCTATTTTTATGATAATTGTGTTATGTCCTGTTTAAAGAGTGGTAGCAATGGTGAAGTACATTGTACAACTCATTTGTTAACTGGGGTTCACTCTTATGGTGATGGTAGACTGGAATGTTCTACTGATAATCCATTTTATTCTTGGTTAGTTCCATTTTTTCTTTAGGAAAACAGTAACAAATTAATGCCTCGATTACTCTACATAAGTTAGATCGTGTCTTGAAAAAAAGTGAAAATTTCAAGTTTCCCTGGTGTAGATGGAATAAGATATTCTTTTTATAAGCATATGCCATCTGATAAAAAGACTAATTTTTGAGAATTTTAAATACCAGGCTGGAACATGGAGTATGATGTGAGGAAATTGTAGATGGTATATTACAATTTGTGTGGAAGTAGATGGGTGATAAGGAAGTATTGGATAATAAGAGCCCTTTAGCTATTTGTAACTGTAATTACCACATTTTGATGAGTATTATGGATTTAAGACATAGTACATTTGTAAATAGTATTTTGTTGTTTTGGGGTTTTAGTATACAGTGAAGGAAGAGTCAAGATTTGTTGCTGCTTTAGAATGAGATTGTAGATAAATATAGTTAAGTAAAATCTTATGGTTGCTTATTGTGATATAGAAAAACTTTTGATAGTGACAATGATAATCAAACAAGGAATGTTTTAATGCATATTTATTTAATATTTGTTTTTAGTTGAATAAGGTCTAAAATGCTACATGTACTGGAGTCTGCTTAGTCCTGTTTTTATCCTTAAAATAATGGTTAATAGTTGACTTAGTGGTCCATTTATGGCAACGCATGGAATCAAGCAAGCTTGTCCCTTTAATGGTGTTATTTATCCTTGTTGATGAATAACACCAGTGATAATGAATTGCTTTGGTATAGATTTCCTCATTGGGAGGATTGCAATGGTGTTCGTCTTCCTCTTACACTGCTTTATGCTGATGATTTATTTGTGGCTAAAGACAAGTATGTTTTAAAAGTTTTTTTTTCTTCCATGATAAAGGTCCTTCTTTTTTTGGGGGGGAGGGGCTGGGTTATATTTTATTTTAATATTTCCCAATGCAAAGAACTGGAGAAGTATGCAGTTTTGATGATGTTTGTTCTCTTCTATAGGTATTGAGTTTTTGTATATTAGTTTTGGAATAAAAAGAAATATATTTCAAAAATTGCAGAATCTGTTGGAAGGTATTCCTACTGTATGTGCATTCTGAGATACTTTTCAGTTATCTTTTTGTAAGAAAGTATATTTGCTTAATTATGTTTTATTGTGAAAATCATCTTATTTTGGGGAGTGTACAGTTTATGCTTTTTCAGTAAGTAAAGATAATAAATTATTGGGTATTTTCTTTCAGTTTATTGGGGGGACCAATTTAAATCTCATACAATGAGGTATTATGCATTATAATAAAGAAGAATGTGGGTTGGAAGTTATTAATCCTGTGGTATATTTATGTTCTCTTAATTGTATATAGAATATTACATGTAACTATTACACAACATGAATCTCATCTGAGTTTCCTATTGTAGAATTACAATGAATCTACATATGTTGTTAATAATTGTATGTAACTTGTAGATATTTTGAGAGGACTTAAGACTAACAACTGAAAAATAATATTTAGATGAGGAATTAGAATGTTGATAGGGCATGTTTTGCTTGCTGGGTAAGATGAGTACAAATTATGTAGCATGCTTTTAGCAGAGATTTAACTTTATTGTTACGATTTTTTGTATTCTTTTTAAAGGTTAGGCTGTGATCAAGTTTTAACCCTACTATTTATATTAATAGACTAGTTAGAGATGGGCATTGTCAGGTCTAGCTATGGGAGGGGGTTTGCTTTTGGAAAGTTTTTGGTGTGTACAAAATGTATAAATGCAGTTTTAGAAATGTTAAAGTTAGGGGACTAGTTGTCTGAGTACAGGCTGATAGAAAAGGTGTCAATGGTGGGAATAATGTCAATCATGCATGAACAGAACAGGATAGGTTCGAAGACTGACTTTTGATGGACACTTGAAGAAAGTGTTCCAGGATCTTTAATAACAGACTGAATTGTGAAGGTATTGCTTTCCTCTTTTGTTTTTGAACCAGTATTAGAGAAGAAACCTGTCTTACTAAGCTTATTAAGAAGAATGTTATGAGGTATGCTTTCCCAGGCTCAAGTCAGGGTGATACAAATGCTGCCTGTCAACCAATCCATTTTCATGGCAGAGTATTTTGCCAGTGGCATTGTGTAGGCAGAGAGAGTGTTGTGATCTGATCTGAAACTATGCTGGGGGTCAATTAGGGGGCCATATTTATTTATTTATGTGATCCGTTACTAGTGTATGATTTATTTTCTTAAAACAGATTGGTTATGGGGCTGTGTATGGAGATAGGGCAAATGGCAGGGAGGGATGTGGGATTAGCTTTTCTGAGTATTATGATAATTGGAGTGGTTGATCTGAGAAGGGATCAAACCAGTGGTGTAGGATAGTTTAAATACATGACAGAGGGGCTTCTCCATATGCACCTTGTTCAGGAACACGGGGTGGAGACTATTCCTGTTAGGACTGTATTTTGTGTTTAACCTTTCCAGTAGTTTACATACAGCACCAACTACTAATAATCCTTATAAATATATATATATATATATATATATATATATATATATATATATATATATATATATATATATATATATAATATCCTAACTACTAATAATCCTACTTCTGTGGCAATATGTGGATCTGGTCATAGGGTGAAGCAAACATAAACAAAATAAAATGAACAGAAAAGGGGAAATAACTGCAAGGAGCAAATAATGTGTGATAGCATCACTGATTAAGCAAAACAATTAGAGGTGTTCAGTTTCAGGTTATTATGGGACTAGGCAGATTAGCTAAAGGGGAAGACATACTGGAGGAATCCAGTGCCATCCATTGTTATTAGGCTATAGTAGGCAGATTAGCTGGAGGGGAAGACATACTGGAGGAATCCAATGTCATCCATTGTCATTAGGATATAGTAGGAAGATTAGCTGGAAGGGAAGACATACTGAAGGAAGCCAGTGCCATCCATTGTCATTAGGATAGAGCAAGCAGATTAGCTGGAGGGGAAGACATACTGCAGGAATCCATTGCCATCCATTGTCATTAGGATAGAGCAGGCAGATTAGTTGCTGGTGGCTGTGGTAAATGAAGGTAGGAGTATTACTAAACAGAGTAGGCCATGGCAGGTGAAGCTCACTCTCTTTCTTCTATAGGGTATCTGTCTGCCATTGAGAATGTCCAGGGTGCTGCCTATAAACACGTCAACATTATGGTCACTAATTCAGCAGCTGTGTTCTTGCTGTAGTCTTATTTAGTTAGTAAATTCATCCTTAATTAAATCATATACGGTGTAAGTCAGAAACAGACCAACAAATCCAGTACCCTAGGTGGTCTCCTAGTTTGGCTTCTTCAGGCTGGCCATGAACACTTACTCATATGGTACATTATTGCTTTTATGTATTTAACTAATTTATTTTATTTACATTTGGTTGCCAGGTAAAAACATTTACTGGATTATAATCTGACGACAGCTGCAGGGTATGTAATACGCCGTTGTTTAGTTCATGGCTCTGCCTCTTTGTCGCATTGGCAGATCATTGCAAGTTAAAGGTAAATCAGTCACTCAAATTTTAGCATTCTTTTTATTCTGTGCTCTAATGAAAAATCAGGTTTAGCAGGTCCAAGTAACACATGCAGTAGTGCTGTTCATCTCATTGCTGGATTTGTTAATACAAAATAATACGTTACCTTGGGTTTCTGCTCAGTTCTGGTTATGGAGCCAGTGATCTCTAAAATAGAATAAATGCACATTACTCAGAAATGGATTTGTTTTACAGAATGCTTAAACGGTGCTTAGAACAAAGCATTAGTTTTATATGGAAGTACAATGCTTACATGCCTGGTTGTGTGCATACTTTGGCCTTATAAGATTAAATATTTTGTAAATAAAACCAGCAGCCAGAATGTTGTTTGTTGCATCTAATTATTGCAAACTTATTTAGTATGATGTCACATCCAAGTGTGCACACACTTCCACATAAACACACCAGATTTACGTTAAATAAATGCCACTTCCTCCCAAATTAATTGTCTAGATGGGGAAAGACATTTAGTTATGATATCTGCTTACTCATATTCATCTTACGTTTACCAGTGTTGGTGTTTACACTGTACTGATTGTTAATGCGATCACTAAATACATTCTAAAATATTTTTCTGATTACCTGCTTAAATCAGTTCTGGGGTGTGGTGAAGCTGGAGTCCATGTAGCACTGAATGGGAACAGGGCACTGAAACTAGTCTTGCAAAGACCATCAGCTCATCACAAGAGAAATGTACACACATTCCCCAATTTCATGCATTCTTTACAGACAATATGGAGTACTATCAGTTCACCTACAACATGTTTTTCACATATGGGAGGAAACTGAATCCCCAACAGAAAAAAAAAACATTCCAACACAGGGATGACATAACAGACACCACACAGAAGGCACCCAAGCTGAAAAATGACCTGGATAACCAGGTGTTATGAGGCAACTGTACTAACTAATGCACGATTGGTTAGTACAGCTGCACTAATCAATGGGTGGTCGTGTCACCCACGATTACTAAACAGCTTATCATATACTGAAAATGCTGTTGTATTCACTTATATAGGCTGCAGTCTGACTAATGCCCAAGCTTGTATTATGTTAGTACTTGCCATGATTATGGTATGGCATTATATTCTCTAGTACAACTGCCATACCGCTCACATATTTGTTTTGGTTACAGTTTGTTCCATCCTTCCCTCCCTCCAGGACTTGGTGTCTTAGATTGTCTTTACAGGTGCTATTGATAGTGCCGCTGTGGCCTCCTAGGGCATAGGATAGGGACCTAATGTAGTCCAACAGGTGACTCATCCTCTCATGGGGCTTAGGATAGGGACCTAATGTAGTCCAACAAGTAACCCATCCTCTCATGGGGCTTAGGATAGGGACCTAATGTAGTCCAACAGGTGACTCATCCTCTCATGGGGCTTAGGATAGGGACCTAATGTAGTCCAAGTGACTCATCCTCTCATGGGGCTTAGGATAGGGACCTAATGTAGTCCAACAGGTGACTCATCCTCTCATGGGGCTTAGGACAGGGACCTAATGTAGTCCAAGTGACTCATCCTCTCATGGGGCTTAGGATAGGGACCTAATGTAGTCCAACAAGTGACTCATCCTCTCATGGGGCTTAGGACAGGGACCTAATGTAGTCCAAGTGACTCATCCTCTCATGGGGCTTAGGACAGGGACCTAATGTAGTCCAACAGGTGACTCATCCTCTCATGGGGCTTAGGATAGGGACCTAATGTAGTCCAAGTGACTCATCCTCTCATGGGGCTTAGGATAGGGACCTAATGTAGTCCAAGTGACTCATCCTCTCATGGGGCTTAGGACAGGGACCTAATGTAGTCCAACAGGTGACTCATCCTCTCATGGGGCTTAGGATAGGGACCTAATGTAGTCCAAGTGACTCATCCTCTCATGGGGCTTAGGATAGGGACCTAATGAAGTCCAACAAGTGACTCATCCTCTCATAGAGCTTAGGACAGAGACCTAATGTAGTCCAACAAGTGACTTATCTTCTGCAAATAAACTCCTCATAGTGGGAGACTGCTAATTCCGCACCTCTATCTTCATACTTTGGAGAACCCAGATGGTTATCCAGTCATTGTAATATGTGGTACCGGCATCTGTGTTTCTCAAGGTGTACATTAGCTCATCCATCCTTTCCCATTTTCTTTGTGAGGGCAACAGGGTAGACCATGCTTTTTTGTGTTACAACTTATTAAACTCTCAAAACATGCATTCCCAGTTATTTCTTTTTTCTCCGTCACTCCTCCAACATTTGCTATCTACGTGAAAAAAAATTCTTTGAAGTCTGCATGGGGTATAAAAATACCCATGTAAACGCTTCCAAGCAAAGATCCTAACCCTTCAGGACTTGGTTGCATACTTGGGAGCCCTAAGTATGTCTCTCATTGTTTTCCAGTCTCTCTTCCCAGTCTTTTCTAAGCTCCTCTGATTGATTCTTATAGTTATCATGCAATATTTTATATACCTTACTAATTGTCCCTTTTTAACAGCTGCTTCTGTTCTAGATTTGACTGTAACTCTACCAGAGCAGGCCTTTCACTTAAAATCCCCCACGCCTTTATCATTTCCTGTACTCTGAGGTTAAACCCTGGTAGGGAAGGCAGTCTAGCCTGCAATCCAAATGTCTTTTTGGACCCATCCCACTCTGTTATCTTTCTTGTTTGAGTTATTTGCTGCTAGTATCTTGGTTCTTTTGCCAGGTTTATCCAGTAAATTCCAGCCCCTCTTGCCTCTTTTCTGTATCCCTAGTTGCAGTCATCCTGATTGGCAAAATCTCCTTTCTCCATTCTCGTATTGGCTTAGTTCTTTGAATACTTTCTGCTACTTTATGAATATAATATTATTATGGTTGTTATTACTCTCATTAAGTATGTGCATCCAAAATCCCACTCTCTCTCTATTTCTTGAACTTCCCACTTGCTTCATTATCATCATCCCTTTCCACTTTGAATTACAAGCTTCTGCTTGCATTATATATATGAGCCTTAACTGTGTAGCTCTAAAATATCCCTTCAAATCAGGTAAACCTAAACCACTTTGGAAGGATCAAGTTATTCCCCCTTAACTCTTGCCCTTTTTCCCTCCCAGATAAATTCCTTTAAGTTATATTAATTATTGTCAAGTTCTCCTCAGTTTGACAAAAGTATGCCTGACCCATATGCAAGGCTCAAAGGACTAAAACATTTTCACTGTTTGCATCTTACTGTCCACATACATAAATTAAAGTTTCCAGTTTCTCAGTTTTTATATTATCTTTTGTTTAGTCTCTTTCCACATATCCTTAGCTACCGTAATAGAAGCATTTTTTTAGCCCATACTCCTAAATACTTCATCTTATCATGTCCCCATAAATATGGGTTTTGCTGAACCAGTTCAGGTGTAGGTACATTATTTATGGCTATAGCCTTATTTTATTTATGGTTTCCCATCCACTCATCAAGGTTGTGTTTGAAGAGGGTCAGTGAGGTACTCTGACATGTATGGGAATTTTATTCCAGAGATGGGACAGCCTCTGGGAGACAAACCTCTCTCTCCAGCAGGTTTTGTTGATGTCACATATTGGATTTAGGCCTAGCAAGTGGGTAATGCTTGAGGACTTAGACTTACAGCTATGGAGCATCTCCAGTAGGGCAGGGTCCGACATTGCCTTATAGGTGAGACACAGATTACCTCTGAGCAATCTGCATGATACCGAGAAGAGTGATAGTGATTTAAGCCTGTCCGCATAGGATAGGTGTTGGAGGCCATGGATTCTATTTGTGGGTATTTCTGTGGCTTTTCCAGTTGGTGCAGGTGTTTGGAGAGGTACATACCAAATGGGGCATTATACTCAACTATAGGTGTAATAAAGGAGCAGTACAGAGAGGTAATAATCTCCTTTTTTCTGGATTTTTGAGATGAACCAAGTAAAACGCTTTTCTGACCACTGCCACCATATGATGGTCGAATGTGAGATTGTTGTCAACCTGAGTACCCAGGTCTCTCACCACAGATTGTGTGCTTAGGGGGTTGCCGTTGATGTGGTAATCAGTATGGGCCATGTTTTTACCGAATGGTATGATAATACATTTTTTTGCATTTAACTTAAGGCCATGACTTTGACACAAGCTGGTTGTATCTGTGAGACCCTCTTGCAGTATGTTAACATCAACTGGGGAGTCAATGGCAGCACCCAACTTACAGTCATCCACAAACCTGGTCAGCCACAGGTCCTTTGTCTTTCCCTGGACCTCGGAGAAGTATATACCAAACAGTAGGGGTCCCAGGACAGATCCCTGGGAAACACCACTAGTGACAGGTCTGCTGTCGGAGGTGGCAGCACCTATTCTGACCTTGTGGGTCCTATCTGTGAGCCAGTTGGCCACCCATCTGACTAAATAAGGATTAACATCAAGTTATGCTAGCATTTTGATGATACTTGAGTGGGAGGATTGTGTCAAAGGCCTTGGCCAGGTCAAGGTAAGCTGTATGTACTGACTTTCCCTTGTCCAGGGCCTTGGTGACAGTCTCAAAAAGACAACTAAGTTCAATAGGCAAGCTCTGCCCCTGACAAATCCAAATTGGGTGGGGTCGAGTGCTTGGAAATTCCTTGTTTATGAGATCCATAATAATACGCTCCATGATTTTGCAGATCAGACTTGTCAAGCTGATGGGGAGATAGTTTCCCGGGTCAGTATTGGCACCACCTTTGTGCAAAGGGATGACAATGGCAGTTTTCCACTCTGCTGGAATGAAGCCTGTAGTTAGGCTGCGGTTGAATTGAGTGCTCAATGGTGAAGCTAGTTCTTGCTGGAGATAGTGCAGAATACAGCCTGGGATATGATCAGGTCCCATGGAAGCTGTGTTCTTTGCCTTGGATAGGGACTTTAACACTTGATCTACAGATATGTGAGGTGTGTGACAAATATTGGGGATGCTGACTGGGCATTTGAGGGGCAATAAGGGGGTAAA